>NC_071648.1:5860000-6160000 GCF_014839835.1 Dryobates pubescens | reverse complement strand
TTCCCAGACAGAAAGATTGGCCATTGGAATGTGCTGCCCAGGGAGGTGGTGGAGTCACCATCACTGGAGGTGTTTAAGAGGAGACTGGATGAGGCCCTTAGTGCCATGGTTTAGTTGATCAGATGGTGTTGGGGGATAGGTTGGACTGGATGACCTCAAAGGTCTTTTCCAACCTGGTTAACTCTTCTCTTTGCTGGTGATGGGGGAATGGAATGAAGCTGGAGGTGGGGAGATTGAGGCTGGAGGGGAGGAGGAAGTTCTTCCCCATGAGAGTGGTGAAGCCCTGGAATGGGTTGTCCAGGGAGGTGGTTGGGGCCCTGTCCATGAAGGTGTTTAAGCCCAGGCTGGATGAGGCTGTGGCCAGGCTGATCTAGTGTGGGGTGTCCCTGCCTATGGCAGGGGGCTTGGAGCTAGATGATCCTTGTGGTCCCTTCCAACCCTGACTGATTCTATGATTCTATAATCAGAGGGCTGGACAACCTCCCCTGGGGGGACAGGATGGGAGTGTTGGGGCTGTTCAGCCTGGAGAACAGAAAGCTCCAGAGAGACCTTTCAGTACCTGAAAGGGACTACAAGAAAGGTGGGGAGGGACTTTTGTCAAGGGCTGGGAGTGATAGGATGAGGGGGAATGGCTTTGAGCTGGAAGAGGGGAGACTGAGGCTGGAGATGAGGAAGGAATTCTTGGCAGTGAGGGTGGTGAGACACTGGCACAGGTTGCCCAGGGAGGCTGTGGATGCCCTTTCCCTGGAGGTGCTGAAGGCCAGGCTGGATGAGGCTGTGAACAGCCTGGTCTGGTGGAAGGTGTCCTTGCCCATGGCAGGGGGATTGGAACTGGATGAGCTTTAAGGTCCCTTCCAGCCCAAGCCAATCTAGGCTTGTGCGTAGGAAAGGATCAAGCTACTCTTTGATATGGGCAAAGATTTGCTTGGCTGGTGGAAGAGGATTGTGTCCTGGTGAGGGAGTTGAAGAGCGTGTTGCAGAGAGATTCTTTCCCTCACACTGAAAACTGAGAGGGGGGCAAGAGGGAAACAAGCAACAAAACCCAACCCCCAAACACCTATTTCTCAATGAGACATAGGAAATCGTTTCCTGAGGTGATTTTGCCCAGGTTAAATGCCTGCTGTACAATCAGAGTGCTCTCCCTCTCTATTTGCAGCACAAACCATGCCTGAGCTTTTAACACTCTCAGATCCTTTTACCTCTGAGCCTTGCTGCCGGGCTGTCTGCTTCTTGCTTGCCATATTGTTTAGCTGTAATTGCTGTAGTAGGAGGCTGCTTTGGTGAGGCTTTCCAGGCCCCGGGGCCATGGAAATGAGGAGGGAGTTCCAGTAAGGATGTCAGTTTATGAGAAGAAGCATTTGGCCTCCAGTTGTTGTTCTACAAATGATTGTCTAAATAGAGCTTTTCCGATGGAGGTGCCTTCCTGCCATCACTCCAGGTTTAGGCCTGTTTAATTATTCAAGGCTCTCAGCAAGCACAGGGAGAAGCAGCAGAGGAAAGGTCACAGGAGGAAGAGGAGCTTGGCTTCTACAAAAGGCACTGATGTTGCATTTGATTATTTCTCGCTTAGTTATTTGTTTCTTCCAGGAGGAGCAGACAGACACCAGGCAGCATTAAGAATTGAAGGTTACACAGGCTTGAGAGGCACTGTTGGGGCTGGGGATTGCCCTCCCTGAGTGTAATGCTCTGTCTGAATTTTTGATGGTGGAGAGGGAAGGAAATGCTTTTGACTGTTTCAGTTGCTCAGAGAAATCATAGAATCAACCAGGTTGGAAAAGACCTCAGAGCTCATCCACTCCAACCTGCCACCCAACACCTCCTGGCAGCTAAACCATGGCTCCAAGTGCCACATCAAAGCCTTTCTTGAGCACCTTCAGGGACAGCGTCCCTTTGACACCGTCCCCCACAGTAAACTGCTGGCTAAGCTGTCAGCTCGTGGTTTGGACCACAACACTCTGTGCTGGGTTAGGAACTGGCTGGAGGCTGAGCCCAGAGAGTGGTGGTGAATGGTGCCACAGCCAGCTGGCGGCCAGTCACCAGTGGCGTCCCCCAGGGATCAGTGCTGGGCCCCAGCCTCTTTAACATCTTCATTGATGATCTGGATGAGGGGGTTGAGTCAGTCATCAGCAAGTTTGCAGATGACACCAAGTTGGGAACAGATGTTAGTCAGTTAGAGGGTAGAAAGGCTCTGCAGAGGGACCTTGACCGACTGGACAGATGGGCAGAGTCCAATGGGATGGCATTTAATAAGTCTAAGTGCCGGGTGCTGCACTTTGGCCACAGCAACCCCATGCAGAGCTACAGGCTGGGGTCAGAGTGGCTGAGAGCTGCCAAACGGAGAGGGACCTGGGGGTGCTGATTGACACCCACCTAAACATGAGCCAGCAGTGTGCCCAGGTGGCCAAGAAGGCCAATGGCATCCTGGCCTGTATTAGGAAGAGTGTGGCCAGCAGGAGCAGGGAGGTCATTGTGCCCCTGTACTCTGCATTGGTTAGGCCACACCTTGAGTACTGTGTCCAGTTCTGGGCCCCTCAGTTTAGGAAGGACATCGAGACACTTGAACGTGTCCAGAGAAGGGCAACAAGGCTGGGGAGAGGCCTTGAGCACAGCCCTGTGAGGAGAGGCTGAGGGAGCTGGGATTGTTTAGCCTGGAGAAGAGAAGGATCAGAGGCGACCTCATTGCCCTCTACAACTACCTGAAGGGTGGTTGTAGCCAGGTGGGGGTTGGTCTCTTCTCCCAGGCAACCAGCACCAGAACAAGGGGACACAGTCTCAAGTTGTGCCAGGGGAGGTTTAGACTCAAGGTGAGGAGAAAGTTCTTCACCGAGCGAGTCGTTCGTCATTGGGATGTGCTGCCCAGGGAGGTGGTGGAGTCCCCATCCCTGGAGGTGTTCAAGGGGAGATTGGATGTGGCACTTGGTGCCATGCTCTAGTCGTGAGGTCTGTTGGAACAGGTTGGACTTGATGATCCTTGGGGTCTCTTCCAACCTTAGTTACTGTGATACTGTGATACTGTGATACAGGGACTCCACCACCTCCCTGGGCAGCACACTCCAAGGGCCAATTACTCTTCCTGGGAAGAACTTTCTCCTCACCTCCAGCCTAAACCTCCCCTGGCACAGCTTGAGACTGTGTCCTCTTGTTCTGGTTCTGGGTGCCTGGGAGAAGAGACCAACCCCTTCCTGTCTACAACCTCCCTTCAGGTAGTTGTAGAGAGCAATGAGGTCTCCCCTGAGCCTCCTCTTCTCCAGGCTAAGCAACCCCAGCTCCCTCAGCCTCTCCTCACAGGGCTGTGCTCCAGACCCCTCCCCAGCTTTGTTGCCCTTCTCTGCCCTTCTCAATGTCCTTCTGAAACTGAGGAGCCCAGAACTGGACACTCAAGGTGTGGCCTAAGCAGTGCTGAGTAAATGATAGATTTTGTTCAGTTCTACTACTAATGTAGGGCTTTGGCTCCCCCCAAAAAGGGAAATACTCTTAATATGATTGCACCTCAGTATAGTGAGCAATGAGCACTGCCTTGAAACCCAGGGGCATGCCCCAGCCCTTTTGAAGGAGAAGGCTTTTTCTGTGCCCTCTGATACTCACAGAAGTCCAGCATGGTAGAGGTTGGAAGAAACCACTGCAGCTCACCCAGCCCAACCCCCCTGCTAAAGCAGGGCACCCACAGCACCTTGCCCAGCAGCACAATGGCCAGGGGGGGTTGGAAAGTCTCCAGGGAAGGAGACTCCACAACCTCTCTGGGCAGCCTGCCCCAGGGCTCTCTCACCCTCACACCAAAGAAGTTTCTCCTCCTGTTGAGCTGAAACCTTCTCTGTTCCAGTTTGTCTCCATTGCTCCTTGGCTTATTGCTGTGCACCACCCACAAGAGCTTGGCCCCCTCCACTTGCCCCCAGCCCTCAGCTATTGAGAGACATTGATCAGATCCCTCTCAGCCTTCTCCTCTCCAGACTAAACAGCCCCAGGGCTCTCAGTCTCTCTTCACAGGGCAGATGCTCAAGTCCCCTAAGCCTCCTCCTGGCTCTCCCCTGGACTCTCTCCATCAGTTCCCTCTCTCTCTTGAACTGGGAAGCCCAGAGCTGACTCCAGTCCTCCAGCTGTGTCCTCACCAGGGCAGAGTAGGATGGGGAGGACAACCTCCCATGACCTGTTGGCCACACTCTTCTAAACCCAGGAGGTCATTGACCTTTTTTAACAGTTTTGATTCCTGGTGAACTTCCCCCCCCCCCCCCCCCCCAGGTGCTCCTCTGCAGAGCTGCTTGTCAGACCTTGCTGAAGCTGAGGTAGCTGTGGTTAGAAAAGCAGCCTGAGATTTGCTCTGCTCTACCCATGTGCAGCTTCTCTGTGATCTGTCTTACTTGCTTTTGCTTCCTGCCTGACCTTCTGGGTGAGGGATGTATGGATTTATGGACCATACACACTGCTGGAACTGCCACTGAGCTGCTGTGTAAAGCTCCTGAATGGCTCCCCCAGTGCATGACCTCCAGAGAGGAATGAGAGGCTCTCCTGCCACCACCTTGTGTGCTTTCACCTCTTGTATTAGTTCTGCTTCACTCAGTCTTCCTGTGTCACAGTAACACACATCTTCAATGCTGCTCTGCTGCACCTACAATGCTCTGAGGTTCCTGAGATGAGGAAATGCCTCTACCTACCTGGGCTTTCAATCCCCACCTGCAGGCCCTTGGCAGGACTTACTGTAGTCTGTTCCTTTCCTTTATATTATTTGGGTTTGTAATGCATTGGTGAGTGGCTGTTTCAGGTCAGGCACTTTGGGACCAGCCAAACCCTCATTTCTCAGATACAGAATCACAGAACTGTCAGGGTTGGAAGGGACCTCAAGGCTCAGCCAGTCCCAACCCCCCTGCCATGGCCAGGGACACCTCACACTGCAGCAGGTTGCTCACAGCCACCTCCAGCCTGGCTGCAAACACCTCCAGGCAGGAGGCTGCCACCACCTCCCTGGGCAGCCTGTGCCAGGCTCTCACCACCCTCATGGGCAACAACTTCTTCCTCACAGCCAATCTCAATCTCCCCACTTCTAGTTTTGCTCCATCCCCCCCAGTCCTATCCCTCCCTGACACCCTCAAAAGTCCCTCCCCAGCTTTCTTGGAGCCCCCTGCAGATCCTGCAAGGCCACAATGAGGTCTCCTCAGAGCCTTCTGCTCTCCAGCCTGCACAACCCCAACTCCCTCAGTCTGTCCTCACAGCAGAGCAGCTCCAGCCCTCTGCTCCTCCTCCTGGCCCTTCTCTGGACACCTTCCAGCCCCTCCAGATCCTTCCTGGCACAGAGGCTCCAGAGCTGGCCCCAGAGCTGCAGCTGTGGTCTCAGCAGAGTGGAGCAGAGGGGCAGAATCCCCTCCCTGGCCCTGCTGGCCACACTTCTCTTGCTGCAGCCCAGGCTCTGCTTGGGTCTCTGGGCTGCAAGTGCTCCCTGCTGGCTCCTCTTCAGCTTCTCCTCCCCCAGCACCCCCAAGGCCTTTTCTCCAGGGCTGCTCTCCAGCCAGTCCTTGCCTTTCTTGGAAATACTTTGAGGTCTCTTCCAACCTTAGTGATACTCTGATACCTTCATTTATGCCACCTACCCAGGGCCCTGGCTAAAGGTGATGCAACTCTTGGATGAGAGGGCAATGAAGGTGAGCCCTGTTTTTGCTGGGATGGAATCCTGTGCCAGCCATCGTGTGCAGCTCCCCCTTTATCATCTTTGTGGCTCTGTGCTGGACTCTCTCAAGCAGTTCCCTGAGGTCCTTCCTGACCTGAGGGGCCCAGAACTGGACACAATCTTCCAGATGTGGCCTCAGCAGGGCAGAGTAGAGGGGGAGGAGAACCTCTCTAGACCTACTCACTGCAGCCCTTCTAATCCCCCCCAGGATGCCATTGGCCTTCTTGGGGTTCCCTCTCCTTCAGTTTAAAGGGGGAATCCTTCCTCCTCCTCTTCCCTCTCCTTCTTCTCTCTCTCTTTGGAGGATCTTGCTCACCACTGTACTCCTGAGGATGCTTTCCCATTTCTGGTGACCTTCCTACATTTGCTGGGCTGAGCATATCTTTATGTTGGCCCTGGTATTAGTTTGGGTGTTTTGTTCAGTCTGTGTACAGGTCTCAAGCCCTCAGTATAGGAAGGACCTTGACCTGGTGGAGAGGGTTCAGAGGAGGGCCATGAAGATGATCAGGGGGTTGGAGCAGCTCTGCTCTGAGGCCAGGCTGAGGGAGCTGGGGGTGTTCAGCCTGGAGAAGAGAAGGCTCCAGGCAGACCTCAGAGCAGCCTGCCAGGACCTGAAGGGGGCTGCAGGAAGGCTGCAGAGAGACTGTTTGCAAAGGCCTGCAGGGACAGGAGCAGGGACAATGGCTTCAAAGTAGAGCAGAGCAGATTGAGATTGGATGTGAGGAACAAGTTCTGCAGCATGAGGGTGGTGGAACACTGGCACAGGTTGCCCAGGGAGGTGGTTGAGGCTCCATCCCTGGAGATCTTCAATGTGAGGCTCAATGGCACCCTGGACAACCTGATCTAGTTGGGGATGTCCCTGCTGAGTGCAGAGGGGTTGGACTGGATGAGCTTTGGAGGTTTCTTCCAACCCAGAGCATTCTATGAATCTATGAAGCTTAAGCCATAGTCCACACAACAAATCCTACTCTGGAATTGCAGAGCTGATTGCTTACTTCAAGGGCAGGAGCAATGAAAGCAGAAATGTGGAACCAGCTTGGATAAGAAATTAACATTGCAAACCCATGTAGGTGATAGTTGCTCTGTAGCTCATGGAGGTGCAGGATGGACATGGCTCTCTGAGGACATGCCATCTACAACTTGGAGTAGGTGGACCCCTGTGCTTGGCACTGGTGAGGCCACAGCATGAATACTGTGCTCACTTTTGGGGCCCTCACTCCAAGAATGCCACTTAGGTGCTGGAGAGTGTCCAGAGAAGCACAAGGATGCTGCTGAAGGGTCTGGAGAACAGGGCCAGTGAGGAGCAGCTGAGGCAGCTGGGGGTGTTTAGTCTTGAGAAGAGAAGGCTAAGAGGAGACCACATTGCTCTCTGCAGCTCCTTGAAAGGAGGCTGCAGTGACATAGGGGTTGGTCTCTTCTCTAGTGTCAGTATTAGATCTGGTACAGCAGGGGTTGGAAGGGAGCTCCAGAGATCATCCAGTCCAAGCCCCCTGCCAGAGCAGCATCACCCAGGGCACTCTGCACAGGAATGCATCCAGCTGGGGTTGGAAAGTCTCCAGGGAAGGAGACTCCACAACCTCTCTGAGCAGCCTTCTCCAGGACTCTGTCCATTGCTCCTTGGCTTATTGCTGTGCAGCACCCACAAGAGCTTGGCCCCCTCCACTTGCCCCCCAGCCCTCAGCTATTGATAGACATTGATCAGATCCCTCTCAGCCTTCTCCTCTCCAGACTCAACAGCCCCAGGGCTCTCAGTCTCTCTTCACAGGGGAGATGCTCAAGTCCCCTAAGCATCCTTGTGATCCTTATCAGGTGATAGAAGGAGAGGAAATGGCCTGGAATTGTGCCAGGGGAGGGTTAGGTTGGATATGAGGAAAACTTTATTTGCTGCCAGAGTGGTCAGGGACTGGAAGAGGCTGCCCAGGGTGGTGGTGGAGTTCCCATCCCTGAAGGTGTTCAGGAAGCCTTTGGCCATGGAAATTTGGGGCCTGTTTTCATAGTCCTGGGTTGGTGCTTACACTCAATGATCTCGGTGGTCTGTTACAACTGAAAGAGTTCTCTGACTCTGAAGCTTGTTTCAGACCCCAATCAATCAAAAAAGAAAGCCTCAGCCTTGGAGAAAGTGCCAGGAGGGTGTCTGGGGGTTGTGTGCAGTGTGCTCGTTGGGCTTGCAGCCTCTCCTCTGCTTTCTGTGTGCCACTGGCCTGAGGAGTGTGAAAAGCCAGCAAAGCCTTCCCTGTCCCTGCCTGCTGGGGTGCTGGGGTTGCCCTGCAACTTACTTGCTTGGTGTCTGAAAATAGGCCTTTGCCAGCCCAAGCAATGCCAAGCAATGCAGAGGGACCTCGACCCACTGGACAGATGGGCAGAGGCCAGCTGGATGGCATTCAACAAGTCCAAGTGCCAGGGGCTGCACTTTGGCCACAGCAACCCCAGGCAGAGCTACAGGCTGGGGTCAGAGTGGCTGAGAGCAGCCAGGCAGAGAGGGACCTGGGGGTGCTGATTGACAGCTGCCTGAACATGAGCCTGCAGTGTGCCCAGGGGGCCAAGAGGGCCAATGGCATCCTGGCCTGCATCAGGAACAGTGTGGCCAGCAGGAGCAGGGAGGGCATTATGCCCTGTACTCTGCATTGGTTAGGCCACACCTTGAGTCCTGTGCCCAGTTCTGGGCTCCTCAGTTTCAGAAGGACATTGAGAGACTTGAAGGTGTCCAGAGAAGGGCAACAAGGCTGGGGAGGGGTCTGGAGCACAGCCCTGTGAGGAGAGGCTGAGGGAGCTGGGGTTGCTTAGCCTGGAGAAGAGAAGGCTCAGAGGTGACCTCATTGCCCTCTACAACTCCCTGAAAGGTGGTTGTAGACAGGAAGGGGTTGGTCTCTTCTCCCAGGCACCCAGCACCAGAACAAGAGGACACAGTCTCAAGCTGTGCCAGGGGAGATTTAGACTGGAGGTGAGGAGAAAGTTCTTCACTGAGCGAGTCATTCGTCATTGGGATGTGCTGCCCAGGGAGGTGGTGGAGTCACCGTCCCTGGAGGTGTTCAAGGGGAGATTGGATGTGGCACTTGGTGCCATGCTCTAGTCGTGAGGTCTGTTGGGACAGGTTGGACTTGATGATCCTTGGGGTCTCTTCCAACCTTAGTTATACTGTGAGACTGTGAGACTGTGATTCTAGGACCTTGCAAGAGGGGTTTGGAAGACCCCACAGCATCCCAGGCAGCTCATCCCAGCCAGGGACCTGCCTGCACACCCTGGGAATATAACCCTTGCAGCAAGAGCTTTAAAGAGGGGAAGGCCATGGTGTGTGAATCTGTCAGAGATTTAGAGGCACCTCTGCCCCTGAAGAAGATCCATATGGCATTTAATGGATGTGAAGATTATAGGCTTCCATCAAAATGTAATAGGACTACAAGGTGATTACTCTTCAATTTATGGGCTGTAGTAAAACATTAATAGAGCACTTTCCTGCAGCACTTGTTGAGCTGTCCCACAGCACTGAGTATTTGGGATGTGCTTTTCAATTTAACTTGATGGGAAGATGCAGAACTAGAAAACTGTGGTTAAAAAGCAGATATCGAAGGCTCACAGGATGTTAGGGGTTGGAAGAGTCCAGTCCAAGCCCCCTGCCAGAGCAGGAGCAGAGAATGCAGCACAGGTCACACAGGAACACATCCAGACAGGGATGGGAAGGCTCCACAGAAGGAGACTCCACAACCTCTCTGGGCAGCCTGCTCCAGGCCTCTGGGACCCTCACAGGCAAGAAGTTCCTCCTCATGTTGAGCTGGAACCTCCTGTGCTGCAGTTTCCATCCATTGCCCCTTGGCCTATCAGAGGGCACAACTGAACAGAGCCTGTGCCCTCCCTCCTGACCCCCAGCCCTCAGCTATTGATAGACATTAATCAGATCCCTCTCAGCCTTCTCCTCTCCAGACTGAACAGCCCCAGGGCTCTCAGCCTCTCCTCCCCAGGCAGTGCTGCAGTCCCTTCAGCATCCTTGGAGCCCTCCCTTGGCCTCTCTCCAGCAGATCCCTGTCCCTCCTGAGCTGGGGAGCCCAGAGCTGGATGCAATATTGCAGGTGAGGTCTCAGCAGGGCAGAGCAGAGGGGGAGGAGAACCTCCCTGGCTGTGCTGGACACACTCCTCTGAATGCAGCCCAGGACCCCATTGGCCTTCTTGGCCCCCAGGGCACATTGCTGTCCCATGCAGAGCTTGCTGCCCACCAGCACTCCCAGCTCCTTCTCCTTGGGGCTGCTCTCCAGCAGATCCCCTCCCAGCCTGTCCTGCTGCAGTTTATTCTTCCTGCCCAGCTGCAGGACTCTGCTCTCATCCTTGCTGACCCTCATGAGGTTCCTCCCTGCCCAGCTCTCAGCCTGTCCAAGTCTTGCTGTATCTCTGTTTCCCCCCCCTCACCTTTGCTGTGTATTCCTTACAGAGCAACTAGACTTGCCCTGGGGATTTTTAGCTGGATGGCAGCAGATCAGGATAAATTTCATCCCATCACTGCTGCTGTTGTACAGAGGATCCATTTAGAACCCTGAACTAAATTTGCTGTTAACATTACTGCTGCATTTCACAGAATCAGCCAGGTTGGAAAGACCTCAGAGATCATCAAGTCCAACCTAGTACCTAATACCCAACACTTCCTGACAGCTAAACCATAGCTCCAAGTGCCACATCCAAGCCTTTGTTGAACACCTCCAGGGATGGGGACTCCACCACCTCCCTGGGCAGCACATCATAAAGGCAAATTACTCTTTCTGGGAAGAACTTTGTCCTCACCTCCAGCCTAAACTTCCCCTGGTGCAGCTTGAGAGGCTTCATCTAGCTGAGGTCAAACCATGATGGTGTGAGCAGGAGAGTTGGTGGAGTCTGGGAATGAAACCTGTGCAGAGGATGAGGGCAGGGCTGTGGATGTTGTTTATCTCCCCTTCAGTAAAGCTTTTGATGCAGGTGCTGCACATTGGCCACAGCAACCCCAGGCAGAGCTACAGGCTGGGGGCAGAGTGGCTGAGAGCTGCCAAACAGAGAGGGACCTGGGGGTGCTGATTGACACCCGCCTAAACATGAGCCAGCAGTGTGCCCAGGGGGCCAAGAAGGCCAATGGCATCCTGGCCTGCATCAGGAACAGTGTGGCCAGCAGGAGCAGGGAGGTCATTGTGCCCTGTGCTCAGCATTGGTTAGGCCACACCTTGAGTCCTGTGTCCAGTTCTGGGCCCCTCAGTTTAGGAAGGACATTGAGAGACTTGAAGGTGTCCAGAGAAGGGCAACAAGGCTGGGGAGGGGTCTGGAGCACAGCCCTGTGAGGAGAGGCTGAGGGAGCTGGGGTTGCTTAGCCTGGAGAAGAGGAGGCTCAGGGGAGACCTCATTGCTCTCTCCACCTCCCTGAAGGGAGGTTGTAGCCAGGTGGGGGTTGGGCTCTTCTGCCAGGCACCCAGCACCAGAACAAGAGGACACAGTCTCAAGCTGTGCCATGGGAGGTTTAGGCTGGAGGTGAGGAGAAAGTTCTTCACTGAGAGAGTCATTCACCATTGGGATGTGCTGCCCAGGGAGGTGGTGGAGTCCCCATCCCTGGAGGTGTTCAAGAGGGGATTGGATGTGGCACTTGGTGCCATGGTCTAGGCATGAGGTCTGTGGGGACAGGTTGGACTTGATGATCTTTGAGGTCTCTTCCAACCTTGGTGATACTGTGAGACTGTGATGCTGTGTCCTGCAGTGCTCTGGAGAAACTGGCTGCTCATGGCTTGCCTGGTTTGCTGGGGGAAAAAGAATGGCTGGATGTGTCCTAGCACAGAGAGGGGTGGGGGATGGAGTTAAATCCAGCTGGTGGCTGGTCACCAGCAGTGCACCCAGGGCTCAGTGCTCCCCAGGGCTCAGTGCTGGGGATAGGCACTTCTCTGGAATGCCTTTATCAGTGATCTGGGTAAGGGAGTGTCTCGGTCCAGAGAGGGAAGGAGCCTCAGCTCTTGTGAACATTCATTGCTGTGTTATGGAATTAGAGGCACAAAGGAGGCCAAAATGTCAACAGCCCTCGAGGCTATTGATGAACAGAATGAAGGGGATGGACCAGAAGAAGGGAGAGAGGGTGGGGGGGAAATAAAGGGAGAGAGAGAGAAGAGGGAGAGAGAAGAGGAAAGGAATTATATTACCACCCCACCCCCCCCTCCTGCTCTGCTGCTTCCAGGCTCCATGGTGATGTCTTTCCCCCTGTCTCTGTCCTTCTCTCTCCTGGGATTTGCTTCTCCTTTTCCCCTCTCCTCAGCAGGCTTTGCTCAGGTCTTTGGCACAGCTTTTCAGTCACAGGGTTTTTAGGTGTCTGTGCAGGTGGTGAATCCATTGTCCTCCTCACCACCCTCCCTTTAGAGATGATCTTGGCTGTGCACCTTCCAGAGAGCCCTTACCCAGTGGCCTCTGCTCACCATCCCCTCCCTTGGCAGCTGTTGTCTGGGTGGGGAGCAAAGGTGGTTGTGTCTTTGTTGATTGACATCCAGAGAGACAAGATTCAGTCTCTTAGAGGGAGTTGAGTGCACCCTCTGTCCATTTGCAGGCAGGTGGGAGCGCTGATCTGCTGGGGAGTTGAGAGGCTGTGGACAGATTGGATTGATGAACCAGGGCCAATGGGATCAGGTTGAAGAAGGCCAAGTGCTGGGCTCTGCAGTTGGCTTCCAACCCCATGAGCACACCAGGCTTGGGAAGAGTGGCTGCAAAGCTACCTGGTGGAAAAGGAGCTGGTTTTGGGTGCTTCACTCCAAGAAGGACATGGAGGTGCTGAAGAAGGTCCAAAGAAGTTCATATAGGCTGGGGAAGGATGTAGAGCACAAGTCTTCTGAGAAGTGGATGAGGGAAATAGAGGTTTTATTAGCCTGGAGAAAAGGCTGGGGAGAGACCTTCTATCTCTCTACCTGCAAGGAGGTTGCAGCAAGGTGGATGTTGCTCTCTTCTCCCAAGTAACAGCTTGAACAGCTCCAGGGATGGTGACTCCACCACCTCCCTGGGCAGTCTCTTCCAGTCCCTGACCACTCTTGAAGGAAAACAAAATCAATCAAATCTCCCACCTGAGCCTCCCCTGGCACAATTTCAGGCCATTTCCTCTCCTTCCATCAGCTGACACTAGGGAGAAGAGCCCAACCCCCACCTCCTTCCAATCTCCTTCAGGGAGCTGCAGAGAGCAATGAGGTCTCCCCTCAGCCTCCTCTTCTCCAGACTAAACCCCCCCAGCTCCCTCAGCTGCTCCTCCCCAGCCCTGTTCTCCAGACCCTTCCCCAGCTTTGTTGCCCTTCTCTGGACATGCTCCCAGCCCCTCAATGTCCTTCTTGCAGTGAGGGGCCCAAAACCTAGCCCAGAATTCGTGGTACAGCCTCACCAGTTGCACTCAGTGAACTGATCCAAAGTCACCAACACCTCTTCCTGATGGACCATTTCATGCCCTGACCTTCAGGAACCTTTTCAGATCAAAAGTGTGCAGCAAAACTGATTTCTCTGAGAAGTTAGTTGTGAGAAGAGGGGAAGGTGGAGAGAGGTTATGAACAAATTTTGCCTCCTAATTCACTTGCTGTACTTCCCTGGTAAGCACATTAGGCCACATCAATGCACACAGCTGATGAAATAATTAGTTGTTAGAACCACCACCTTATGTTTGCTTAAAGAAACTCAGCTTTAATGAGGGGAGCAAGGCAGACTTGGCAGGAGGAGCTGGGAAGGAGCCCCACAGCATCACACCCTGGGGCTTCTCAATCCCCTTTCAGGCTGCAATGAGGTGAGAGAAAGGAAGCTGAACCAGTGTTGGTGACTTGATCCCAAGGCTGATGCTGCACTGTGAGAAACTGCTTTTGGAAAGGCTGCTTCTGTAAGAGCTCTGCATAAAGCAGCTGCTGGTCATCAAGAAAGTCAAGCATGAAACCTCAGGCAGGAGTCTACAACAAAATAAGGGGAAAGTCTGGAAGGCTTGAAGCAGAGACAGAGCTCACTCCAGGCTTGGCTCCAGAGACAAACTTTCCAAGAGACTTACCAGAGGAAGCGCCACTCACATCTGTTCCTCCAGGAGAGGAGGCAAAAGGGCTGTGGCCAGCAGAACAGGCAGCTAATTTTTTGACAGAAGGCCAGGGGAAGGACAAACAGAATCATAGAATCACAGAGTGTTAGGGGTGGAAGGGATCTCCAAAGCTCATCCAGTCCAAGCCCCTGCCAGGGCAGGAGCACCCAGAGCAGCTCACACAGCAACACATCCAGGCAGGTCTGGAATAGCTCCACAGAGGGAGACTCCACAACCCCCCTGGGCAGCCTGCTCCAGGCTTCTCTCACCCTCACAGGGGAAAAATTCTTCCTCCTCTTCCCATGGCACTTCCTCTGCCTCAGCTTCCACCACTGCCCCTGGTGCTGGCATTGGGCATCCCCCAGCAGAGCCTGGCTCCAGCCTCTGGGCACTGCCCCTGCACAGCTTTAGCAAGAGCAAGGAGGTCACCCTCAGGCTCCTCCTCTGCAAGCTCCAGAGCCCTCAGCTGCCTCAGGCTCTGCTCCTAAGGAAGATCTTCCACTGCCTGCAGCATCTTTGTGGCTCTGTGCTGGACTCTCTCAAGCACTCCCCTGAGGTCCTTCCTGAACTGAGGGGCCCAGAACTGGACACAATCTTCCAGATGTGGACTCAGCAGGGCAGAACAGAGAGGGAGGAGAACCTCTCTCCACCTACTCACCACAGCCCTTCCAATCCACCCCAGGCTGCCCTTGGCCTTCTTGGCCACCAGAGCACATTGCTGGCTCATGCTCACCCTCCCATCCCCCAGCACCCCCAGGTCCCTTTCCCCTTCCCTGCTCTCCAGCAGCTCAGTCCCCAACCTCTCCTGCTCCCTGGGGTGGTTCTTTCCCAGGTGCCAGACTCTCCCCTTGCCCTTGTTGAATTCCATTCCAATGAATGTTTTGAATGGAAGAACATCTCCCTCAGTTGTGGGAGTGTGCCAGCAGCACTTGGAGCCCGTGCAGCAGCGGAGCAGTGTGTGCCTGCACACATTACACCCAGCTGTAGGCATGAGCACAGGAAGGCAGTCTCTAAATGTTCTGCTGCTTCCTGAGCTAAAGGCTGGAAAATTGATGTTGTGCAGTGCTGAGAGAGAAAGCAGAGACCAGGCTGATATCTGCAGTTATGAAGATCCAAGGGCAGGGCCTGAAGTCAGCTCAAGTCATTTCCATGCAGTAGCCCAAAGTCTTTTGGCACAGACACATCCTCCTGCCTGAGCTCTGAAAACCTCACATCTCACTTTCCTGACCCCTTCTCACTTGCTAAGTTCTTAATACCTTCATTTCCCAACACAAATGTCAAAGACATCATCTTTATGAACCTGCCTTCCCCACTTCATAGAATAGTTTCAGCTAGGAAAGACCTTCAATGCCAGCAACCCCAGCAGTTAACCTCACGCCGCCAAGTTCACTGCTAGCCCCTGTCCCTCGGCATCACCTCTGCACAGCTGTTAAATCCCTCCATGGATGAGCATCACAGAACTGTCAGGGCTGGAAGGGACCTCAAGGCTCAGCCAGTTCCAACCCCGCTGCCATGGCCAGGGACACCTCACACTGCAGCAGGTTGCTCACAGCCACCTCCAGCCTGGCTGCAAACACCTCCAGGGATAAGGCTTCCACCACCTCCCTGGGCAGCCTGTGCCAGGCTCTCACCACCCTCATGGGCAACAACTTCTTCCTCACAGCCAATCTCAATCTCCCCACTTCTAGTTTTGCTCCATCCCCCCCAGTCCTATCCCTTCCTGACACCCTCAAAAGTCCCTCCCCAGCTTTCTTGGAGCCCCCTGCAGATCCTGGAAGGCCACAATGAGGTCTCCTGGGAGCCTTCTCCTCTCCAGCCTGCACAACCCCAACTCCCTCAGTCTGTGCTCACAGCAGAGCAGCTCCAGCCCTCTGCTCCTCCTCGTGGCCCTTCTCTGGACACCTTCCAGCCCCTCCAGAGCCTTCCTGGCACAGAGGCTCCAGAACTGGCCCCAGAGCTGCAGCTGTGGTCTCAGCAGAGTGGAGCAGAGGGGCAGAATCCCCTCCCTGGCCCTGCTGGCCACACTTCTCTTGCTGCAGCCCAGGCTCTGCTTGGGTCTCTGGGCTGCAAGTGCTCCCTGCTGGCTCCTGCTGAGCTTCTCCTCCCCCAGCACCCCCAAGGCCTTTTCTTCAGGGCTGCTCTCCAGCCAGTCCCTGCCAGACAGATTTCTGTATGAGAGCCTCTTTTCAAAAGCTCCAGAATGCCAGGGGAGGTTTGGACTGGACAGTAGGAAAAACTTCTTCTCTGAGAGAGTGGTGAGGCACAAAGATGATCCAAGGGCTGAAACACCTCTGCTGTGAGGACAGGCTGAGGGGGCTGGGGATATTCAGCCTGGTGAAGGAAAGAATCTGGGGGGACCTCAGAGCTGCCTTCCAATACCTGAGGGGATCCTACAGGAAGGCTGCAGAGGGACTTTTCATAAGCCTGTCTAGCAATAGGACAAGGGGGAATGGTTTGAAGCTGAGTGAGAGCAGGGCTATACTGGAGCTTAGGAAGCAGTTCTTCAGTATGAGGGTGGTGAGACTCTGGGATAGAATAGCATAGAATAGCATAGAATAGAATAGAATAGCATAGAATAGAATAGAATAGAATAGACCAGGTTGGAAGAGACCTTCAAGATCATCATGTCCAACCTATCATCCAACACCACCCAATCAACTAACCCATGGCACCAAGCACCCTGTCAAGCCTCACCCTGAACACCCCCAGCGACGGCGACTCCACCACCTCCTCAGGCAGCCCATTCCAGTGGGCAATCACTCTCTCTGTGTAAAACTTCCTCCTAACCTCCAGCCTAAACCTCCCCTGGCGCAGCCTGAGACTGTGTCCTCTTGTTCTGGTGCTGGCTGCCTGGGAGAAGAGACCAACATCCACCTGGCTACAACCTCCCTTCAGGGAGTTATAGAGAGCAATGAGGTCTCCCCTGAGCCTCCTCTTCTCCAGGCTAAGCAACCCCAGCTCCCTCAGCCTCTCCTCACAGGGCTGTGTTCCAAGCCCCTCACCAACTTTGTTGCCCTCCTCTGGACACCTTCCAGCAAGTCAACCTCCTTCCTAAACTGAGGGGCCCAGAACTGGACACAGGACTCGAGGTGCAGCCTAACCAGTGCAGTGCTGCCCAGGGAGGCTGTGGATGCCTCCAGCCTGGGCAGATATCCAAGATCAGGTTGGATGAGGCCTCAGGCAACCAAGTGCAATTAAGAGGTGTCCCTTCCCGTGGCAGGGAGGTAGGAGCAGATGATCTCTGAGGTGCCTGCCCACCTGAGCCATTCTGTGATTCGATTCTGTCCGTGACAGCACTTCAGCAAAGCGCTGTGGCAAAAGGCTAAAGCTTCTGCAGGTGCCACAGCTGTGACATATTGGAGCTTTCTTCATAATGAACTCGAGTTTAATTTCTTTCCACTGTCAAAATGTCTTTGAGAACCAACAGCCTTTGCTTTGCTGAAAACACATTACTCCTTGTGACAGCTGCTGAGCTGGCAGCTGCTGCCTGGGCTTGATATCTGTATGGAAGGCCACGGCAGAAATCAGCACCATATGCACAGAGGAGCATCATGCCTCTGGTACTGGTGAGGAGATGCATTCATGTGAGGGAAATCATCCTCATCCTCAGGTACACGTGGGAAAGGGAAGATGAGTGCTCACACAATCATAGAATGGTCCAAGCCAGAAGGCACCTCCAAAGCTCACCCAGTCCAACCCCCTCTGCACTCAGTAGGGGCATCCCCAACTAGAGCAGGTTGCCCACAGCCCTGTCCAGCCCCACCAGGGAAGAAGCCTCCACCACCTCCCTGGGCAACCTGTGCCAGTGTTCCACCACCCTCCTGGTGCAGAACTTGTTCCTCACATCCAATCTCAATCTGCTCTGCTCTACTTTGAAGCCATTGTCGCTGCTCCTGTCCCTGCAGGCCTTTGCAAACAGTCTCTCTGCAGCCTTCCTGCAGCCCCCTTCAGGTCCTGGCAGGCTGCTCTGAGGTCTGCCTGGAGCCTTCTCTTCTCCAGGCTGAACACCCCCAGCTCCCTCAGCCTGGCCTCAGGGCAGAGCTGCTCCAACCCCCTCAGCATTCCCATGGCCTCTTCTGGACCCTCTCCATCAGGTCCAGGTCCTTCCTGTGTTGAGGGCACCAAACCTATACACTGTACTCCAGATGGGCTGCCCAGGGAGGTGGTGGAGTCACCATCACTGGAGAGGTTTAAAAAGAGCCTGGATGAGGCACTTGGTGCCATGGTTTAGTTGATCAGATGGTGCTGGGTGATAGGTTGGACTCAATGATCTCAAAGGTCTTTTCCAACCTATTCTATTCTATTCTATTCCATTCCATTCCATTCCATTCCATTCCATTCCATGCTGTTCCATGCCATGCTGTGCTATGCTATG
This sequence comes from Dryobates pubescens, assembly GCF_014839835.1. Classification (NCBI taxonomy): domain Eukaryota; kingdom Metazoa; phylum Chordata; class Aves; order Piciformes; family Picidae; genus Dryobates; species Dryobates pubescens. Next base: position 6,141,952 of record NC_071648.1, on the reverse strand, counting down.
CTATGCTGTGCTGTGCTATGCTATGCTATGCTGTGCTGTGCTATGCTATGCTATGCTGTGCTGTGCTATGCTATGCTATGCTGTGCTGTGCTATGCTATGCTATGCTATGCTATGCTATGCTATGCTATGCTATGCTGTGCTGTGCTATGCTGTTCTGTTCTGAGCAGAATTGGCAGAATCATCTCTCCCAAGTAACTAAAGACAGGAAATGACCTGCAATTGTGCCAGGGGAGGGTTAGCTTGGAGATGAGAGTGGTTAGGGATTGGCACAGGCTGCCCAGGGAAGTGGTGGAGTCCCCATCCCTGGAGGTGTACAAGAAACCTGTGGCCATGGCCCTGTGGGAGATGGCTTAGTGTTCATAGATCCTTTAGGGAGAAGGTTGGACTTGATGGTCTTAGAGGCTTGGATGGGAGCACACTGCGATGGGTTAGGAACTGGGTGGAGGCTGAGCCCAGAGAGTAGTGGTGAATGGTGCCACAGCCAGCTGGCAGCCAGGCACCAGTGGTGTGCCCCAGGGATCAGTGCTGGGCCCCATGCTCTTTACATCTTTATTGATGATCTGGATGAGGGCATTGAGTCCATCAGCAGTAAATTTGCTGACGACACCAAGCTGGGGGCAGGAGTTGATCTGCTGGAGGGCAGAGAGGCTCTGCAGAGGGACCTGGACAGGCTGGGCAGATGGGCAGAGGCCAACGGCATGAGATTTAACACATCCAAGTGCCAGGTTCTGCACATTGGTCACAGCAACCCCAGGCAGTGCTACAGGCTGGGGTCAGAGTGGCTGAGAGCAGCCAGGCAGAGAGGGACCTGGGGGTGCTGGTCGACGGTAGAATGAACATGAGACTGCAGTGTGCCCAGGCAGCTAAGAGGGCCAATGGCATCCTGGCCTGCATCAGGAACAGTGTGGCCAGCAGGAGCAGGGAGGTCATTCTGCCCCTGTACACTGCACTGGTTAGGCCACACCTTGAGTCCTGTGTCCAGTTCTGGGCTCCTCAGTTTAGGAAGGAGGTTGACTTGCTGGAACGAGTCCAGAGAAGGGCAACAAAGTTGGTGAGGGGTTTGGAACACAGCCCTGTGAGGAGAGGCTGAGGGAGCTGCGGTTGCTTAGCCTGGAGAAGAGGAGGCTCAGGGGAGACCTTACTGCTCTCTACAACTACCTGAAGGGAGGTTGTGGACAGATGGATGTTGGTCTCTTCTCCCAGGCAAGCAGTACCAGAACAAGAGGACACAGTCTCAGGCTGCACCAGGGGAGGTTCAGGCTAGATGTTAGGAAAAAGTTCTATACAGAGAGAGTGATTGCACATGGGAATGGGCTGCCTGGGGAGGTGGTGGAGTCGCCGTCACTGGAGGTGTTCAGGAGAAGACTTGATGGGGTGCTTGGTGCTGTGGGTTAGTTGTTTAGGTGGTGTTGGATTGGTTGATGGGTTGGACACGATGATCTTGAAGGTCTCTTCCAACCTGGTTTATTCTATGTATTCTAGAGTTCTTTTCCAACCTTAATGATTCTATGAAAAATGTGTCTTTCAGTATCCTTGTGATTAAACCCCAGCAAATGGTCACTTTCCAGGGAGAAAAATGGTATTGAGGTGCTGGCAGTTCTGGTGTGTTCGTGGTGGTGTCACACTTGAAGATCTCTGCTGCCCCATTCCTTAGGAATAAATGTCTCAAAGGTGTGAGACATTCTGGGAGCTGGAAGCCCAAGGCAATTGCTGAGGGCTCAAATTAACTGGATGTTGGAAATGCCCCTTGAGAGAAATCCTTCTGCAGGGTGAAATTGTGCACAGGAAATGAAGTTGTGCTGCAGAGTGCCAGGGCTTACCTGGGTTCCATGAACTGCTTAAGCTTTCTTTTTGCTGAGGATGGTTGAAGATGAAGTGATAGCATCACAGAATCAGCCAGGCTGGAAAAGACCTCAGAGCTCATCAAGTCCAACCTATTACCTAACACCTCCTGACAACTAAACCATGGCTCCAAGTGCCACATCCAAGCCTTTTTATAACACCTCCAGGGATGGTGACTCCACCACCTCCCTGGGCAGCACATCCCAATGGCCAATCTCTCTGTCTGGGAAGAACTTTCTCCTCACCTCCAGCCTAAACTTACCCTGGAACAGCCTGAGACTGTGTCCTCTTGTTCTGGTGATGCTTGCCTGGGAGAAGAGACCAACCCCCACCTGGCTGCAACCTCCCTTCAGGGAGTTGTGGACAGCAATAAGGTCTCCCCTGGGACCTTATCACATGCCAGCCTGCTTCCACATGGGATAGGTGGGAATGGCCTCAAGTGGCATCAGAGAAGGTTTAGGTTAGACCTTAGAAGAAACTTCTTCACTTGAAAGGGTTCTGAACTGCTGCAGCAGGCTTGCAAGGGAGGTGGTGGAATCCCCATCCCTGGAGCAGTTTAAGAGCTGTTGAGATGTGGTGCTAAGGGGCATGGTTTAGCACCAGCCATGGTACAGTAAGGTAATGGGCAGACTCCATGATTGAAGGGGGAACTTTAGCCTAGATCCCCACTGCAAAGGCTAAACGTTTAATAGATGACCATTGGGTGTACAAGGAAAAGAATGCTAAGGTCTGTAGAGTCCTTTGGATTGCTAATGGGATGGAGAGCAGAGGCACAAACAGTTCTTGCTCTCTTTTCTTCTCCTGTCACTTCTGCTCCCAACTTTCCTGTCTCTCTCTCCCATGGCCTTGGCAGGGGATCTCTGGTTTGACTGCTGTGTGTGGTAGCAGGAACAAGGGAGGGAGTGGGGGAGGAGATGAGCAGTCCCCTGGATCCATCCAGGGGGATCTGAGGAGTTCCTGTGTTGTTTATAAACTGCAAATATGTTGCACATCTATTATCTATTTCCAAAGAATCAGAGAATCAATAAGGTTGGAAAAGACCTCAGAGCTCATCAAGTCCAACCTGTTACCTACTACCTAACACCTACTGACAACTAAACCATGGCTCCAAGTGCCACATCCAGGCCTTTTTTGAACACCTTCAGGGATGGGGACTCCACCACCTCCCTGGGCAGCACATCCCAATGGCCAATCTCTCTGTCTGAAAAGAACTTTCTCCTCACCTCCAGCCTAAACTTTCCCTAGCACAGCTTGAGACTGTGTCCTCTCCATCTGTCCCTGGTTGTCTGGGAGAAGAGACCAACCCCTACCTGCCTACAACCTCCCTTCAGGGAGTTGCAGAGAGCAATGAGGTCTCCCCTGAGCCTCCTCTTCTCCAGGCTAAGCAACCCCAGCTCCCTCAGCCTCTCCTCCCAGGGCTGTGCTCCAGACCCCTCCTCAGCCTTGTTGCCCTGCTCTGGACACCTTCAATGCCCTTCTTAATCTGCCCAGAACTGGACACAGAATATTTTGTAGATATTCATATCATGTCATGTTTTCCAGCTTGCAGTTTGCTTGTAACTAGAGCTTCATTTGCTTCCATAAACCTTCTGAGCTGGACTGGCAATTGAAATTTGGGGGTTACTTTCTCCCAATCAGTTGGGGGTTGATTTCAACTCACTACAGATCTTAAAGGTCTTTTCCAACCCAAATGATTCTATGGTCCTGCAAACCCTTGAAAGGACAGGAAGCAGGGCTGTGAACTCAAACTCATCACAGTCTCTTGGGGGTAAAGACAGTATCAGTGGCTGAAGATGCAGTTCACACAATCACAGAATGTTAGGGGCTGGAAGGGACCTCAAAAGATCATCCAGCCCAAGCCCCCTGCCAGAGCACTGCTGTAGCTGACCTTTCCTCCTCCTTAGAGCTGAGTGCTTATTAATGGTTGTGTAGGTGGCAGTAATTCCAGATGTGGTTTTGCAGGCAGTTATTTGCTCCTCTCTCCCTTTTTATTTCTGGATTTCCCCTTATCTCCATCAGCTTTGTCCTTTTTCTGGGCAGGAAGGCATTTCCCCCTTCCCTCTCCAAATCGGGCTTGACATTTAAGCAAGGCCCAGTTTGTGAGGCTGTCAGATTGATGAGAGCTGTTTGCTGAAGCCTCCCCATGTTCACTCAGCTGAACAATGTCTGTTGTTAACAGCCATCATTATTATGAGCAGGTTGGAAAAGACAAGCTCAGTGCTGCACTTTGGCAACTCTGCTTCCCGGCTGCTGCCTGCGCACCACTTGTGCTCGGAGCCTCAGGTTGCTGCTTCGCTTCAAAGTGCTTGCAGATGCCAGTTAATGAGATGCATTCATCTCTCCCTCTCACAGACCCCTCACTTGGAGGGCAGTAGAGTCCTAGAATCATAGAACTGTCAGGGTTGGAAGGGACCTCAAGGCTCAGCCAGTCCCAAGCCCCCTGCCATGGACAGGGACACCTCACACCACAGCAGGTTGCTCACAGCCACCTCCAGCCTGGCTGCAAACACCTCCAGGCAGGAGGCTGCCACCACCTCCCTGGGCAACCTGTGCCAGGCTCTCACCACCCTCATGGGCAACAACTTCTTCCTCACAGCCAATCTCAATCTCCCCACTTCTAGTTTTGCTCCATCCCCCCCAGTCCTATCCCTCCCTGACACCCTCAAAAGTCCCTCCCCAGCTTTCTTGCAGCCCCCTGCAGATCCTGCAAGGCCACAATGAGGTCTCCTGGGAGCCTTCTCCTCTCCAGCCTGCACAACCCCAACTCCCTCAGTCTGTCCTCACAGCAGAGCAGCTCCAGCCCTCTGCTCCTCCTCGTGGCCCTGCTCTGGACACCTTCCAGCCCCTCCAGATCCTTCCTGGCACAGAGGCTCCAGAACTGGCCCCAGAGCTGCAGCTGTGGTCTCAGCAGAGTGGAGTAGAGGGGCAGAATCCCCTCCCTGGCCCTGCTGGCCACACTTCTCTTGCTGCAGCCTGTAGTTCCCCTCAGATACTGGAAGGCTTCTCTAAGGTCTCCCTGGAGCCTTCTCCTCTCCAGGCTGAACACCCCCCAGCTCTCTGAGCCTGTTGTTACAGGTGAGGTGCTCCAGCCCCCTGATCACCTTCATGCCCATCCCGGACAACCCGCTGTAGGTGTCCCTGCTTTAGCAGGAGAATTGGATCTGATGATCTCCCTGAAGTCCCTTTCATTCCACACAGTTCTGTACCTCCATTTTTGGACAAAGTCTAGCTTGTGATCTTGAGATGCTCCTGCTCCTCACTCATGCAGGTGGGAAATCATAGTCCTTGTCTGCTGGGTGGAGATTTCAGCCACTCAGTAGTTGCTTTTCCCTCAAGTCCTGACTCACAAGTTTCAAAAACCCCATTCTTCAGAGTGTGCTCTGTGCAGTTCTCTCTCTGGTGCTGTTTGAAGCCTTGATTATACTCAAGGCTTGGTTTAAGTTTGGGGATGATTTCTGGTGAAAGGAAGCTTATGGGGAGGCAGAGACCAACCCAGCAGGTGGATAAAAGGAGGGCCTCCTCCATCTGTGGATGTGGAAGTTGTCAGAATGCTGTCTGTCCCCTGAAGGATGTCATTTTTGGCTGCCAATTCCTTCTTCAAGACTTCTAATGATGCTGACTACACAGACTCTTCACCACAGGGAGGTGGTGGAGTCACTGTCCCTGGAGGTGTTTAAGAACTGTGTGGACATGGTTGGGGTTGGTTTCTTCCCCCCAGTATCAGGTCACAGAAGGAGGGTAAATGGCCTGAAATTGTGCCAGGGAGGCTTTAGTTTGCATATTAAGAAGAATTTCTTTGCTGCAAGAGTGGTCAGGCACTGGGACAGGCTGCCCAGGGAGCTGGTGGAGTAACCATCCCTGGGGGTGCTCAAAAAAACATGTGGCCATGGCAGCTGGGAGATGGTTTAATGACCATGGTGGTGTTAGGTTCATGGCTGGACTCAATGATCTGAGAGATCTTCTCCAACCAGTTCTATTCTGTGACTCCCTCAGCAGATCCCTCTCTTACATGGGCCTAGTGACCAGTCCTGGAGAAGCTGCTTGTGGAGCTTGGATGTTATAAACACAACTGATATCAGTCACTGCTGATGCCTTCATCCTTATCCCCATCAGCATGGGAGTGATGCTTTCACAGATTGTGATCCTTTAACTGGAGCATGGCAAATCTTGCCAGAGTTTGCTGTTCCCAGGCCCACTGCAGCTTTGTCAGGCTCTTGCTGGGAAACCTGGGGCTCTGGTCACACTCTGGGCTGGTCCTGGGGGGACTGCAGACATTTCTTCTGGAAAGGAATTGAGGTGAGAGGCAGCTGCTAAGGACAGACTCTACAACCACCTGAAGGGAGGTTGGAGTGAGGAGGGGGAAGCCTCTTCTCTTTACTGCCAAGCAACAAGACTGGAGTCTGGAGAAGAGAAGGCTCCAAGGAGAAGGCTGCCCAGAGAGGTGGCCGAGCTTTCATCTCTGGAGGGATTCAAGACTTGCCTGGATGTGTTCCTGTGTGATCTACTCTAGGTGCTCCTGCTCTGGCAGCAGGGTTGGAGCTTCAGAGGTCCCTTCCAGCCCCTAACATTGTGTGATTGTGTGATGTGTTAGTCTTTTGTACTCACTTGCTGTATTACACAGTATCACAGTATCACAGTAACTAAGGTTGGAAGAGACCCCAAGGATCATCAAGTCCAACCTGTTCCAACAGACCTCACAACTAGATCATAGCACCAAGCGCCACGTCCAATCTCCCCTTGAACACCTCCAGGGACGGCGACTCCACCACCTCCCTGGGCAGCCCATTCCAATGACGAATGACTCGCTCAGTGAAGAACTTTTTCCTCACCTCGAGTCTAAACCTCCCCTGACACAACTTGAGACTGTGTCCCCTTGTTCTGGTGCTGGTTGCCTGGGAGAAGAGACCAACCCCCACCTGGCTACAACCACCCTTCAGGTAGTTGTAGAGGGCAATGAGGTCGCCTCTGATCCTTCTCTTCTCCAGGCTAAACAATCCCAGCTCCCTCAGCCTCTCCTCATAGGGCCTGCGCTCAAGGCCTCTCCCCAGCCTTGTTGCCCTTCTCTGGACACGTTCAAGTGTCTCGATGTCCTTCCTAAACTGAGGGGCCCAGAACTGGACACAGTACTCAAGGTGTGGCCTAACCAATGCAGAGTACAGGGGCACAATGACCTCCCTGCTCCTGCTGGCCACACTATTCCTAATACAGGCCAGGATGCCATTGGCCTTCTTGGCCACCTGGGCACACTGCTGGCTCATGTTTAGGCGGGTGTCAATCAGCACCCCCAGGTCCCTCTCCGTTTGGCAGCTCTCCAGCCACTCTGACCCCAGCCTGTAGCTCTGCATGGGGTTGCCGTGGCCAAAGTGCAGCACCCGGCACTTAGACTTATTAAATGCCATCCCATTGGACTCTGCCCATCTGTCCAGTCGGTCAAGGTCCCTCTGCAGAGCCTTTCTACCCTCTAACTGACTAACATCTGTTCCCAACTTGGTGTCATCTGCAAACTTGCTGATGACTGACTCAACCCCCTCATCCAGATCATCAATGAAGATGTTAAAGAGGATGGGGCCCAGCACTGATCCCTGGGGGACGCCACTGGTGACTGGCCGCCAGCCGGATGTGGCACCATTCACCACCACTCTCTGGGCTCAGCCTCCAGCCAGTTCCTAACCCAGCACAGAGTGTTGTGGTCCAAACCACGAGCTGACAGCTTAGCCAGCAGTTTACTGTGGGGGACGGTGTCAAAGGCCTTGCTGAAGTCCAGATAGACTACATCCACAGGCCTCCCCACATCCACCAGACGGGTCACCTGATCATAGAAGGAGATCAGGTTGGAGAGGCAGGACCTGCCCTTCCTAAATCCATGTTGGCTGGACCTGAGCCCTTGGCCATCCTTAGTTGCTGTGCTCTCAGTAGCTCCCCGTGTGCTGTGCAGGCAGAGGAGAAAGATCCTCCAGGAGCCTCTGCTTTCCTCTGTGAGATGAGGGCCAAAGACTGTCCAGGCACACACAGATAAGAGAAAAAAGAGTGAAGGGTGCTTTGGTATATTAAACATGATGGGGGGGGGAAGTGATATAAAAATGTCTATTTTAGGAGGTGGATTCTCTATTTATAGCTCCTCGCCTGCCTTTCCAAGAGGCACATTAAAACTGCATCACCTGACGCGAGCCAGCCATCGGCTCCCTGAGCAAGGGCTCTTTGAAAGCAGAGGCATGGGGAGGCTATGAAAGATGAAAGAGCAAGTTCCTCCTTGCCTCCTGGCTGTGCTAATTAACTGAGACGAACCCTTTCCCCCGCCCCCTTCGCGTTCCGCCTGCGAAAGCGGAGCGGCGCCGGCGGCCTCTGGGCTGCCGCTGGCGGCTCCTGCTGAGGCGGGTGCCCTGCGGCAGGCTCCTCTGCAGCCAGGTCCTCTGCAGCCAGGTCCTCTGCAGCCAGGTCCTCTCCGGGGCTGGCAAGCGTCAAGGTGCTGCTGGGAGCCTGAGAAGAGCTCTGGAGCATCTCAGGGTGAACAAACAGCTCCTTCTTCTTTATCCCCAGAAGAGAATGAGGCAGACACGGCAGCTCTGGCAGCTGTGCTCCGGTGAATACTAAGCAGGGGCTGGTGGGACACTGTGAGCTGTTCTGGCTGCTCTTTGGCTTTGTTCCTGACACTCTTCTCATGTCCCACTGAGGGTGGTGAGACCCTGGCCAAGGCTGCCCAGAGAGCTGGGAGATGCCCCATCCCCGGAACCGTTCCAGGTGAGGTTGTTTTGGGGCTCTGAACAGCGCTGGAGAGGTCTCTGCTTGGTGCAGTGGAGGTTAGCCTTGATGAGCTTGAAAGGTCCCTTCCAACCCAAACAGTTCTGTTAGTGAGAGCCACGGCAAAACTGCTGACTTTGGGACTCCAACCTGGAGACCTGCTGGCAAAAATGCTTGTGGAATGTTGTCCTGCCTCTGCTGGAGTATTCTCAGTGGAGAGAAGGATGTGAACCACCCAAGGATGTTGCCACCCAACCATCTCTGCAGTTTGTCCTCCTCTTAAGCCTCATCTCTTGGCTGCCTCTCACTTTTTATGCTGAGGCTTTATGGAATCTCATGAAATGGTTTGGGTTGGAAGGGAGCTTAAAGATCACCTGGTTCCAACTCACCTGCCATGGGCAGGAACACCTCCCACTAGACCAGGCAGCTCAAGCCTGACTTCCAGAGCCTCCACAGCTTCTCTGGACAGCCTGTTTCAATGCTTCAAAACTGAATTCTGAAGGTGTTTGACCATCACTCTGGTCTGAAAAACATGCTGCTGTTTCCATCCTCACCTCCTCTTGCCCCTTCTGATGACTTTACGCAGAGCAAAGAACACCTTTGCAATCTGGTTTGGCTTCTGCTGTAAAGCTGCTGCAGAAATCAACAGTTCCAGTGCACTGGTAAGGAACAGAGAGCACCAGCAGCAAGTTTGCTGCTGGCACCAAGCTGGGAGGAGTGGCTGACACAGGAGGGTTGTGCTGCCATGCAGCCAGACCTGGACAGGCTGAGAGCTGGGCAGGGAGAAATGGAATGGAATTCAACAAGGGCAAGGGGAGAGTCTGGCACCTGGGAAAGAACAACCCCAGGGAGCAGGAGAGGTTGGGGACTGAGCTGCTGGAGAGCAGAGAAGGGGAAAGGGACCTGGGGGTGCTGGGGGATGGGAGGTTGAGCATAAGCCAGCAATGTGCTCTGGTGGCCAGGAAGGCCAAGGGCAGCCTGGGGTGGATTAGAAGGGCTGTGGTGAGTAGGTGGAGAGAGGTTCTCCTCCCCCTCTGCTCTGCCCTGCTGAGGCCACATCTGGAATATTGTGTCCAGTTCTGGGCCCCTCAGTTCAGGAAGGACCTCAGGGAAGTGCTTGAGAGAGTCCAGCACAGAGCCACAAAGATGCTGCAGGCAGTGGAAGATCTTCCTTAGCAGGAGAGCCTGAGGGAGCTGAGGGCTCTGGAGCTTGCAGAGGAGGAGCCTGAGGGTGAGCTCCTTGGTGGTGCTAAAGCTGTGCAGGGGCAGTGCCCAGAGGCTGGAGCCAGGCTCTGCTGGGGGATGCCCAATGCCAGCACCAGGGGCAGTGGTGGAAGCTGAGGCAGAGGAAGTGCCATGGAAAGAGGAGGAAGAATTCTGTCACTGTGAGGGTGACAGAGGCCTGGAGCAGGCTGCCCAGGGGGGTTGTGGAGTCTCCCTCTGTGGAGCTCTTCAAGCCCTGCCTGGATGTGTTGCTGTGTGAGCTGCTCTGGGTACTCCTGCTGTGGCAGGGGGCTTGGACTGGAGGAGCTTTGGAGATCCCTTCCACCCCCTCCCATTCTGTGGTTCTGGGAATTAGAGATGTGGTTTGGGCCCAGTAGAGGCAGGACTGAAGCCTGTGTGCTTTAACCAAGGACTTAGCAGAACAGCAGAGGCTGCAGCCAAGGACAAATGCTACCTCCGATGGGATTTGTATCTATGCATCCAGGTCTCTATCCATGGTGGTAACTAAGGGCTCAGCAGCCACGTGGTGTCCCTTCCTGTGGTGCTGGTGCTCTGAGTGGTGCTGCTCAGGGCTCTCTAAAACCTCACACCAGATATAATTCAGCTCTTCAGTGACAGCAGAGTGCAGAGTGCTGCCTCTGTACCTTGTCATCCCATATGTGCTGCAAGAGATCTCGCTGTCCCATCTATGCCCACATGTATTTTCCTTCCTCTTGCATAATTCATGGGGGAAGGATTTGCATTTCCCTGAAGCTGAAAGTTCCAGGAGTTTGTTGTGGTGATGAGAGGAAGAAGGGAGGAAGGAGCTGGCTGGGCCTGGGGCTTTGACTCAGCACTTTTGCATCTTTATTGATTTAATACACACACATACAAACCAAACCCAAACAACCCACAAAACCCCACAGAACCCAACAGCAAAACACACACACACAAACACCACAAGAACCAGGAGTGGGTAGATTCAGATGGGATGGTAGGAAGAAGTTGTATTCCGTGAGGGTGGTGAGACTGGCACAGGTTGCCCAGGGAGGTGGTGGAATGATTGGGTTGCAAAGGGCCTTAAAGATCCACTCTGCTGAGACCACAGATGGAGCTCTGGGTCCAGATCTGGAGCCTCTGTTCCAGGAAGGATCTGGAGGGGCTGGAAGGTGTCCAGAGAAGGGCCACGAGGAGGAGCAGAGGGCTGGAGCTGCTCTGCTGTGAGGACAGACTGAGGGAGTTGGGGTTGTGCAGGCTGGAGAGGAGAAGGCTCCCAGGAGACCTCATTGTGGCCTTGCAGGATCTGCAGGGGGCTCCAAGAAAGCTGGGGAGGGACTTTTGAGGGTGTCAGGGAGGGATAGGACTGGGGGGGATGGAGCAAAACTAGAAGTGGGGAGATTGAGATTGGCTGTGAGAAAGAAGTTGTTGCCCATGAGGGTGGTGAGAGCCTGGCACAGGCTGCCCAGGGAGGTGGTGGCAGCCTCCTGCCTGGAGGTGTTTGCAGCCAGGCTGGAGGTGGCTGTGAGCAACCTGCTGTGGTGTGAGGCCATGGCAGGGGGTTGGAACTGGCTGAGCCTTGAGGTCCCTTCCAGCCCTGACAATTCTCTGATTCTACAAAAAACACCACACACAAACCCCCAAAACAACAACAACAAAACCAGCCAACCCCATCCCACCCACCCCAAAAAAAGGGAAACCCAAACCAAAAGCAAGCAACCACCACCACCAAACCAAACCAAACCCCAAACAAACACAAAACCAAACCCCCCAGGCCCAAAATGAAAGCCAAAAGAAAGCCCACCCCAACCCCCCTTTTAACTGAGAGGCAGCTGAACTGCTGCCAGTGGAATACTGCTGACCTTATCAGTGACTCCATCCAGTTGTGTTTGGACATGGAAAAGCATCTTCTGAGCTGCCTCAGCACGAGGTGGCCATCTGGCCCTGTCCCCTGCTGAACTGAATTCCAAGAAGGGAAGCCTTTGGCTGTCCCTGTCTGCAGACACTGCCACCCCCAGCCCATTTTTCCCCCCCAAGTCAGTATTTTACTGAGTGTTTGATGCAGGGGAATATCATAGAATGGCAGGGGGGAATCACAGAACCATCTTGGCTGGAAGAGACCTTTAAGATCATCAATTCTTAGAATCACAGAGCTGTCAGGGTTGGAAGGGACCTCAAGGCTCAGCCATCTCCAACCCCCCTGCCATGGCCAGGGACACCTCACACTGCAGCAGGTTGCTCACAGCCACCTCCAGCCTGGCTGCAAACACCTCCAGGCAGGAGGCTGCCACCACCTCCCTGGGCAACCTGTGCCAGGCTCTCACCACCCTCATGGGCAACAACTTCTTCCTCACAGCCAATCTCAATCTCCCCACTTCTAGTTTTGCTCCATCCCCCCCAGTCCTATCCCTCCCTGACACCCTCAAAAGTCCCTCCCCAGCTTTCTTGTAGGCCCCCAGCTGTTACCCCAGCACAGCCAGGTCACCACTGCAGCATGTTGCTCAGCACCACACCTGTGTGGCTTTTACCTCTGTCCAAGGGTGGTGACTCCACCAGTGCCCTGGCAGCCTGTTCCAAGGCTTCACAACCCTTTCAGAGAAGAAGCATTTCCTCACTTCTAACCTAAACCTCCCCTGGTGCCACTTGAGGCCAGTTCCTCTGGTCCCATCATTAAGTAGTTGAGAGAAGAGACCAACTCCCATCGCACTGCAGTGTCCTTCCAGGGGGCTATAGAATACCAGAGGGCCTCCCCTGAGCCTCTTTTTCAGGCTAAACCCCCCCAGTTCCCTCAGCTGCTCCTCACCAACTCTGATCTCCAGACCCTTCCCCAGCTTTTTTGCCCTTCTCTGGACACTCTCCAGCACCTCAGTCTCCTTCCTGTAGTGAGGGTCCCCAAGCTGTACTCAGGGTTCAAGGTGCAGCCTCACCAGTGCTGAATACAGGGGGATAATCCCTGGCCCTATGCCCAGTGCCATCTTTTCCCTTCCAGGCTGTCATTGGGCAGATGGGCAGAGGCCAAGGGCAGGAGATTGAACACATCCAAGTGCCAGGGGCTGCACATTGGCCACAGCAACCCCAGGCAGTGCTACAGGCTGGGGGCAGAGTGGCTGAGAGCAGCCAGGCAGAGAGGGACCTGGGGGTGCTGGTTGATGGTAGGCTGAACATGAGCCATCAGTGTGCCCAGGCAGCCAGGAGGGCCAATGGTATCCTGGCCTGCATCAGGAAGAGTGTGGCCAGCAGGAGCAGGGAGGTCATTGTGCCCTGTGCTCAGCACTGCTTAGGCCACACCTTGAGTCCTGTGTCCAGTTCTGGGCCACTCAGTTTAGGAAGGAGGTTGACTTGCTGGAAGGTGTCCAGAGAAGGGCAACAAAGCTGGGGAGGGGTCTGGAGCACAGCCCTGTGAGGAGAGGCTGAGGGAGCTGGGGTTGCTTAGCCTGGGGAAGAGGAGACTCAGGGGAGACCTCATTGCTCTCTCCAACTCCCTGAAGGGAGGTTGCAGACAGGCAGAGGTTGGTCTCTTCTCCCAGGCAACCAGCACCAGAACAAGAGTCTCAGGTTGTGCCAGGGGAGGTTTAGGCTGGAGGTTAGGAGGAAGTTCTGCAGAGAGAGAGAGATTGCCCATTGGAATGGGCTGCCCGGGGAGGTGGTGGAGTCACCATCACTGGAGGTGTTCAGGAGGAGACTTGATAGGGTGCTTGGTGCCATGGGTTAGTTGATTAGGTGGTGTTGGATGATAGGTTGGACTTGATGATCTTGAAGGTCTCTTCCAACCTGGTCTATCTTATCCTATCCTATCCTAAAGGCTTCCTGGGGCCTTAACCAGAGATGTGGCTGAGCCCCCACCCCTGGAGACAGTCAAGGTCAATCCTGATGGCGTCCTGAGCATCCTGACCTAGACGGAGATGTCCGTGCTCACCGCAGGGCTGCTTGCACAAGATGACCTTCAAGGGTCCTTTCCATTCTGGTCTCTGCTGTGATTGAGCACCACAGATTGGGGGCTGGGGGCTGCACCAGCTTGGGCTTTGAGTGCTCAGAATCTCAATACCATTATGGATGCCACGTGTGCTGCTGCTTGATGGAATCATGGGAGCCTCAAAGCCAAGGCAATAAATTGTAGCTGAAAGGTCCTTAGCTGGGAGAGAGGGCATGCCAAAAGGCTGCTCTGACCTTTCCAGATCATCACTCTATTTAGTATAATTAATGAAAAGCTTCCTGCTGGGCTGCAGCATGGAGGTGCTTGCTTTGCTGGGGGAGGGAAGGGACGGGAGGAGAGCACAGGAGAGGACAGAGCTGTGGCTTGCAAAGAGCCCCAGCGTGACACAAGCCTGCAACAGGAGGCAGCGAGGTGCGGAGCTGGACAGCTCAGGTATGCAGGGCTGTGCTGTCAGGTTGTTGAAATGAATGTCTGTGTGGCTGGGTACGTCACTGCAGCATGCCTGCTGGCACCTCTGGCAAGCTCCCTCCCGCCTGAGGCTCCTCTGTCATCTTCATGAGGCACCAGGAACCTTTCACGGCCGCTGCGCCGGCGCCCTCTGCGTATCCCTAGCTTGGCTTGGGAGGAGAGGCTGAGTCTGGGGTTGGGGTGGTTTCCCTTTCAACAATAGTGTAAGAGCTCAGACAGTCAGAATTTCCCTTTGGCAAGGCTCTGCTTGATCCTCTCTTATGGATCAAATGCATCCAGCGGAGGTGAAGGGAAGGCAGGGAGTGGAACAAGCCCAACCCAGCTCCCGCAGCGACCCCCCAAAGCCCCCCAAAGTGACTGCCAGATCTTGTGTTCACGCAGTGCTGCCTCTGCCTTCCCTGCTTTAAAGGCACAAAACGCCTTCAAGTGTCTGCCAACAGCCAGAGCTGCCCAATTTGTCTCTAATCAGTTATTTGTCACTGTCTGGCATCTTGTGCCTGAGCGGTTATTATGCATTTATTTGGTCTTTGTTTGCCTCCCATGTTTTGCTCAAGCAACAATAGCAGGGAGGTGGTTTGCCTTGGAGGGGGAAAAATCAACGTGAAAGCAGCCATGGTGGTGAATCATCCAGACCTGATTCCTTGGCTTTGTCTTAGCAAATCCGTCTGTCTGCGGGGGAGGAGAATCTCTCTGCAGCCAATCGCTCGCTCTCTCTTCCTCTTCTGCTGCTTCCCATCTCAGATGGCTCCACAGAAGGCCAGGTTGGAAGGGACCTCCTCAGATCCAACCTTCCTGGGGAGCAGCAGAGCTGAAATGAGCTGGCCCAGATCTCTGTCAAGCCGAGGCTCAGCCCTCCCAGGCAATCCAGCGCTTCCCCTGGGAGGTGATCCCAGTGTCTGAGCCTTCTCATGGGGAGAACGGTCAGAGTAGCAGAGTCTCATAGTGTCAGTCAGGGCTGGAAGGGACCACAAGGATCAGCCAGTTCCAACCCCCCTGCCATGGCCAGGGACACCCCACACTAGATCAGCCTGGCCACAGCCTCATCCAGCCTGGCCTTAAACACCTCCAGGGACAGGGCCCCAACCACCTCCCTGGACAACCCATTCCAGGGCTTCACCACTCTCATGGGGAAGAACTTCCTCCTCCCCTCCAGCCTCAATCTCCCCACCTCCAGCTTCATTCCATTCCCCCTAGTCCTAGCACTGCCTGAGATCCTGAGCAGTCCCTCCCCAGCCTTCTTGGAGCCCCCTGCAGATACTGGAAGGCCACAATGAGGTCTGCAGCCCAACTGGAAGCTCCCCAGGAATCACTTGTCCCCATCACCCTTTGTCTTTCCAGGGGACTCCCAGCACAGAGGGAGTCTCCATCCTCCTGGCAGTGACCCTTTGTGCACTGGAGAAAGAGAAAAGGTTGTGTGAAATGTGTTCTTTTCAACGACTGGGAACAAAGAGGGAGTGGAAAATGAATGTGCAATAGCCCCCTGGAAATATCAATTAATTAGAAATGGATGTGAGATAGCCTCTGACTACAAACATGTGATTACTCTTGTGAATAAATTGTTCTTTTTAATGTGCAGCTACTTTGTTCTTTGGGGTTTTTTTTTAAGTGTCTGGAGGCTTTGGGGAATTGCTTTGGTTTGTTTGTTTTCAATTTGGGGCTCTGATATAATCACAGAATGGATTGGGTTGGAAGGGGCCTTAAAGATCCACTCTGCTGAGACCACAGCTGCAGCTCTGGGGCCAGTTCTGGAGCCTCTGTGCCAGGAAGGCTCTGGAGGTGCTGGAAGGTGTCCAGAGAAGGGCCACGAGGAGGAGCAGAGGGCTGGAGCTGCTCTGCTGTGAGGACAGACTGAGGGAGTTGGGGTTGTGCAGGCTGGAGAGGAGAAGGCTCCCAGGAGGCCTAATTGTGGCCTTGCAGGATCTGCAGGGGGCTCCAAGAAAGCTGGGGAGGGACTTTTGAGGGTGTCAGGGAGGGATAGGACTGGGGGGGATGGAGCAAAACTAGAAATGGGGAGACTGAGATTGGCTGTGAGGAAGAAGTAATTGTAGACAGGAGGGGGTTGGTCTATTCTCCCAGGCACCCAGCACCAGAACAAGGGGACACAGTCTCAAGCTGTGCCAGGGGAGGTTTAGACTCGAGGTGAGGAGAAAGTTCTTCACTGAGAGAGTCGTTCACCATTGGGATGTGCTGCCCAGGGAGGTGGTGGAGTCACCGTCCCTGGAGGTGTTCAAGAGGGGATTGGATGTGGCACTTGGTGCCATGGTCTAGTCGTGAGGTCTGTTGGGACAGGTTGGACTTGATGATCCTTGGGGTCTCTTCCAACCTTAGTTATACTGTGAGACTGTGAGACTGTAAGTTGTTGCCCATGAGGGTGGTGAGAGCCTGGCACCGGTTGCCCAGTGTGGAGGTTTGAAAGGAAAGGCTCTGCTTTCCCTCCCCCACTGAGAAAGAGACCACAGCTAAACCCAGTTGGAGAAATGAGATTATGTTTTACAAGGAAACAGATTCTATGTAACACCACAAATACAGGGATTTTACAATATATACAGGAATATACAGCAAATGAACTCAACCAGAAACCAGACCCCCCACAGAGGGGGCTTTCCCCTCTGCCCCCTTCACCCCCCTACCTCCCTTCTCCCCCAAAGAGGTAGAAGAAGAGAAAAGAGGGGAGTTAGCACAGCAGAGGCCTAAGCATAGGGAATTAGTTAGTTCTTATCTCTTGGCAAGAAGCCCAGAAGCAGTCCAGCTGAAAGGGACAGCAAAGAAAGGAAGACTGCGGGAAAGTCCCAGCTGCTCTGGGTCCAATCTCACCTCCCACCATTCTACCAATGAAATTTGTTTAGAATACCAAAGTATTTTTATAAACATTTAGCCAGTGTGCCCCTTCCTTAAAGGCACAGCCTCAAACAGTCACACCCAGGGAGGTGGTGGCAGCCTCCTGCCTGGAGGTGTTTGCAGCCAGGCTGGAGGTGGCTGTGAGCAACCTGCTGCAGTGTGAGGTGTCCCTGGCCATGGCAGGGGGGTTGGAACTGGCTGAGCCTTGAGGTCCCTTCCAGCCCTGACAGTTCTGTGATTCTGTGATGCTGTAGAGTTACTCTAAGGCCAGTCCCTCAGTAGAGCAGAATGATTAGGAGGTGAATTTCTCACCTCAGCACAGAAAACTGCTCTCCAGTCATCCAGGGCTGTAGCCAACACATCCATTTCTCCATGCTCCAGGAATATGGTTTCTGTAGTTAAATACTGAAAACAAAGCAGAGCACCAAATCTGAAGGGTCTAGAGCTAAAGCCTTATGAGGAGCAGCTGAGGGAGCTGGGGTTGTTTAGCCTGGAGAAGAGGAGGATGAAGGGAGACCTCATTGCCCTCTACAGCTCCCTGAGAGGAGGTTGGTGTAAGGTGGGGGTTGATCTCTTCTCCCAAGGAACGAGTGGCAGAACAAGAGAGCCTCATGTTGGACCAGGGGAGGTTTAGGTAGGAAGTGAGGAACAATTTTGTTCTCAGACAAGCTGTCAACCCTTGGACCAAGCTGCCCTGAGCAGTGGTGGAATCCCCATCCCTTCAGGGGTTTAAAAGCTGTGAAGATTTGGTGCTGAGGGACATGGTTTAGTGCTGGAGTGGCAGTGCTGGATTAGCAGTTGGACATGGTGGTTCTGTGGACAACTGTCAGCAGGTAGTCTTCTACTCATGGCAGAGAGAGGGTGTTGCTGTTAAAGAAGTCAGAGAGTTGCGGTCAATGGGATGGAGTCTAGCTGGAGGCCTGTGTCTAGTGGAGTCCCTCTGGGGTCAGCACTGGGACCAGAGCTGTTCAATATATTCATCAGTGACCTGGAGGAGGGCACAAAGGGCACTGCCAGCAAGTTTGCTGCTGGCACCAAGCTGGGAGGAGTGGCTGGCACAGGAGGGTTGTGCTGCACTTCAGCCAGACCTGGACAGGCTGAGAGCTGGGCAGGGAGAAATGGAATGGAATTCAACAAGGGCAAGGGGAGAGTCTGGCACCTGGGAAAAAACAACCCCAGGGAGCAGGAGAGGTTGGGGACTGAGCTGCTGGAGAGCAGGGAAGGGGAAAGGGACCTGGGGGTGCTGGGGGATGGGAGGGTGAGCATGAGCCAGCAATGTGCTCTGGTGGCCAAGAAGGCCAAGGGCAGCCTGGGGTGGGTTAGAAGGGCTGTGGTGAGTAGGTGGAGAGAGGTTCTTCTCCCCCTCTGCTCTGCCTGCTGAGGCCACATCTGGAAGATTGTGTCCAGTTCTGGGCCCCTCAGTTCAGGAAGGACCTCAGGGAACTGCTTCAAAGTCCAGTGTTATTAGGGGAACATCTTCCTCGGGAGGAGAGCCTGAGGGAGCTGAGGGCTCTGGAGCTTGCAGAGGAGGAGCCTGAGGGTGAGCTCCTTGCTGCTGCTAAAGCTGTGCAGGGGCAGTGCCCAGAGGCTGGAGCCAGGTTCTGCTGGGGGATGCCCAATGCCAGCACCAGGGGCAGTGGTGGAAGCTGAGGCAGAGGAAGTGCCATGGGAAGAGGAGGAAGAATTTTTCCCCTGTGAGGGTGAGAGAAGCCTGGAGCAGGCTGCCCAGGGGGGTTGTGGAGTCTCCCTCTCTGGAGCTATTCAAGACCTGCCTGGCTGTGTTGCTGTGTGAGCTGCTCTGGGTGCTCCTGCTCTGGCAGGGGGCTTGGACTGGATGATCTTTGGAGGTCCCTTCCAGCCCCTCACAGTCTGTGACTCTGTGTGATTCTGTAAACCCTGAGTCCCCTTTCTGCCATGTTGTGCTGCTGGTGCAGTGCCTCCTGTGTGCACACTGCCTTTGGGACTCACTGGAAGATGGGAAGGCTGTGAAAAATGGCTCACTTGGATGCTTCTGAAACCTGCAGCCAACTGTACCTCGTGTGGGGAAGATCTGGATGAAAACCCTTGCAGAATATTGACTTTCCCATGGGCTGAGTCTCATCAGTGTCCTAAAAGAAAGACCTTCCAATGTGTAGAGCTTGGAAGGCAGTAGCTATGGAGCTGAAATTGTTATACAGAGGCGAGATTCTCTGGGTCTCTTTTCATCACTGTGGAGATGAAAGCTGATGACATTCTGTGCAGAAGAATCAGCCTGGTGTGCCTGAGTGTATGTTCTTCCTCACAAAGAGGCAGAACTGATGCCAGTGAAATCATGGAACCCTGGAATGGTTTGGGTTGGAAGGGATCTTAAAGGTCATCCTGTTCCAACCCCCATGCCAAGGGCAGGGACACCTCACACCTGCCCAGGTTGCTCAAGGACACATCCAACCTGGCCTTGAATGCCTCCAGGAAGAGAGCATCCACAGCTTCCCCAGGCACCCTGTTCCAGTGTCTCCCCACCCTCAGTTTAAAGAACCTTCACTGTAAATCTTCCTGAAGTTTTGAGAAA
The DNA here is from genome assembly GCF_014839835.1 of Dryobates pubescens. Lineage (NCBI taxonomy): Eukaryota > Metazoa > Chordata > Aves > Piciformes > Picidae > Dryobates > Dryobates pubescens. Next base: position 6,122,383 of record NC_071648.1, on the reverse strand, counting down.
CACTGTGAGAACTTTCAGAAGAGGAATACAGTAGTCCCTTCCACCATGAATGGAATGGAATGGAATGGAATGGAATGGAATGGAATGGAATGGAATGGAATGGAATGGAATGGAATGGAATGGAATAGAATAGGATGGGATAGAATAGAATAGAATAGAACAGAACAGAATAGAATAGAATAGAATAGGATGGGATAGAATAGAATAGAATAGAATAGAATAGAATAGAATAGAATAGAATAGAATAGGATGGGATAGAATAGAATAGAATAGAATAGAATAGAATAGAATAGAATAGAATAGAATAGAATAGGATAGAATAGAATAGAATAGAATGGGATAGAATAGGATGGGATAGAATAGAATAGAATAGAATAGAATAGAATAGAATAGAATAGAATAGAATAGAATAGAATAGAATAGAATAGAATAGAATAAATAGGATGGGATAGAATAGAATAGAATAGGATGGGATAGAGTAGAACAGAATAGAATAGAATAGAACACAACTGAATTGAATTGAATTGAATTGAATTGAATTGAATTGAATTGAATTGAATTGAATTGAATTGAATTGAATAACCAGGTTGGAAAAGACCTTTGAGATCATCAAGTCCAACCTATCACCCAGCACCACCCAATCAACTAAACCATGGCACTGAGTGCCTCATCCAGGCTCTTCCTAAACACCTCCAGGGATGGGGACTCCACCACCTCCCTGGGCAGCACATCCCAAAGGCCAATCTCTCTCTCTGGGAAGAATTTCTTCCTAACACCCAGCCTAAACCTCCCCTGGCACAGCTTGAGACTGTGTTCTCTTGTTCTGGTGCTGCTTGCCTGGGAGAAGAGACCAACCCCCACCTGGCTACAACCTCCCTTCAGGTAGTTGTAGAGGGCAATGAGGTCTCCCCTGAGCCTTCTCTTCTCCAGGCTAAGCAACCCCAGCTCCCTCAGCCTCTCCTCACAGGGCTGTGCTCCAGACCCCTCCCCAGCCTTGTTGCCCTTCTCTGGACACCTTCCAGCATCTCAACATCTTTCCTAAGCTGAGGAGCCCAGAGCTGGACACAGGACTCAAGGTGTGGCCTGACCAGTGCTGAGTACAGGGGCAGAATGATCATGGCTTTAGTCCTAAGCTCCAGTACTTTGGTGGCTTCTTAAAGCCCCCAAAGGCCAAGGTAAATGCCCCACTGCAACTCCCATGACCAATGTGAATCTCACAGCATCCTTGCAGAGCTTAGTGTGAGGAACTGGGGCCAAAACAGTCATGCCTTCATGTGAGAATAGAGGCTTGCCTTGCGCTGGGCACCACGTGTGGCCTCCTTCAGCCTCTCCACCTCCAAGTCTATCAACACATCTGAAAAAGGGAGCTTTTGGTTGGCTTCTTTTCTGAAGGAGAAGAAAGATGGTGATCTGCTTCCACCAGTTTCAGCTTGTGTGCTGTGCTGTCTGACCCAGTTCAGAGAAGGAAATGTGTGCCTCCTGCATTTGGCACCAAACCCTTTGGAGCTAGTGGTGGAGTTAACTGTGGAACATAGCTTCTTGGATGCCAGAAGAGCTGATGTGTTCAGTTGTCTCTGCTTCCTCGCTCTTCTCTGCCCAGTGGGATGCTTTCAAAGGAGCATCCTTCTTCTGCATGGTTTGTATCAAACAGTGGAGGCTTGCTTGATGTAAAAAATTACTCCTTAGATGTCAGCCATCTGTTCTTCCAGTCCTTGCAATGCTGCAGCTGATCAGTGGAGCCCCCTTCTATTTTTTAGAGTGGAAAAAAAGGCAAACACAAAACCCACACCACCAAACCAAGCCTCGAGTGAGCAAATGGCATTAAAGTGTTGTCTGGGTCTGGAGAGGGAAAGAGCCTCAGTTCTATTGAATATTCCCCTGTTGTGAAATGAGAGGCACAAACCAGGCCAAAATATCAACAGCCTGGCTATTTATTGCATAAATAAAGTGGAAATAAGAAGGGGAGAGGGAGAAAATAGAGAGGGAGAGAGAGAAGAGAGAGAGAAGAGGAAAGGAATTATATTACCACACCCCTCACCCCCCCCAAGACACTTTGAGTCTGTGGAGGAAAGGTGCTGCAGGAGATGCTGGGTCTGGAGAGAAAGGCTTTGGCTGGAGAAGAGATGTGGTCCCTCTGGGCAGCCTGGGTCTGTAGAGAAAGGGTGCTGAGGCTTTGGCTGCAGAAGAGATGTGGTCCCTCTGGGCAGCCTGGGTCTGGAGAGAAAGGGTGCTGAGATTTGGCTGCAGAAGAGATGTGGTCCTCTGGGCAGCCTGGGTCTGGAGAGAAAGGGTGCTGAGGCTTTGGCTGGAGAAGAGATGTGGTCCCTCTGGGCAGCCTCTTCAGCTCCATGAGTTGCAGCAGGCGGGATTTAGGACACAGAGAGAGGGTTCAGTCTGCTTCTCCCAGGCTCCAGGGCCTCTTTTCTCTGGAGCAGCATTGTCCTGGGCTTTTCCTTCCCAGCAGCATTGTCCTTCTCCTGTGTTTTGCTTCATCTCCATTTTTCTCCTGCATTTTTCTGCCTCCAAGCCAGTAGTAGCTCAAGTCTTTTATGCAGTTTTTAGTCCTTAGGTATGTGTCCAAGCATTGTCCCTCAGGAATTCAGGGGCCAGGAAATCCTCCTTAGGTAAATATCCAGGTATGGTTCCCCAGGAAATCTTTCTGTGCATTCCTGTGTGTTTGGGCAAGGGTCTGGATGGAGAGGGGGGGCTCTGCCTGCTCCTTCTCCATCTCCCTGCCCACACACTCATTACACATCAGGAAACAGGTGGTGAGTCCATTGTCTCACCATCCTCCCTTCCTGGGGTATCTGATGGCTGGAGATTATCTTGTCCTGAAGGTGTGGTGGCTGGGTCCTGGAGCCATTGTTGTAGGCCAGCTGCAGTCAGTGTTATCAGGATGCAATCACAAGGTGATTTGCATCCAGGACTGGTAGATAGGATTCCTACATGATCTTTGCACCTTCCTTCCAGTGGCTCTGCCCAACAACATATTGTCTGGGCAAGCAGCAAGTGGTTTTATCTTTGTTGAGTCACACCAGGAGAGACAAGAGTCTCTCACAAGTTTCATACCACCTTTTGGCTCAACAAACGATGGTGAGGTACACAAAAGATTAATAGATCCTTCCTGCAGGCCTCAGCTATTTATAGAATCATAGAATAGTCCAGGATGGAAGGGACCTCCAAGGGTCACCCAGGCATCCAACCCCCCTGCAGTCAGCAGGGATATCCCTGGCCCTGTCCAACCTCACCTTGAAGATCCCCAGGGATGGAGCCTCAACCGCCTCCCTGGGCAACCTGTGCCAGTGTTCCACCACCCTCATGACAAAGAACTTGTTCCTCACATCCAATCTCAATCTGCTCTGCTCTACTTTGAAGTCGTTGCCCCTGTCCCTGCAGGCCTTTGCAAACAGTCTCTCTGCAGCCTTCTTGCAGCCCCCTGCAGGTCCTGGCAGGCTGCTCTTAGGTCTGCCTGGAGCCTTCTCTTCTCCAGGCTGAACACCCCCAGCTCCCTCAGCCTGGCCTCAGAGCAGAGCTGCTCCAGCCCCTATTCTCGAGAGGAGGTTTGTGTGCTAAAATCTGAGCCTTGCAGTACCTCTGCAGGCAGGAATCCTTTGGCTTTTCTTGAGGAACAGCCTGTCACCCTACAGGCAATTTGTCTTTTCCAGTCACAATGAGCTGTGGCTTTCATGGCCTCCTTCCAGCCCCCGCCTGCAGCGTGTGGCTACCCTACAGACATTAAGACTCCATACCTGAAAGAACCAAATGAGAGTTTTTGTGTGGGCAATAAAATGTTAGTGCTGTGCAGAGCTGACCAGTAAAGTCTGAGGCACAGCCATTCAGAACAAAGCTGTAGCTCACCAGGAAATGTTTCTGCCTTTCTCTTGCTCCCCAGGTGGGATTAGGGTCTTGCTGTGGAGTGTGGGAGCTTCAAGTTCAGGTTCCTGTTTTGCCTCCTGCAGGGTAATTAGGCAGGTGGGAGCTGCTGGCCTGCTTCAGTCAGAACAAGGACCTTAACCTCTATGTTGTGCTCTGAAACTGGGGGGTGGCCTCGTGCTGAGGTGGCCTCCCTTTTGTTTCCCTTTCTCCAACCATTAGAATTGCTTGCCATGTTTTTTCTAACATCTCTGGACTGTGATTGTGTCTGCAAGGGTAGGAGGTCAGAGTGTGTGTGGAAATTTTGCTTCCCTGCCTTGAGGCATCACAAGATTAATAAGATAAAGCTTCACTTCTGCTGTTTGCCTTCTGTCTCTGAAGAGACCTAACTGTGGCCTTGCAGGATCTGCAGGGGGCTCCAAGAAAGCTGGGGAGGGACTTCTGAGGGTGTCAGGGAGGGATAGGATTGGGGGGGATGGAGCAAAACTAGAAGTGGGGAGATTGAGATTGGCTGTGAGGAAGAAGTTGTTGCCCATGAGGGTGGTGAGAGCCTGGCACAGGCTGCCCAGGGAGGTGGTGGCAGCCTCCTGCCTGGAGGTGTTTGCAGCCAGGCTGGATGTGGCTGAAGGATGTGGTCTCTGAAGAGATCTGATTGTGGCCTTCCAGTATCTGCAAGGGGCTACAGGAAAGCTGGGGAGGGATTTTTTAGGGTGTCAGGGAGTGTGTGAGAGTTTTGGGCTGTGCCTTTAAGGAGAAGACAGGTACAGAACTCTCTAGGCGGATGTTTCGGTGCAGAAAGGAAGACAAAGGCAATGCTAAAGGCATTTCCTTGGTAGATCAGTACAACTGTAACTGGATTTCAGTCAGAGTTCAGGCGGTGCAGCTGTCTTCTTTCTGTTCTGCTCCTGGTGGTGCTGACCTTGGACTAATGAGATAAGAAAACTAACCTTTTTTCCCCCCCTTAACAGCTGCTTTGAACTAACAAAATTTCCCTTAATATCCATTTTCTCTCTCATCCTTTGTGGGAAAAAAGGAGGAAGGGGGAAAAGGGGTTTTGGGGGGCGTGGTGGGTTAACACCCATCCTGACAACAGGGGGGAGGGCTTGGGGGTGCTTTGCCCTCCCTGCAGGGTGTTTGCCCCTGGGAAGCTGAGTCTGTTCCACTCCTCTGCCCAGCTAGGGTATAAAAGCAGGACATTGCAGTCATTAGGTCTCCTTTAGGCTCCTGCCTCTCCTGGATGAGAGCTACTGCAGCTGCCCTCCTGCTCCTCTGCCACGTGGTCAGGCCTGATCCTTCTCCCTGCTGCCTCTGTGCCTCTTCAGAGAGAGACTGGTTTTGGATTCTTCTTCTTTGTCCCCCTCCCACCCATCCTTGCTCCTTGCCCTTGTGAACCTTAACTCTTATTGTTATATATCTATTGTTTAAAGAAAACTCTTTACCTCTCTACTTCCAGGCTGACTACTTGGTGGATTTGCTCCTTCCCTTTCCTTTTTTTTCCCTCTCTGTTGGGAGGGAGGAGGGGGGAGCAGGGGAGAGATTCTCAGCCTTGCCCCCATCTGAGCTCTTAACTCCCAGTTGAGGCTTAAACCACCACAGGGGGAACCCTCCTCCATTGGGAGGGAGTTTTCTGTGCTAGGTTCTTCCCTGTATGTTTCTGTGTCTCCTGTCAATACTGTGTATTGGGTACAGATTCACTGCATTCCACCCTGCTGGTAACAGTGCAGCCTTTGCCTTTGCTTGTCCGACCAAGATAGCTGTGGTTTGTGGGGGGGAGGGGGAGAATTGAACTTTTCTCACTACCACAGAGTGATTGGACTGGGGTGGATGGAGCAAAACTAGAAGTGGGGAGATTGAGATTGGCTGTGAGGAAGAAGTTGTTGCTCATGAGGGTGGTGAGAGCCTGGCACAGGTTGCCCAGGGAGGTGGTGGCAGCCTCCTGCCTGGAGGTGTTTGCAGCCAGGCTGGAGGTGGTTGTGAGCAACCTGCTGCAGTGTGAGGTGTCCCTGGCCATGGCAGGGGGCTTGGAGCTGGCTGAGCCTTGAGGTCCCTTCCAACCCTGACAGTTCTGTGATTCTATGAAGCCTAGAGGTGGAAATTGACTTCTGTGCATGGTCAGCTTAATTCCACTTGAGCACTGTGTATGTATGAGCACCTCTGCAGGGCTGTCTTCTCATCAAGACCTAAATGAGCTTGATGCTGGCTCCATGAGACCTTGTTCCATTCAAAGTGCAGGAGTGCACAGAAGGTTCAGTCCAGCTAAATAAAGGTGTGTGGATGTCAAAACAGCATCTGTGCTCATTCAATTATATGTCCTAACCAGATGTTGTAAGGCATTGCTGTATTAGATCACTGCCTGTGCCTTCAGCATGCTGCAGTCTGAGGCTTGTTGCTCAAATTGAATCCTGGGCTAAGAACTGCTGTGGAGCCAGTCTTGTCCATCAGTGAATCACCTGGGCTAGGGAAGACCTTTAAGATAGAGTCCAAGCATCAACCAAACACTGACACATCCTCTGTGAAACCAGGTCCCTCAGCACTATGTTTGCATGGCTTTTAAATGCCTCCAGAGATGATGATGAAACCTCTGCCCTGGGCTGACTCTTGCAGGCCTTGACAACCTTTTTCAGAAGGAAATCATCTCTAATGTCCAGCCCAAAGCTTCCCTTCTGCAACTTGAATCACAGACTCACAGAAACACTCAGGGTGGAAAAGACCCTCAGGATCACCAAGGCCAGCCAAGAGCCCTCCTCCATAAGGGTCACCCCTAAACCATAGCCCCAAGCACCACATCCTTTAAACACATCCAAGGTTGGTGATTCCACCACCTCCCTGGGCAGCACATTCCAATCCCTGATCACTCTTGATGGGAAAAAAACTTTCCTACTGTCCAGTCTGAACCTCCCCAGTCACAGCTTGAGGCCATTCCCTCTTGTTCTGTCACTAATGACCTGGGAGAAGAGACCAGCACCAACTTCTCCACAACCTCCTTCCAGGCAGTTGTGGACCACAATGAGGTCTCCCCTGAGCCTAAGGCTGTTTCTACTTGTTCTAGTGCTTCACCATGGGAGAAGAGACTGACTCCCACCTTGTCCTAGTCTCCTTCCAGGTGGTTGCAGGGAATGGGAAGGTCTCCCCTCAACCTCCTTTCCTTCTAAGACTAAGCAATCCACTTCCCTTTGCTGTCCCTGAGGAGACTTTTTCTTACCAGGCTCTTTATCAGCTTTGTTGCTCCTTGGATCTGCTCCAGCACCTCAGTGTCCTTCTTGGAGTGGGGGGCTGAAGACATGAGCCCAGTAGTCAAGGTGTGACCTCACCGGTGCCAAATACGAGGGGACAAGGCATGCCCTACTCCTGCTGCCCACACTGTTGCTGCTCCAGTTCAGGATGTTGGTGGCCTCCTTGCCCACCTGAGCACAGTGCTGGCTCATGGTCAGCCAGATGGCAACCAGCATCCCCAGGTCCTTTTCCAGCAGGCAGTTTCCAGCCACTCAGCCCCAAGCCTGGAGCATCCACGGGATCGTTCTGACCCAAGCGCAGGACCCAACACTTGGCCTCGTGGAACCTCTGCGGTTGGATGGAGTCCATTAATCCACTGCCCAGCAGCTCACTGCTTCTTGTCAGCACCTCTAGGTTGCTTTAGCCCATGGGTTCCATGGAATGCCAGGTTGGAAGGGACCTCAAGGAACATCTGGTGCAACCTTTCTGGGTAATAAGCTAATTGACTATTCTGCTACCGAGAGATTTATAAAGGCACCGAGGTGCCAGTGTGAAAAGGATCCATCCAAGGGGCTGTAGGCACTTTCAGACAGCATCTTCCACTCTTAGTTTTGTGAAGGGTTCCCAATGCTTACTGGGTCCTGCCTCTGATGTTTTTTTATGTTTTGGGGTGTTTTTTTTGTGGGGGGAGGAGGAGGCAATTCCTTCTCTTAAAACATTAATAGATGATTATATGTGTGTGTATATTATCCCTGGAGGTGTTCAAGAGGGGATTGGATGTGGCACTTGGTGCCATGGTCTAGTCATGAGGTCTGTGGTGACAGGTTGGACTTGATGATCTTTGAGGTCTCTTCCAACCTTGGTGATTCTGTGATTCCATTATGAATATTGATAGATGATTAACAGCTGGCTCATGGTGACTGCTGGAAGAGGTTGGAACTGGTCCCTGTTGCTTTGGTGGCCTTTGCTCTGTGATCCACCTAGCAATCCCCCCTGACCACATGCTGTGTTCCCTCACCTTGCTGCAGCTTCTCTTGCCTTCCTCTGTGCCTAACTCTGCCTTTTTCAGGCTGTCCTACCCAAGGAGACTGCTGTTCAAAAAAGGTGTTCAAAAAAGGCTTGGATGTGGCACTTGGAGCCATGGTGTTGGGTGATAGGTTGGACTTGATGGTCTCTGAGGTCTTTTCCAACCTTACTGATTCTATGATTTCTCCATGCAGCCCCCATTTGTGCACTTCAGGTCAGTAGAAAGTTTGTAGAAGCTGCCTTTAATAAGCCAGGAAAGCAAAGCAGGGTTTCTTCACTGCCCAGAGAGCACAGCTGGGTTTGCTGTCCCCCAGCACCCTGGGAGAGCCTCTGGGGAGCTGTCGTGGTTCAGAGCAGGAGAGATTGCTCTGATGCCCCTGGGGCAAAAGCAAAGCACTTCACACACAGGACTGGAGCACTGGAAAGGTTAAATGGAAGATCTATTCACACTCCAATGTTCCACTGCATAGTGGTGGGCATAGCAAGGCATTCAAAGTGCTAAGGAAGGCTGGTCTGGGTTTAACAGAGAAGCTCATTAAGACAAAAAGCTTCACTCCCAACCTCCACCAAATCAGACAAAACCCCAGTGCTCATTTTCTCCTCACCTGGGGTCCAACATACACCCCAGGGCTCTTCCTGCCCCCCACCATTGCTAGGCTGGATTCAGGCTGGCCAGGGCTGAAACTGCCTACCCTTGCTCCCTGGCATTAGACCTAACCAGGCCAAGGTTGCACAGTAAAAATTAGTTTGGGCTTGAAGGCTACAGATGAGGCTGGAACCATCCTCCAAACCACACCAGATAAGGGAGCTCACTGCCTCCAGGGAGGAGAAAAGGAAGGAAGAGAGAGAGAAACAATAACTTTGCAGCCAGATTAGAATTAGAACTAGAATTAGAATTAGAATTAGAATTAGAATTAGAATTAGAATTAGAATTAGAATTAACCAGGTTGGAAAAGGCCTTCCAGATCATCCAGTCCAACCTATCACCCAGCACCATCTGATCAACTAAACCATGGCACCAAGGGCCTCATCCAGGCTCTTCCTAAACACCTCCAGGGATGCTGACTCCACCACCTCCGTGGGCAGCACATCCCAAAGGCCAATGATAGAGCTGCAGGATTTATGGGAGGAGATGCACAGCAACCCCATGCAGCCCTACAGGCTGGGGACAGAGTGGCTGAGAGCAGCCAGGCAGAGAGGGAGCTGGGGGGACTGGGGGACAGCAGCTGAACAGGAGCCAGCAGTGTGCCCAGGGGGCCAAGAAGGCCAAGGGCATCCTGGCCTGCATCAGCACCAGTGTGGCCAGCAGGAGCAGGGAGGTCATTGTGCCCTGTGCTCAGCACTGCTGAGGCCACACCTTGAGTCCTGTGTCCAGTTCTGGGTTCCTTGAATGTGTCCAGAGAAGGGCAACAAGGCTGGGGAGGGGTCTGGAGCACAGCCCTGGGAGGAGAGGCTGAGGGAGCTGGGGTTGCTTAGCCTGCAGAAGAGGAGGCTCAGGGGAGACCTTCTTGCTCTCTGCAACTCCCTGAAGCGAGGTTGTAGCCAGGTGGGGGTTGGTCTCTTCTCCCAGGCACCCAGCACCAGAACAAGAGGACACAGTCTCAAGCTGTGCCAGGGGAGGTTTAGGCTGGAGGTGAGGAAAAAGTTCTTCCCAGGAAGAGTAATTGACCATTGGGATGTGCTGCCCAGGGAGGTGGTGGAGTCCCCATCCCTAAAGGTGTTCAAGAAAGGCTTGGATGTGGCACTTGGAGCCATGGTTTAGTTGCCAGGAGGTGTTGGGTGCTAGGTTGGACTTGATGATCTCTGAGGTCTTTTCCAACCTGGTTGATTCTATGATTCTCTGACATTCAAAGCTTTCACTTTCCGGTGCACCTCCTGGGCCCTCTGGAGCTGCTGGAGGGCTGCCCTGTGGTTCCTTTTTGCAAGGCACCCAGCTCAAACAGGGGCAGGAGCATGAAGAAGCTGTTGCATTCATTCAGTGTGATCTAAATCAATCCATGTGGTTTGTGTCAGGGAAAATATTTTTAGGAAGCCCATTAGGGCTGCTTTGCTCTGAATCACTACAGGAAAGAAAACAGAACTGGGGGTGGGGGTGGGGGGGTGGAGAAGGGGCTGTTGGGGGAGGGATACTTTAGTCTAAAGCTTCTCCACAAGATGTTTTCTCTGAAGGCTTATTAGAAGTGAATAACTAAAGTGAATTACTCACATATTGGAGGAGAAGATTGTTGATTAGAAGCTGGTTGAGGGAGAGAATAATGCTTGGAATTGATCAGTTTTCCATAAACAAAAGCCAGCTGCTGGCAGCATCTTGCCTGGGAGCTGTGCAATGTGGTGAGGCAGGCTGCTGGATATGCTCATTAGGAGTTATTTCTGTTTCTGTCACTTATTGGAAAATAGGGGGGTGGGAAATGAAACCTGCAATGTGTGTTTTCATTGGGGAGCAGTGGCAGTGCTGTCCCTCAGGGGCCCCCACTGGCTCCTGTGCTTCATGCAGGGGCATCGAGGCACCACCAGCAGTGTGCAGGTGGCACCAAGCTGAGGGGTGCTGCCCATACCCCAGAGGCACAGGATGGCATCCAGAGGGACCTGGGCAAGCTGCAGAGGTGGTGCCCAGGGGAACCTCAGGAGCTCCAACAAGAGCAAGTGCAGGGTGCTGCACCTGGGCCAGAACAATCCTCACTGGCAGTGCAGGCTGGGGGAGGAGGGGAGAGAAAGCAGCCCTGAGGAAAAGGACTTGGGGGTGCTGGGGGGGGAGGAGCTGGCCAGGAGCAGGCAGGGTGAGCTTGCAGCACAGGAGGCCAAGGGCAGCCTGGGCTGCATCCAAAGCAGCATTGCCAGAGAGCCAGAGAGCTGATTCTGACACTTGGCTCTGCTGAGACCTCCCCTGCAGTGCTGTCTGCAGCTCTGGAGCCCTCAGCACAGGAAGGACCTGGATCTGATGGAGAGGCTCCAGAGGAGGCCATGGGAATGCTGAGGGGGTTGGAGCAGCTCTGCTCTGAGGACAGGCTGAGGGAGCTGGTGCTGGATGCCTGGGAGAAGAGACCAACCCCCACCTGGCTACAACCTCCCTCCAGGGAGTTGGAGAGAGCAATGTGGTCTTCTCTGAACCTCTTCTTCTCCAGGCTAAGCAACCCCAGCTCCCTCAGCCTCTCCTCACAAGGCTGTGCTCCAGACCCCTCCCCAGCCTCCTTGCCCTTCTCTGGACACCTTCCAGCAAGTCAACCTCCTTCCTAAACTGAGGGGCCCAGAACTGGACACAGGACTCAAGGTGTGGCCTAAGCAGTGCAGTGTACAGGGGCACAATGACCTCCCTGCTCCTGCTGGCCACACTCTTCCTGATGCAGGCCAGGATGCCATTAGCCCTCCTGGCTGCCATTGGGCACACTGCAGGCTCATGTTCAGTCTACCATCCACCAGCACCCCCAGGTCCCTCTCTGGCTGCTCTCAGCCACTCTGACCCCAGCCTGTAGCACTGCCTGGGGTTGCTGTGGCCAATGTGCAGCACCTGGCACTTGGATGTGTTCAGTCTCCTGCCCTTGGCCTCTGCCCATCTGCCCAGCCTGTCCAGGTCCCTCTGCAGAGCCTCTCTACCCTCTGCAGATCAACTCCTGCCCCCAGCTTGCTGTCATCTGCAAATTTACTGCTGATGGACTCAATGCCCTCATCCAGATCATCAATGAAGATGTTAAAGAGCATGGGGCCCAGCACTGCTCCCTGGGGCACACCACTGGTGCCTGGCTGCCAGCTGGATGTGGCACCATTCACCACCACTCTCTGGGCTCAGCCTCCAGCCAGTTCCTGACCCAGCTCAGAGAGCTGCTGTCCAAGCCAGGGGCTGACAGCTTGGCCAGCAGTTTGCTGTGGGGGACAGTGTCAAAAGCCTTGCTGGAGTCCAGGCAGACTCCATCCACATCCTGCCCCACATCCACCAGGCAGTCACCTGGGCATGGAAGGAGATCAGGTTGGTCAGGCAGGACCTGCCCTTCCTAAATCCATGCTGGCTGGGCCTGAGCCCTTGGCCATCCTGTAAGTGCTGTGTGACTGCACTCAGGATGACTGTTCCATAGCCTTGCCTGGCACTGAGGTCAGGCTGCCAGGCCTGGAATTCCCTGGCTCATCCAACCAGCCCTTCTTGTGGATGGGCACCACGTTGGCAGCTTCCAGTCCTCTGGGACCTCTCCACTGAGCCAGGACTGCTGAGAAATGATGGAGAGCAGCTTGGCAGCTCATCTGCCAGCTCTCTCAGCACCCTAGGATGGATCCCATCCAGTCCCATGGACTTGTGGGGATCCAAGCAGCTGAGGAGATCTCCAATTACCCCTCCTGGAACACAGGGGAACTATGCTGCTCCCTGGCTCCATCTGCCAGCTCTGCAGGCCAGCTGTCTGGAAGACATTCTGTCCTGCTATTCAAGGTGAGGCTGGACAGGGCTCTGGGCAAGCTGAACTATTTGGGGATGTCCCTGCTGACTGCTGAGGAGGTTGGACTGGGTGACCTTTGGAGGTCCCTTCTGGCCTGGACCATTTTATGATTCTGTTAAAGACAGCAAACCCAAACTCTTCCTCTGTTGCTTCGTGAAGAGCAGTCTGAGTGAGGGAAATTGAAACAAGGATCTAAGTGACAAAAAGGTTTCAGAGGCCATGAAGAATTGATGAATGATTTCAGTCTGAGTTTCTTTTTTGAGCTCAAAGAGGCTTTTAAAGAGCTTTATGAAATTGCTGCAATGCTAATCCAATGCAGAGGAGCACGAGATAGTGAACTTCAGAACAAGCTCAGACCACTGCTGGGATCAAAAGGAGATTCTCCTCTCACAGATTGCTGGACCTCATTGCTGTTGGTGTGCTGAAAATACCTACTCAGTGCTTGGCTCAGAGAATTCTCTGTTGCAGTGGTTCCTTGGTCAGAATTGGTGTGGTACAGTGAGGGTGGTTGAGAGCTGACTGAAGGACAGAGCTCAAATGGTTGTGATCAGCATTGCAGAGTCTAGCAGGTGGCCTCCTGTAGCTCACAGTGTGGACTGGAGCAGGTCTTGTCATAGAACTGTCAGGGTTGGAAGGGACCTCAAGACTCAGCCAGCTCCAAGCCCCCTGCCATGGCCAGGGACACCTCACACTGCAGCAGGTTGCTCACAGCCACATCCAGCCTGGCTGCAAACACCTCCAGGCAGGAGGCTGCCACCACCTCCCCGGGCAACCTGTGCCAGGCTCTCACCACCCTCATGGGCAACAACTTCTTCCTCACAGCCAATCTGATCCTACCAATTTCTCATTTTGCTCCATCCCCCCCAGTCCTATCCCTCCCTGACACCCTCACAAGTCCCTCCCCAGCTTTCTTGGAGCCCCCTGCAGATCCTGCAAGGCCACAATGAGGTCTCCTGGGAGCCTTCTCCTCTCCAGCCTGCACAACCCCAGCTCCCTCAGTCTGTGCTCACAGCAGAGCAGCTCCAGCCCTCTGCTCCTCCTCGTGGCCCTTCTCTGGACACCTTCCAGCCCCTCCAGAGCCTTCCTGGCACAGAGGCTCCAGAGCTGGCCCCAGAGCTGCAGCTGTGGTCTCAGCAGAGTGGAGCAGAGGGGCAGAATCCCCTCCCTGCCCTGCTGGCCACACTTCTCTTGCTGCAGCCCAGGCTCTGCTTGGCTCTCTGGGCTGCAAGTGCTCCCTGCTGGCTCCTCTTCAGCTTCTCCTCCCCCAGCACCAGCCTCATTCAACATCTTCCCCAGTGACCTGGAGGAAGGGTCAGAGTTAAGCAACAGCAAGTTTGCTGGTGAGATGAAACTGGGAGGGGTGGCTGACACCCCATAGTGCTGTGCTGCCTTACAGCTGGGGAGCTGGGCAGAGGCAAACCTCATGGAGTTTAACAAGGGCAAGCACAAGGGGAGGCATCACCCCTGCAGCAATACAGGCAAGGGACTGACCTGCTGGAGAGCAGCTCTCTGGAGAGATAGCTGGGAGTGCTGATGGACAAGTCCACCATGAGCCAGCAATGTGCCTTGGTGGCCAAGAAGGCCAACGGTCTCCTGAGGTGCCTTGAGAAGAATGTGTCCATCAGGCTGAGGGATGTTCTCCTTCCCCTCTTCTCTGCTCTAGTGAGGCCATGGCTTGTGTCCTGGGTCCAGTCCAGGATCCCTGCTTGAAGAGAGAGAGGGATACTGGGGACAGTCCAGTAGGCTAGAAAGTAGGCTAGTCCAGGAGGCTAGAAAGATGCTGAGGGGCCTGGAGCATCTCTGTGAGGAGCAAAGGCTGAGAGCCCTGGGGCTGAGAGCCTGCAGCAGAGCAGCCCCAGAGGGCAGCTGAGCAATGCTCAGCAAGAGCTAAAGGAGCTGCAGGGGGCAAGAGGATGGGGCCAGGCTCTTGTCAGTGGTGGCCAGTCACAAGGGGCAGTGGCCACAAACTGGAACCCAGGAGGTTCCATATGAACATGCAGAGAAACTTCTTTGTTGTGAGGGTGCTGGAGGCCTGGAGCAGGCTGCCCAGAGAGGTTGTGGAGTCTCCTCCTCTGGAGAGATTCCAAATCTGCCAGGCCATTGTGCTGCTGGGCAAGCTGCTGGTGGTGACCCTGAATTAGGAGGGAATTTGGGCTGGATGATCTCCAGAGGTCCCTTCCAACCCTTCCAGGCTGGGATTCTGTGAAACATAAGAAAGACACTGAGCAGATGCTAGGAACACGTTGGTGCTGTTTGACCATTTTCTTTCCTCATTTCACATATGCAAGAACAGGAAAAAAGTTGGAAAGCTGAAAAAAAGCTTTAGAATTTCCTCTCCTCTCCTCTCCTCTCCTCTCCTCTCCTCTCCTCTCCTCTCCTCTCCTCTCCTCTCCTCTCCTCTCCTCTCCTCTCCTCTCCTCTCCTCTCCTCTCCTCTCCTCTCCTCTCCTCTCCTCTCCTCTCCTCTCCTCTCCTCTCCTCTCCTCTCCTCTCCTCTCCTCTCCTCTCCTCTCCTCTCCTCTCCTCTCCTCTCCTCTCCCCTCCCCTCCCCTCCCCTCCCCTCCCCTCCCCTCCCCTCCCCTCCCCTCCCCTCCCCTCCCCTCCCGTCCCCTCCCCTCCCTTCCCTTCCCTTCCCTTCCCTTCCCTTCCCTTCCCTTCCCTTCCCTTCCCTTCCCTTCCCTTCCCTTCCCTTCCCTTCCCTTCCCTTCCCTTCCCTTCCCTTCCCTTCCCTTCCCTTCCCTTCCCTTCCCTTCCCTTCCCTTCCCTTCCCTTCCCTTCCTTTCCCTTCCCTTCCCTTCCCTTCCCCTCCCCCTCTCTGAATTTCTGCTCTCCTTACTTCTCCTCTCCTTCCCCTTCCCCCACCCTGTTTTTTCCCCTTCACCCCCTTTTTTTCCCATCCCCCCCCCCTTTTTTCCCCCTTTTCCCCTTTTCCCTTTCCTCTCCTTTCCTTTCTTTTCCATTCTGTCTGTTGGGGCTTTTTCTCCTTGTGTTTGTTTGTTTCTTTTCTGCTGTTTTTGGGGGTGGGTTTTCCAGGCAATCTGTGAGAGCAGTGCAAGAGGCTGGAACAGCTTTGCTGTGAACACACAGGAGCCTGCAGGAGGCTTTGATTGGGGAACAATCCTGAGAGCAAAGCTTTCTCCCCAGGTGCACTGCTGGGGTTATTCTAACTGGGAGTGGGGGCTGTAGGGTAGCAATTTTTGCCCTTTCAAATAGGTGCCAGCTGCTAGCAGACTGTGGGATTCAGGGAGGTGTTTTCCTCACAGAGCCAGGATTACTTAGGTACCACTAAAATTCCTGAGGGAGGAAATGTACAGGAAGAAAGAAATGCATTAGAGGGGCACTGAACTGCTGGAGAGGGCCCAGGGGAGGTGGCGATGAGGATCGGAGGGCTGGAGAGCCTCTCATGGGGACAGGCTGAGAGCTGGGGCTGTGAGAAGGCTCCAGGCAGACCTTAGAGCAGCCTGCCAGGACCTGAAGAGGGCTACAAGAAAGCTGGGGAGGGACATTTGACAGGGGCTTGAAGTCAAAGAATGAGGGGGAACAGCTTTAAGTGGAAGAGAGGAGATTTAGACTGGGTGCTAGCAAGAAATTCTCTCCAGTGAGAGTGGTGAGACACTGGAACAGGTTGCCCAAGAAAGCTGAGGTGTTCAAGGCCAAGGACATTGAGAGACTTGAAGGTGTCCAGAGAAGGACAACAAGGCTGGGGAGGGGTCTGGAGCACAGCCCTGTGAGGAGAGGCTGAGGGAGCTGGGGTTGCTTAGCCTGGAGAAGAGGACGCTCAGGGGAGACCTCATTGCTCTCTACAACTGCCTGAAGGGAGGTTGTAGCCAGGTGGGGGTTGGTCTCTTCTCCCAGGCAACCAGGACACAGTCTCAAGCTGTGCCAGGGGAAGTTTAGGCTGGAGGTGAGAAAGAAATTCTTCCCAGACAGACAGATTGGCCACTGGGATGTGCTGCCCAGGGAGGTGGTGGAGTCCCCATCCCTGGAAGTGTTTAAAAAGAGCCTGGATGAGGCCCTTGGTGCCATGGTTTAGTTGATGAGATGGTGCTGGGTGATAGGTTGGACTTCATGATCTTTGAATGTCTTTTCCAATCTGGTTAATCCTGTTTTCTGTGTTAGCAACCTCTGAAGGTTATCCCCAGATGTTGGTTAAACGTAGCCAAAAGTGACAAAACAAAGGCTCCTGAAATGTGTTAGTGTCTCAGTCTCAACATCTGTACAGTACAGCTTGGATTCTGCTGCAGGCACAGATCACACAGCTCCTGTGATTTATGGGGTGGGTGGCCTTAAGGTAACAACAGAATCCAAGCTGTTATTACCAAGAGAGAGGGGACAGGCTTCCAGAGGGAGGGGACAGCCTCTGCTCACTGTGCCCTGGGATAGGACAAGGAGCAATGGATGGAAACTGCAGCACAGGAGGTTCCAGCTCAACATGAGGAGGAACTTCTTGCCTGTGAGGGTCCCAGAGGCCTGGAGCAGGCTGCCCAGAGAGGTTGTGGAGTCTCCTTCTCTGGAGCCTTTCAATCCATGTCTGGATGTGTTCCTGTGTGACCTGTGCTGGATTCTGTTGGGGAATGGTTTGAGCAAGAGGGGACATGGGTCCCAGGAACATCTGTGCAAATTAGGCCTTGAAGGACTTTCTGTTACTAATATAGCAATGGAGTAGGAGTTGTGGAAAAGTTCTGATGCTTGGTATGCTGAAGTCAAGCTGCCCCTGAGAAGGGAGGCAAACAAGATAAGGAGTAGACAAGAGCTGGGGAAAAGAGCAATTAGACTGAGTAGAGAAATTCCACAGAGTAGTGCAAACAATGATGTAACCTTTTAGAGAGAGACCAACAGTGTGTGTTAAATTAGAATAGAATTAACTATGTATAAGATAAGACTATAAATCATGACATGTGGAACAATAAAGTTGGATTTCGTTGATCATATTGATCTGTGTCGACCCCTTCTTGCGGCAGGATTCTCTGCTCCTGCTCTGGCAGGGGGTCGGACTGGACGATCTGCAGAGGTCCCTTCCAACCCCTGACGTCCTGTGAGCCTCTGGTCCTCCTTCGTCCCCTGCTGCTGCATGCAGCGCACGACAGGAGCCTGCAGCAACTGCTTGCTGGGACCCTGCCCTTCGGGACGCTGGGCTGCTCCCCTCTGCAGGGCTCTCTGCGTTTGGGCTGCGCAGGTGCTGAAAGGACTGCGAATGGATGGTGTCAGCAGGGGAGATCTGTGATAGCATTTCCTCGAGTGCCAAACGGGAGACCGCTGCCTAGCTTGGCAGTGTTGGCAGAGTGCTTTCAGCCACGCTGCTGACTGTGACAGGCTCGGTGGTTCCTTGTTGTTTCCTTTTGCCTGTGGCAGAGCTGGTCTCTCTTCTGGGCAGAGTGGCTCTTACCTGTGTCTGCAGCTGGCTGTCTCCTCCAGATTGTCTTACTTTCACTTGTCTCTAGGGATTCTTTATTGGGTTTTTTTTTCCCTCTCTTGTTGAAGAAAAGTTGGTTGTGCTGAAAAGGTCCAAACTGCTGAGCCCTGAGTCCTTTCCCCTCTCTCTCTGCAAAACCTGAGCTTGAAGAGCAATAGAAGATCACAATCACGGAATGACAAAGTGGTTTAGGTTGGCTGGAACCTTGCAGATCGTCCAGTTCCAAGCCCCTGCCATGGGCAGGGACACCTCCCACCAGCCCAGGCTGCTCAAGGCCTCATCCAGCCTGGCCTTCAACACCTCCAGGGAGCAGACATCCACAGGCTCCCTGGGGCAACCTGTGCCAGGGTCTCCCCAGCCTCACTGCACAGAATTTCTTCATAATTTCCAGTTTAAATCTCCCCCCTTCCAGCTCAAAGCCATTGCCCCTTGTCCTGTCACTACAAGCCACTGCCAAAAGTCTTGTCCCAGCTTTCTTGTAGCCCCCTTCAGGTACTGGAAGGTTGCTCCAAGGTCTCCCTGGAGCCTTCTCTTCTTCAGATTTCCCTCTCACAGCCTGTCCTCTCTGGATTCACCCAGTGTATCTACAGATTGCCCTGGGAAGGCTCTCTGGGATGGCATTCATTAGCTCAGTGCTGGGATGGAAAAATATGACAGACTGGGGTAGATATGCTGGAGAGAAGAGAATGGAATGGAATGGAATGGAATGGAATAGAAAATAGAATAGAATAGAATAGAATAGAATAGAATAGAATAGAATAGAATAGAATAGAATAGAATAGAATAGAATAGAATAGAATAGAATAGAAAATAGAAAGGAAAGGAGAGGAAAGGAGAGGGAAGGGAAGGGAAGGGAAGGGAAGGGAAGGGAAGGGAAGGGAAGGGAAGGGAAGGGAAGGGAAGGGAAGGGAAGGGAAGGGAAGGGAAGGGAAGGGAAGGGAAGGGAAGGGAAGGGAAGGGAAGGGAAGGGAAGGGAAGGGAAGGGAAGGGAAGGGAAGGGAAGGGAAGGGAAGGGAAGGGAAGGGAAGGGAAGGGAAGGGAAGGGAAGGGAAGCAATGGAATGGAATAGAATTAACGAGGTTGGAAAGGACCTTTGAGTCTTCCAGCCCTGAGAGGTGGGCAACAAAGTTGTAGTTCAAAGGCAAGTGCAAGGTTCTGCACTTGGGTCAGGGCAATGCCAAGCACAAGTACAGGCTGGGTGGAGAATGCATCGAGAGCAGTGCTGAGGAAAAGGGCTTGGGGCAGCAGGGTGATGAGAAGCACAGTGTGAGCTGGCAATGTGCACTCCCAGCCTGAAAGCCAGTTCAGTCCTGAGCTGCATCCCCAGCAGTGTTGGCAGCAGTTCAAGGCAGGGAATTCTGCCCCTCTGCTCTGGTGAGATCCCACCTGCAGTGCTGGGTCCACTTCTGAAGCTCCCAGCACAAGAGTGATATGGAACTGTTAGAGAGGGTACAGAGAAGGCCAGGAAGCTGATCAGAGAGCTGGAGCAGCTCTCCTATGGGGACAGGCTAAGAGGGTTGGGGTTGATCAGCCTGCAGAAGAGGCAGCTTCAGGGAGACCTTAGAGCAGCCTTTCAGTGTCTGAAGGGGGCCTACAAGAAAGCTGGGAAGAGGATGTTTACAAGGTGTTGCAGTGACAGGGCAAAGGGGAATGGACTCAAACTGAAGAGAGCTAGATGTAGATGAGAGACTTCAGGAAGACATTCATGCCCTTGAGGGTGGGGAGGCACTGGAGCAGAGAAGTTGTGGCGGCTCCAAGCCTGCAACTGTTCAAAGCCAGGTTGGATGAGGACTTGAGCAACCTGGTCTAGTAGGAAGTATCCATGACAACGACAGGGAGGTTGTAATCTTTGCCATCAGACTGTAATTCTTCCCCATGAGGGTGGTGAGAGCCTGGCACAGGTTGCCCAGGGAGGTGGTGGCAGCCTCCTGCCTGGAGGTGTTTGCAGCCAGGCTGGAGGTGGCTGTGAGCAACCTGCTGCAGTGTGAGGTGTCCTGGCCATGGCAGGTGGGGTGGAACTGGCTGAGCCTTGAGGTCCCTTCCAACCCTACCATTCTATGATCTTTAGTTTCCCTCCAATCCAAGCTAGTCTGCTAAGACTGCTAATTGTGAGAGCAGCTCTTTGTACAGAAACAGGCTTTATTTCATCTGCTTTGGTTTATAGCAAGGAGCACAAGCCAGCTGTGAGAGAGATTCATCAGATTGGAGTTTGCCCTTAGAGCAACTGATGTCTTTGAGCCTTCCCCCTTCTCCAGGCATTTTTCACTGCTTATGGGCAAAACCTCCACACTCTGTGGTGCTTCTAGACACAGATATCACCAGCCTCAGTACTACAGTGCTACAACTCCAACCCAAACCATTCTGTGATTCTAAAGCCAACAAGCCAGCCCTGCACAGGGAAAGCACATGAGAGTACCGTGCACAACAAAGCTGCCTTAGAGGGAAAAGGAAGGATGTTGGATATCAGGGAAAGTTGCTTCCCAGAAAGGGTTCCCAGGCCCTGGAACAGGCTGCCCAAGGAGGTGATGGAGCCACCATCCCTGGAAGTATTCAAAAGACCTGCAGATGTGCTGCTGAGGGATGAGGTTTAATGGGAGTAGCTTAGCAGCAGTGGTGGGATTGTGAGCTTTGGGTGAGTGGTTGGACTTGATGACCTCAAAGGTCTCTTCCAACCTCAACTCTTCTATAAGGCCAGGCTGGATGTGGCTGTGAGCAACCTGCTGCAGTGTGAGGTGGCCATGGCAGGGGGGTTGGAGCTGGCTGAGCCTTGGGCTCCCTTCCAAGCCTGACAATTCTGTGATGCTATAGAAAGGAATTCTGTGCAGGGATGCTATAAACTTTTCTCACTCTTTCCCCCTCTATTACTTCCCCTTGTATCTGTTGAGTGTTTTCCATTACCTGTGACTAATTAGAAGGGATTTCTGCTTTATTTTGCTCCCAGCTAGGCAGAACTGGGAAACCCAGAGAGAAGACAAAGATCAAAGCACTCAAGGAAGGCTGCTGGAGTATGGAAATGAGATTTCTCTACAGGATACTTGGGTTTTCTGTGAGGAAAAGAATTGCCAAAGCAACTTATAACCTTGAGGAAGCTAAAAATGGCAATGCTGGGTAGCTGAGAAATGTGCTTTGAAAATGCAGAAGGCAGTTTCCAAGTCCTTGGGCATGAGGCAAAAGCAAACTTCATGGTCTGTTACAGCTGTGTGTTTGTGGAGCTCAGCAGCACATCAGCCAGCACGGAAGGGTTGCTGCTCATGAGGATAATCATAGGACTGTTGTGGTTGAAAAAGACCTCAGAGGTCATTGAGTTCAACCATCAACCTAAGACTATCAAAGGCATTAAACCACAGCCTCAAGTGCCATGGTCACAGGTTTCTTGAACACCTCCAGGGATGGTGACCTCACCACCTCCCTGGGCAGCCTGTGCCAATCCCTGACCAATCTTGCAGCAAGGCCTGCATCAAGAACAGTGTGGCCAGCAGGAGCAGGGAGGTCATTGTGCCCTGTGCTCAGCACTGCTCAGGCCATACCTTGAGTCCTGTGTCCAGTTCTGGGCTCCTCAGTTCAAGAAGGACATTGAGAGACTTGAAGGTGTCCAGAGAAGGGCAACAAGGCTGGGGAGGGGTCTGGAGCACAGCCCTGTGAGGAGAGGCTGAGGGAGCTGGGGTTGCTTAGCCTGCAGAAGAGGAGGCTCAGGGGAGACCTCATTGCTCTCTCCAACTCCCTGAAGGGAGGTTGTAGCCAGCTGGGGGTTGGGCTTTTCTCCCAGGCTAGCAGCACCAGAACAAGAGGACACAGTCTCAAGCTGAGCCAGGGGAAGTTTAGGCTGGGGGTGAGGAGAAAGTTCTTCCCAGAGAGAGTTGTTAGTTGTTGGAATGTGCTGCCCAGGGAGGTGGTGGAGTCCCCATCCCTGGAGGTGATCAAGAGGATGTGGCACTTGGTGCCATGGTTTAGTAGTCATGAGCTCTTGGGTGACAGCTTGGACTTGATGATCTCTGAGGTCTTTTCCAACCTTATTGATTCTAAGATCAGGAAATTCTTTCTCATCTCCAACCTAACCCTCCCTTGGCACAATTTCAGGCCACTTCCTCTCTTTCTATCACCTGATGCTAGGGAGAAGAGCCCAACCCCACCTCACTGCAACCTCCTCTCAGGGAGCTGCAGAGAGCAATGAGGTCTCCCCTCAGCCTCCTTTTCTCTCACACACATTTACCTCAATGTTTTATCTGCCTGCAACATTCCTGTCAGCAGTGGGCACAGGGGGAGATGTTCACAGCAGCAGCCATTCCTGGCCTGCAGCAAATTGCTGTCTCCAATTAATTGTTCCTCTGCATACAGCACACAACTGATCAGCAAGCAACACCCTAAACAATATCATTCAACTTGGGTCATTGTTAGGGGGGAAAACATCAATTAATTCAGCTTTCCAGTGTGTGTTTGGGTGCTGGCTGTTGGTGTATTTGCTCCTCAAATCAATACATTTGGATTAAATCTGAGTTTTGCTTCGTGCTTTCCCCTGCTGTACTTCATAAAAGCCTTGGTGAAGCTAAGCAGGTAACACATCATTCACAAAAGGATCTGTCCACAGGCTCTTTACCCACTCAGTGCTTTTGTTTGCTGCTGCTGAATGTGGCTGTAAAACACACATCCATTTCTTGGTGTATTTGCCCCCCCACTGGATGCTGTCTTTTATTTCTCTCTTGGTTTTTAAGACAGAAATTATACTTACACCCCCTCCCCCCCCCCAAGGGAAGTGAAAGCTGAGAGGAGGTTGTTGTGGCTTGAGGCTGGAAGTGCTCTTCACACCTATATACAGAAACAACAAAACACCTCTAAGCTGGGCTTACAACATCCTCTTGAAGCCAAAAACCTCTTCAGGACTTCCCCCAGCAAGGCCAAAACTCCAGGCCTCAAATGCCCCCACCCCAAGCCCCCCCATTACTGCATCCCCCCACTACCGACCCTCTGTGGTGCAGCTGAAATTCAGCTGACCAGCTCCAGCCCCCTGCCAAGGGCTGCTTGAGGCCTCCCTCCCTGACAGCCACAAAGATGAGGGAGCAATGGGGAAGGACAGGGGGAGAGGGAGGGAAGGAAGGAAAGAGGGGGAGGGAGGGGGGGAAGGAAGGAGAGGGAGGGAGGGAGGGAGGGAGGGAAGGAAGGAGAGGGAGGGAGGGAGGGAAGGAAGGAAGGAGAGGGAGGGAGGGAGGGAAGGAAGGAGAGGGAGGGAGGGAGGGAGGGAAGGAAGGAAGGAGAGGGAAGGAGGGAAGGAAGGAAGGAGAGGGAGGGAGGGAGAGAGAGAGGGAGGGAGGGAGGGAGGGAGGGAAGGAAAGAAGGAGAGGGAGGGAGGGAGAGAGAGAGGGAGGGAGGGAGGGAAGGAAAGAAGGAGAGGGAGGGAGGGAAGGAAGGAAGGGGAGAGAAGGAAGGAAGGAGAGGGAGGGAAGGAGGGAGGGAGAGGGAGGGAGGGAGGGAGGGAGAGGGAGGGAGAGGGAGGGAGGGAGGGAGGGAGGGAAGGAAGGAAGGGGAGGGAGGGAGGGAGGGAAGTAGAGGGAGGGAGGGAGGGAAGGAAGGAGAGGGAGGGAGGGAGAGAGAGAGGGAGGGAGGGAGGGAAAAGAGGCAGAAAGTGCCCCTGCAGCCAGTTGCATAGGGCTGCAGGAATGAAATGAATGAAATAAGAAAGCTTACACTTTCTGGCCCACCTCTTGCAGCCTCTGGAGGGCTGCAACTAGATGGGTTTGTTGAAATGCACCCAGCCTCAAACCACAGCAATTTCCTCTCAGCTTTCTGCCTTTATCTCCATCTCCTCTGTGGAATCTCAGCTGCAGAACTGTGTTTGGAAACTGGTCTGCTGTGGCTGGCAAATGATCATAGAATCATAGAACGGTCTGGGCCAGCAGGGACCTCCAAAGGTCATCTTGTCCAAGCTCACTGAGCTGAGCTGTCTTCTGAGAGTGGGGAAACACAGCTTGCTGGAAGAGCCTGGACTGCCTGTGACTTGCAGCTGAGATTTCATGGATGGTCACACAGAGCTAGAAGAATTGTTTGGGGAAAGGAATCAGTTCAGAGAGATAACTCTCCCAAGTCATAGAATCACAGAACTGTCAGGGTTGGAAGGGACCTCAAGGCTCAGCCAGTTCCAAGCCCCCTGCCATGGCCAGGGACACCTCACACTGCAGCAGGTTGCTCACAGCCACCTCCAGCCTGGCTGCAAACACCTCCAGGCAGGAGGCTGCCACCAACTCCCTGGGCAGCCTGTGCCAGGCTCTCACCTCTGAGATGCTAGAATGTGGATTGGGGGGTTGGGGGTTTGGGGTTTTTTGTTTCTTGGTGGTTTTCTTTTTATTTCTTTGCTTGCTGTAGTGAGTGGTGGAATAGATTCTGCCTCTGATGGTCTGAATAAAAATTAGCAGAGAGATGAGCTGAGATGAAGGCAAATGGTGTTTCCATTTATAAATCACATGAGCCTCAGGCCATGCAGGAGTCACAGAAGCCCAGCATGGTGGGGGGTGGAAGGGACACCTAGAGATCATCCAGTCCAACCCTCCTGCTAAAGCAGGGTCACCAACAGCAGCTTGCCCAGGGTCACAGTGCCCAGCTGTGGGTTTGGAATCTCTCCAGACAAGGATCAGAGCAGGATCACCTAGAGCAGATCACACAGGAACACCTCCAGGCACATTTTGAATGTGCCTAGAGAAGGAGACTCCACAACCTCTGCGGGCAGCCTGCTTCAGGGCTCCAGCACCTTCACAGCAAAGATTTTCCTCCTGCTGAGGTGGAGCTTCCTGGCTGCTGCCCAAGGAGGAGCAGCAGTCCCTTCCAAGTCTTTTCCAGTTTGCTTAAAAGATGAGGGTGTCCCAGGTTACAGCCATCCTTGAAGGGGGGCTGAAAAGAACCCAGCCCCCCAGGTGGACAAAAGAAACCTGATCCAGGTGGGCAGGGAGAGGGATTTGGTTTTGCCCCTCCCTGGAGAAGGGATCCCCTGAGGCAAAGGTCTGTTCCACTTCCCCCTTCCTGTCCAGCAAACCTACTTAAAGGGGATCACATTCTTCATTCACCCTCTTTCCCCTGCCTCACCTGCCTGACAGAAGGGTCCCTGCTGCTCCTGCTGCCTGAGCAACCATGTGGCTTGGGCCATGCTGCACCTGGACTTCTAAAGAGCTGAATCCATTTGCACCAAGGGAATCCAATGCCAGCTGGGCCTGCTTTTGTGTATTTCTCTCTTTACCCTTATACCTTTGCAGCCTTCTCTGTTACTCAAATGCTATATATGTATTTTGTTTAAAAAACCCATTCCAGTCCCTTTCTTTTGTGGTCTTTACCTCTCCTTTCACCCAATTTGCCTTTACACTTTGAGGGTGACAGAGCCCTGGAGCAGGCTGCCCAGGGGGGTTGTGGAGTCTCCCTCTCTGGAGCTATTCCAGACCTGCCTGGATGTGTTGCTGTGTGAGCTGCTCTGGGTGCTCCTGCTCTGGCAGGGGGTTGGACTGGGTGAGCTCTGGAGGTCCCTTCCAGCCCCTAACACTCTGTGATTCTACCAGGAAAAAAGGGAGAGGGGGAGGAAGTCTAAATCTGTTTCTTTTGGGCTTTTGGACTCTTTTGAGCTTTTATGACACCAAGTTGGGAACAGATGTTAGTCAGTTAGAGGGTAGAAAGGCTCTGCAGAGGGACCTCGACCACCTGGACAGATGGGCAGGGTCTAATGGCATGGCATTTAATAAGTCCAAGTGCCAGGAGCTGCACTTTGGCCACAGCAACCCCAGGCAGAGCTACAGGCTGGGGTCAGAGTGGCTGAGAGCTGCCAAACAGAGAAGGACCTGGGGGTGCTGATTGACAGCTGCCTAAACATGAGCCAGCAGTGTGCCCAGGTGGCCAAGAGGGCCAATGGCATCCTGGCCTGTATTAAGAATAGTGTGGCCAGCAGGAGCAGGGAGGTCATTGTGCCCCTGGACTCTGCATTGGTTAGGCCACACCTTGAGTCCTGTGTCCAGTTCTGGGCCCCTCAGTTTCAGAAGGACATTGAGAGACTTGAAGGTGTCCAGAGAAGGGCAACAAGGCTGGGGAGGGGTCTGGAGCACAGCCTTGTGAGGAGAGGCTGAGGGAGCTGGGGTTGCTTAGCCTGGAGAAGAGGAGGCTCAGGGGAGACCTCATTGCTCTCTACAACTCCCTGGAGGGAGGTTGTAGCCAGGTGGGGGTTGGTCTCTTCTCCCAGGCAAGCAGCACCAGAACAAGAGGACACAGTCTCAAGCTGTGCCAGGGGAGGTTTAGACTCGAGGTGAGGAGAAAGTTCTTCACTGAGAGAGTCGTTCGTCATTGGGATGTGCTGCCCAGGGAGGTGGTGGAGTCACCATCCCTGGAGGTGTTCAAGAGGGGATTGGATGTGGCACTTGGTGCCATGGTCTAGTTGTGAGGTCTGTTGGAACAGGTTGGACTTGATGATCCTTGGGGTCTCTTCCAACCTTGGTTATACTGTGAGACTGTGAGACTGTGATACTGTGAAAAGCTTCAAGCTGCAACAGAAGGTTATGTGAAGCTCAGAGCTGTCGTGTCAGTGGTGTGTTGGGTTTTGGGTGCTGCTAAGACACCCCACCTGAAACAGCTCCACTAACACACTAACTCCTATCAGTGGACCAAATCATGAACCAGACTGGTGCAGGTAAATCCAGAGTGAAGAGAAACTGGAGTATAGATGGAAGTATAAGATGTGGGGTAGAAGTGAACCCGGCACAGGATCCATCCAGTATCTGCAGGGGGCTCCAAGAAAGCTGGGGAGGGACTTCTGAGGGTGTCAGGGAGTGAAAGGACTGGGGGGGATGGAGTGAAACTAGAAGTGGGGAGATTGAGATTGGCTGTGGGGAAGAAGTTGTTGCCCATGAGGGTGGTGAGAGCCTGGCACAGGTTGCCCAGGGAGGTGGTGGCAGCCTCCTGCCTGGAGGTGTTTGCAGCCAGGCTGGAGGTGGCTGTGAGCAACCTGCTGTGGTGTGAGGTGTCCCTGGCCATGGCAGGGGGCTTGGAACTGGCTGAGCCTTGAGGCCCCTTCCAAGCCTGACAATTCTGTGATTCTGTGCATAACTGTCAGGGGAAGCTCTGCTCAAAGCTCAGGAGTTATTAGAGACACATCCTGCTAGCCTGGGCTCTGTTTGCTGTGTGTGGAACTGTTTTGAACATCCCCGAGTGCTCTGTCACAGAGTGTTTTGTTGCACCCATTAACACATCATCTGGCTTGCCTGGGTGGCTCTGCTGCTTGCTAGTCAAGCTGTGCCATTTCCTCCCGGAGCCTCAGCTGTGTGTCATTGTCTTCCACCCCGACACAGGCGGTGCTTCAGAGCTGGTTTTCAGGATTCACGGGAGGTGAAGTGCTTGCCTTGTGCCTTTGTTCCTCCCCTTACCCAGCCTCCTGTTCAGTGACCTGCTGAAATGAGAGAGAGAAATGAAAGGTGACTTCTGCCTTCGTGCTCTGCTGGAATGAAGGAAGCCCAGCTGCTTTCAGGCAGCAAGAGTGAGGAGAGCAGCAGATCACACACTGAGAATAATTAGAACAACATGGCTTTAATATCATCACTGCCAGGCAGCACTCCAGCCGCTGCGCTGCAGCAGCTCCGCTCCTGCCTTCCAGAGTGACACCAGGGTCAGGCCAGCTAGAGACAACAACTTCACATTCACTTAGCTACCTTATTTCTCATGCTCTTCTCCCCCTTTGCTGTTGCCTCCTCAGATATAAAACAAATCTCAGAATCACAGAATGGTCTGGGCTGCAACAGACCTTTGAGACAGAGTCCAGCTCTTACCCGAGTGCTGTCAGATCTGCAGCAAACCATGTCACAGGATCATGGAATTGTCAGGGCTGGAAGGGACCTCAAGGCTCAGCCAGTTCCAAGCCCCCTGCCATGGCCAGGGACACCTCACACTGCAGCAGGTTGCTCACAGCCACCTCCAGCCTGGCTGCAAACACCTCCAGGCAGGAGGCTGCCACCACCTCCCTGGGCAGCCTGTGCCAGGCTCTCACCACCCTCATGGGCAACAACTTCTTCCTCACAGCCAATCTCCATCTCCCCACTTCTAGTTTTGCTCCATCCCCCCCAGTCCTATCCCTCCCTGACACCCTCAGAAGTCCCTCCCCACCTTTCCTGTAGCCCTCTGCAGATACTACTTAGAATAATAGAATCAAGCAGGTTGGAAAAGACCTCAGAGGTCATCAAGTCCAGGAGCCCAGAACTGGACACAGGACTCCAGGTGTGGCCTAAGCAGTGCTGAGCACAGGGCACAATGACCTCCCTGCTCCTGCTGGCCACACAGTGCTCATCCAGCACTAGTGCCCCTGGGCACACTGCTGGCTCATGTTCAGCTGCTGTCCACCAGTACTCCCAGGTCCCTCCCTGCCTGGTTGCTCTCAGCCACTCTGACCCCAGGCTGTAGCTCTGCATGGGGTCGCTGTTGCCAAAGTGCTGCACCCAGCACTTGGACTTGTTGAATGCCATCCTGGTGGACTCTGCCCATCTGTCCAGCCTGGCAAGGTCCCTCTGCTTCTAGCAGATCAACTCCTGCCCCCAGCTTGGTGTCATCTGGAAATTTACTGATGAGGGACTCAATGCCCTCATCCAGATCATCAATAAAGATATTGAACAGGAGAAGGGCTTGTGGTGGTAGGATGAAGGACACAGGTTTTGAGGTAGGGCAGGGGAGATTTAGGTTGGATGTTAGAAGGAGTTCCTCACAATGAGGGTAGTGAAACACTGCAACCAGTTGCCCAGGGATGTGGTGGATGCCCCATCCTTGGAGACATTCAAGGTCAAACTTGATGGGGCCCTGAGCAACCTGCTCTAGCTGGAGGTGTCCCTGCTGTCTGCAAGGGGCCTGGACAAGATGCCCTTTGAGTGTCCTTTCCAACCCAATGCATTCTGTGTGGTTCCCTGATGCTGTCAATGCTGCTGCTGTAGCACACTTAAACATTACTGAAATGGCAATTTTGTG
The DNA here is from genome assembly GCF_014839835.1 of Dryobates pubescens. Classification (NCBI taxonomy): domain Eukaryota; kingdom Metazoa; phylum Chordata; class Aves; order Piciformes; family Picidae; genus Dryobates; species Dryobates pubescens. The sequence continues at coordinate 6,093,476 of NC_071648.1, read as the reverse complement.
GTGGAAAACAGAACCAAAGAGGCCAAAAGGGGGGAAAAAAGCAGCAAAGGAAGTGTCTGTGATCTATGGAGATCTTGCATTTGGAAGCTGGGTACATTCTATTCAAGCTCTCAGACAATATTAGCCTCAGGACATTGTCCCCCCCAGCCCCCCATCATGTTTGTCACAGATCTCTTGCAGTGCCTTTTGGCATTTCACACAGCTTCCATGGGGAGTAAAATCCCTCTTAGGCAAGGCTTGTTTGCATCACCTGTCCTTTGGACTTAGCCAGCTCTTGTGGTGATGGAAAGGGATGTGCCAGCTCAGGGAGTCTGCTGCTGCTGTCTGTGGAGAGGGCAGAGTGGGTTCTCTGCTGCTGCCTGCATGGAGGGGTGTAAGGTTCCACTGCACCACAGGATGCTGGGGGCTGGCAGGGACCTCTGGAGAGCTTCCAGTCCAAGCCCCCTGCCAGAGCAGGACTATAGCACAGGTCACACAGGAACACATCCAGACAGGGATGGAAAAGCTCCAGAGAAGGAGACTCCACAACCTCTCTGGGCAGCCTGCTCCAGGGCTCTGGGACCCTCACAGGCAAGAAGTTCCTCCTCATGCTGAGCTGGAACCTCCTGTGCTGCAGTTTCCATCCATTGCCCCTTGGCCTATCCCAGGGTGCAGAGCTTGTATCCTCCCTCCTGACCCCCAGCCCTCAGCTCTTGATAGACATTGATGAGATCCCTCTCAGCCTTCTCCCCTCCAGGCCTCCAGGGCTCTCAGCCTCTCCTCCCCAGGCAGTGCTGCAGTCCCTTCAGCAGCCTTGCAGCCCTCCCTTGGACTCTCTCCAGCAGATCCCTGTCCCTCCTGAGCTGGGGAGCCCAGAGTTGGATTCAGTGTTCCAGGTGAGGTCTCAGCAGGGCAGAGCAGAGGGGGAGGAGACCCTCCCTGGCTCTGCTGGCCACACTCCTCTGAATGCATATTGGTTCAGATTGTTCCAAGAGATGTAATGTTCAGGAGCTTTCACAGAGCCACAGAAGGCCAGCTTGGAAGGGACCCCAAGGGTGGTCAGGTCCAACCTTTCTAGGTAACAGTAGAGCAGAAATGAGCTGGCCCAGCACCCTGTCAAGGTGAGGCTTAGAACTGGCTCTGAGCAAGCTGTTCTAGTGTGAGGTGTCCCTGGCCATGGCAGGGGGCTTGGAACTGGCTGAGCCTTGAGGTCCCTTCCAGCGCTGACCATTCCGTGACTCTGTGCCCACTGCACCGCCTGAGCGAGTTGCTCTGTTGTGGGAGGTGATCAGGTTTGTCAAGCAGGATGTGCTCCTGCTGGCAAATCTTCTGGAACAGCCCCAGGTGTCCCTGTGGCTTTGCTGTTCCAAATGGCCAGGAGCCATCAGCTTTGGACGTTTAAGTGGCGAGGGGGAGCGGCAAGCTGATGAGCCTGCTAATAGAATAGCCTGGCAATGGGATTAGTGTTGATCACTGTGGTGGGGGGAGAGGCTTTGATGGAGGGAGATGCCTGGTGATATTGTGTTATGTTTCAGTGTAATCCACTCTGTAACAGCTGCTGTCAGCTCTGACATTGGGCATTCATCACTGTTTGTCCTCCACATGCTCTCTGCTGAGGTGGAACACCATTGCCTTCCCTCTGTAGCTCCCCAGGATGCAATACCCAACCTGGGGGGCAGCTTGCCTGCCTCTGCATCAGCAGTCAGGGCTGCCTTCAGTCACAGCTACGTCTGGAGCTCAGCTCCAGACCCATTCTCAAGCACTTCCCCACTGCTAACCTTGACCTAGATTTGTCCAGCTCTCCTGAGAATATTGAATAGAATAAAATAGAATAGAATGGAATGGAATGGAATAAACCAGGTTAGAAGAGACCTTCAAGATCATCGTGTCCAACCTATCATCCAACACCACCTAATCAACTAACCCATGGCACCAAGCACCCTATCAAGTCTCCTCCTGAACACCTCCAGTGATGGTGACTCCACCACCTCCCCAGGCAGCCCATCCCAATGGGCAATCACTCTCTCTGTGTAAAACTTCCTCCTAACCTCCAGCCTAAACCTCCCCTGACGCAGCCTGAGACTGTGTCCTCTTGTTCTGGTGCTGGCTGCCTGGGAGAAGAGACCAACCTCAGCCTCATTACGACCTCCCTTCAGGTAGTTGTAGAGAGCAGTAAGGTCTCCCCTGAGCCTCCTCTTCTCCAGGCTAAGCAACCCCAGCTCCCTCAGCCTCTCCTCGTAGGGCTTATGTTCCAAACCCCTCACCAACTTTGTTGCCCTTCTCTGGACACCTTCCAGCAAGTCAACCTCCTTCCTAAACTGAGGAGCCCAGAACTGGACACAGGACTCCAGGTGTGGCCTAACCAGTGCAGTGTACAGGGGCAGAATGACCTCCCTGCTCCTGCTGGCCACACTGCTCCTGATGCAGGCCAGGATGCCATTGGCCCTCCTGGCTGCCTGGGCACACTGCAGGCTCATGTTCAGCCTACCATCCACCAGCACCCCCAGGTCCCTTTCCACCTGACTGCTCTCCAGCCACTCTGTTGTGTTCACTCTGTTGTGTTCACCCAGGAGCAACTCCTTCCAGACAAACAGTGCCCCTGTGCTCCACACCCACCCAAATCACTGTCAGGTGAGACCCACACCCTGCAAGGTGGTTTCCTATTAAGGAATCACAGAATTGTCAGGGTTGGAAGGGACCTCAAGGATCAGCCAGTTCCAACCCCCTCTTCCATAGGCAGGGACAGCTCACACTGTTAGCTCATTGCTGCTCAATTACAGCCTGAGAATTGGACATGTTGGTACTTTCTGTGTTTCAAAATGGCATTCAACAAGTCCAAGTGCCAGGGGCTGCACTTTGGCCACAGCAGCCCCATGCAGAGCTACAGGCTGGGGACAGAGTGGCTGAGAGCTGCCAAACAGAGAGGGACCTGGGGGTGCTGATTGACAGCTGCCTAAACATGAGCCAGCAGTGTGCCCAGGCAGCCAAGAAGGCCAATGGCATCCTGGCCTGTATTAGGAATAGTGTGGGCAGCAGGAGCAGGGAGGTCATTGTGCCCTGTGCTCAGCACTGCTTAGGCCACACCTTGAGTCCTGTGTCTGGTTCTGGGCTCCTCAGTTTAAGAAGGACATTGAGAGACTTGAAGGTGTCCAGAGAAGGGCAACAAGGCTGGGGAGGGGTCTGGAGCACAGCCCTGTGAGGAGAGGCTGAGGGAGCTGGGGTTGCTTAGCCTGGAGAAGAGGAGGCTCAGGGGAGACCTCATTGCTCTCTGCAACTCCCTGAAGGGAGGCTGTAGCCAGGTGGGGGTTGGTCTCTTCTCCCAGGCACCCAGCACCAGAACAAGAGGACACAGTCCCAAGCTGTGCCAGGGGAGGTTTAGGCTGGAGGTGATGAGAAAGTTCTTCACTGAGCGAGTCGTTCACCATTGGGATGTGCTGCCCAGGGAGGTGGTGGAGTCCCCATCCCTGGAGGTGTTCAAGAGGGGATTGGATGTGGCACTTGGTGCCATGGTTTAGTCATGAGGTCTGTGGTGACAACTTGGACTTGATAATCTTTGAGGTCTCTTCCAACCTTGGTGATACTGTGATGCTGTGAATCAGTTCTGTTCCTCCAGTGGTGCTGTTGTGCTCATCCAGGCGCAACTCCTTCCACACAAACTTTCCTCCTGTGCTCCACACCCACCTAAGTCACTGTCAGATGAGCCCCACAGCCTGCAAGGTTATTCTGCCATTAGCTTACTGCTGATTAATTACAGTCTGAGGAGCTGACATCTTGATAACTGGGGGGTTTTATTTGTAATGGGGAATCAGTTCTATTCCTAAAGGTGGTCCTAAAAGTGGCCATGCTCCTTGTAGCTTCTTGTGAGGATACTAAGAAGTGTTATTGGAAGTGTAGCAGTAAGTGCATGTGACCCCTGCTCTACCAAGGAGAGGAATGGGTTGGGTTGGAAGAGATCTTAGAGATCATCTATTTCCAGACCCCCTGCCATGGACAGGGACACCTCCCACCAGCCCAGGTTGCTCAAGGCCTCATCCAACCTGGCCTTCAAAACCTCCAAGGGAAGAGGCTTCCACCACCTCCCTGGGCAACTTGCTTCAGTCTCTCATGACCCTCATGGGCAACAACTTCTTCCTCACAGCCAATCTCAATCTCCCCACTTCTAGTTTTGCTCCATCCTCCCCAGTCCTATCCCTCCCTGACACCCTCAAAAGTCCCTCCCCAGCTTTCTTGGAGCCCCCTGCAGATCCTGGCAGGCTGCTCTAAAGTCTCCCTGGAGCCTTCTCTTCTCCAGACTGAACAGCCCCAACTCTCTCAGCCTGTCCCTGAAGCGGAGTTGCTCCATCCCCCTGAACAACTTTGTGGCCTCCTCTGGACCTGTTCCAACAGGCCAACGTCCTCCTTGTGCTGGGAGCACCAGAGGTGGACACAGTGCTCCAGGTGGGCTCCCAGCAGAGCATCACAACTCTGCAGATGGATCCCCAGGACCGAGTGTAGCTGCTTTACATCTCGGCGAGTCCGCCTGCGGAGCTGGGCTTTCTTATTCCCCAGCTCTTTTCCCTTCCTAAAAATTATTAGGCAGAAGGAAAGATAATTGCAAGGTTGAGGATGAGTGGTCTAATCCCCTGCCTTCACCTTTCCCATTTCCCTGCATTACTCATAGTTTTTCCCTTGGCTGGCGGTGGGCAGCACCAGCTGCACGCCGATGCCTGTGCTGCCCCTCCGCTGCCGCCTGGTCCCTGCCAGGAGCAGCTCTTCAGTCAGCACCTGCTCTCCAGCTCCTGAGCTAGGGGAGGTGCAGGTTTGAGTCCCTGGTGTGTTTTAATTGTCTCCATACCAGCTTCCTTTGGAGGTCTGTGAAGCAGAGAAGTTTTCTGTCTGGGAGTGAACACAGGCAGTGTACATCCCAGGGAACACGGGCAGTCAAATTTCTTCTGCCTAAGAATGAATCTCCTTGTTCCCTGCAACTCCTGGTTGCAGTGAGGTTGGGTCAGACTCTTCCCCCAGTGTCGTGGAGCCAGAGAATCATGGAATCATGGAATCATGGAACCAGAGAGTCACAGAATCATGGAATCACAGAATCCTGAAACCATGGAACCATAGAATCATTGAACAAGAGAGTCACAGAATCCTGGAACCATGGAATCATGAGACCATGGAACCATGGAACCATGGAATCCTGGAACCATGGAACCATGGAATCCTGGAACCATGGAATCCTGGAACCCTAGAGTCACAGAATCCTGGAACCATGGAATCCTGGAACCATGGAATCCTGGAACCAGAGAGTCACAGAATCCTGGAACCATGGAATCCTGGAACCATGGAATCCTGGAACCATAGAGTCACAGAATCCTGGAACCATAGAATCCTGGAAACATAGAGTCACAGAATCCTGGAACCATGGAATCCTGGAACCATGGAATCATGGAACCATAGAGTCACAGAATCCTGGAACCATGGAATCCTGGAACCATGGAATCCTGGAACCCTAGAGTCACAGAATCCTGGAACCATGGAATCCTGGAACCATGGAATCCTGGAACCAGAGAGTCACAGAATCCTGCAACCATGGAATCCTGGAACCATGGAATCATGGAACCATAGAGTCACAGAATCCTGGAACCATAGAATCCTGGAAACATAGAGTCACAGAATCCTGGAACCATGGAATCCTGGAACCATGGAATCCTGGAACCGTAGAGTCACAGAATCCTGGAACCATAGAATCCTGGAACCATAGAATCCTGGAACCCTAGAGTCACAGAATCCTGGAACCCTAGAGTCATGGAATCCTGGAACCATAGAATCCTGGAACCATAGAAACCTGGAACCCTAGAGTCACAGAATCCTGGAACCCTAGAGTCACAGAATCCTGAAACCATGGAATCCTGGAACCATAGAATCATGGAACCCTAGAATCCTGGGACCATAGAATCCTGGAACCATGGAATCCTGGAACCCTAGAGTCACAGAATCCTGGAACCATGGAATCCTAGAACCCTAGAATCCTGGGACCATAGAATCCTGGAACCATGGAATCCTGGAACGACAGAATCCTGAGACCATGGAACTGTAGAACCATGGAACCATGAAACTAGGGAACCATAGAATCATAGAACCATAGAATGGTCTAGGCCAGAAGGGACCTTTAAAGGTCATCCAGTCCAAACCCCCCACAGTCAGCAGGGACATCCCCAACTAGATCAGGCTGCCCAGGACCTCATCAAGCCTCACCTTGAATATCTCCAGGGAAGGGCCTCAACCATCTCCCTGAGCAACCTGTTCCAGTGTTCCACTACCAACATGGTAAAGAACTTGTTCCCAAGTAAGGAACTTGTTCCTTGTATCAGGTGATGGAACAAGAGGAAATGGACTGAAATTGTGCCAGGGGAGGTGTAGGTTGGATAGGAGGAAAAATTGCTTTGCTGCAAGAGTGGTCAGGGATTGGAACAGGCTGCCCAGGGAGGTGGTGGAGTCCCCATCTCCGGAGGGGTTCAGGAAACATCTGGATACGGCACCTGGGGACAGGGTTTAGGGGCTATGGTGGTGTTGGGCTGACTGCTGGACTTGATCTTGGAGGTCTTTTCCAACCCAAACCATTCTATGCTTCTGTGTCTGTTGCCTCTTGCCTGGCTATGCTGATGTGTTCCTCCTCTTCTTCTCTGCTGCTTTTCTGGAGAGAAGCTCCTTTCTTAGCATTTGAAACTGGGGGTTCTCTTTTGCTGCCACTTCTCAGGTAGCAGCTCTTCAGTCTGTCTCTGCTCCTCTGCTCACAGAATCACTCTGAATTCTGGGCCTTGAGTGAGAAAGGCCAGGTCTGGTGGAGAGACTGTTATCAAGAGAGACCACAATCAAGTGCCCTCGTGGCCCTGAAATTGATTCTAAAGACTGGACATCAATCCAAGGCAGCAATGATGATGTGAAAATCTAAAGCAAACAGCTTTGGGGAGCTGATTAAGCTGTCCCTGCTAGCACCTTGGTGGGAAGAGTCAGGAGGAGTTTTGCTCCTAACACCCCAAGTGTGTTGTGTAAGTCTGAAACTGAATTTCTTGAGCCTTGTTACAGCCTGTGGCTTTGCTCTTCATGTTGTTCTCTTTCAGAAAAAAGGAGAATTAATTTCATAGAATCAGGTGGGAAAATACCTCAGAGATCATCAAGTCCAACCCAGTACCTAATACCTAACACCTCCTGACAGCTAAACCATGGCTCCAAGTGCCACATCCAATCCCCTCTTGAACACCTCCAGGGATGGGGACTCCACCACCTCCCTGAGCAGCACATCCCAATGGCCAATCTCTCTTGCTGGGAAGAACTTTCTCCTCACCTCCAGCCTAAACTTCCCCTGGCACAGCTTGAGACTGTGTCCTCTTGTTCTGGTGCTGCTTGCCTGGGAGAGGAGACCAACCCCCACCTGGCTACAACCTCCCTTCAGGGAGTTGTAGAGAGCAATGAGGTCTCCCCTGAGCCTCCTCTTCTCCAGGCTAAGCAACCCCAGCTCCTTCAGCCTCTCCTCACAGGGCTGTGCTCCAGACCCCTCCCCAGCCTTGTTGCCCTTCTCTGGACACCTTCAAGTCTCTCAATGTCCTTCTGAAACTGAGGGGCCTAGAACTGGACACAGTTCTCAAGGTGTGGCCTAAGCAGTGCTGAGCACAGGGGAGAATGACCTCCCTGCTCCTGCTGGCCACACTGCTCCTGGTGCAGGCCAGGATGCCCTTGGCCTTCTTGGCCACCTGGGCACACTGCTGGCTCATGTTGAGGCAGCTGTCAATCAGCACCCCCAGGTCCTCTCTGTTTAGAAGCTCTCAGCCACTCTGACCCCAGCCTGTAGCACTGCCTGGGGTTGTTGTGGCCAAAGTGCAACCCCTGGCACTTGGATGTGTCCAATCTCCTGCCCTTGGCCTTGTTGAATGCCATCCTGTTGGACTCTGCCCATATGTCCAGCCTGGCAAAGTCCCTCTGCAGAGCTCTCCTACCCTCTTGCCCCCTACTTGGTGTCATCTAAGCAACCCCAGCTCCCTCAGCCTCTCCTCCCAGGGCTGTGCTCCAGACCCCTCCCCAGCTTTGTTGCCCTTCTCTGGACACCTTCAAGTCTCTCAATGTCCTTCTGAAACTGAGGAGCCCAGAACTGGACACAGGACTCAAGGTGTGGCCTAAGCAGTGCTGAGCACAGGGCACAATGACCTCCCTGCTCCTGCTGGCCACACTAGTGCTGATTCAGGCCAGGATGCCATTGGTCTCCTTGGCCCCCTGGGCACACTACTGGCTCATGTTCAGCTGCTGTCCCCGAGTCCCCCCCCAGGTCCCTCTCTGCCTGGCTGCTCTCAGCCACTCTGTCCCCAGCCTGTAGCTCTGCCTGGGGTTGCTGTGCTGTAGTGTGAATAAATCTCCCCTTCTGCAGATTGCTGTGGGATTTATTTTGTTAATTACTGACTCAGAGGTCAGGGTTTAAAGGCATTTATGAGATGAAATCCCTGCTGGAAGAATACTTCAGATACAAAAGAGGGTTGAGGATGCTGTGGGACGCTCAGCACAGAGGTTAATGCAGCAGCTCTTCCACCACTTAATGCTTTTTCATCCAACTCACAGTTTTAGTGTATGGGCAGGAAAATGTAGGACAAAACCAGAGGACAAAAAGGATAGGAACTGCTTCACCTGTAATGGTCTGGCTGATGGTTCTGTGATTCTATGAGACCAACCAGGGTGTAGTGGCTGGCAGTCCACCAGGCTGAGCTGCCATCCAGCAAGAGCTGGGCAGCCTGGAGAGCTGGGCAGAGGGAAACCTCCTGAGGTTCAACAAGGAGAAGCGTGGAGCCCTGCATCTGGGGAGGAAAACCACTATGCACCACTACAGGTGAGGGCCTGGCCTGCTGGAAAGCAGCTCCATGGAGGAAGATCTTGGTGTCCCTGTGGACAAGAAGTTATCCATGGGACAGCAATGTGCCCTTGTGGCCAAGTCCAGTGGTCTCCTGGGGTGCATTAGGAAGAGTGTGGCCAGAAGGTCAGGGAAGGTGCTCCCTACCCCTCTACTGCCCTGGTGAGACCACATCTGGAGTATTGTGTCCAGTTCAAGAGGAACATGGATCACAGTATCAGTACCACAGTATCACCGAGGTAGGAAGAGACCTCAAAGATCATCGAGTCCAACCTGTCACCACAGACCTCATGGCTAGACCATGGCACCAAGTGCCACATCCAATCCCCTCTTGAACACCTCCAGGGATGGGGACTCCACCACCTCCCTGGGCAGCACATCCCAATGGCCAATCTCTCTTGCTGTGATGAACTTTCTCCTCACCTCCAGCCTAAACCTCCCCTGGCACAACTCAAGACTGTGTCCTCTTGTTCTGGTGCTGCTTGCCTGGGAGAAGAGACCAACCCCTTCCTGTCTACAACCTCCCTTCAGGGAGTTGTAGAGAGCAATGAGGTCTCCCCTGAGCCTCCTCTTCTCCAGGCTAAGCAACCCCAGCTCCCTCAGCCTCTCCTCACAGGGCTGTGCTCCAGACCCCTCCCCAGCCTCCTTGCCCTTCTCTGGACACCTTCAACTGTGCCCAAGCCTCACTGAATGGCCTCACAGCCTTTAGGCATCTCAGCCAAACCTCCCAGTTTGGTATCATCATCAACCTTGCTGAGAAGAGCTGGGCTCCCTGCAAGCCAAAAGACAGCAGGAAGGATCAGAACAAAGCTCAGGGGACAATGGGATTGTTGGGGATAATGGAGGGGCCCAGAACTGGACACAGGACTTGAGAGTGTCCAAGGGCTATGAGGATGATGAAGGCACTGGAACATCTGTCTTATGGGCAGAGACCTGGGGCTAATAGTGTGGAGAAGAGAAGGCTGAGAGGAGATCTCATTAGTGTTTCTAAGTATCTGAAGGGTGGGTGTCCAGAAGCAAGGGCCAGGCTCTTTCAGTGGAGTCCTGTGATAGGACAAGGGGCAATGGATACAATCTAGAACTCAGGAAGCTCCACCTCAACATGAGGAAAAACTTTACTGTGGGCAGTGGTGGAAGCTGAGGCAGAGGAAGTGCCATGGGAACAGGAGGAAGAATTTTTCCCCTGTGAGGGTGAGAGAAGCCTGGAGCAGGCTGCCCAGGGGGGTTGTGGAGTCTCCCTCTGTGGAGCTATTCAAGCCCTGCCTGGATGTGTTGCTGTGTGAGCTGCTCTGGGTGCTCCTGCTTTGGCAGGGGGGTTGGACTCATGGACTGGATGATCTCTAGAGGTCCTTTCCAACCCCTACCATTCTGTGGTTTATTTTGTAGCTGTCTTGGTTAGTTCCACTCTACCAGCTGGGAAATCTTCCTGACACTTTGGGAAACTGCATCCTAGAGAAGCTATTAAAAAGGTCAAGGCAGCAAAACGATGTGAATTCTGATCTGTGTCATGCTATTTTTGCTTCACAACAAATGAAGGGCCACTTAGACTGTTTGAAATATCTTCTGTTCCCAGTCATTATGCACTGTAAGGTCTGTGCAATGCCCTGAGAAACAGGACTGGGGCTTTGAAGGCTTTGAAATAGAGGATGTTGCTGAGATGGGGCTGAAATAGGTGATGCTCATGGCAGGATGAAACCTCGTACTTTCTGTGCACCTCGTGGGCTAGGCAGAGCCTTCACCTTGTAGAAGGTGTCAGAGAGGGAGAGAAGGATGTCCAGCAGGCATACAAGGATGTCCAGTTCCCATCTTTGGGGTTGGAGCAGCTCTGCTCTGAGGCCAGGCTGAGGGAGCTGGGGGTGTTCAGGCTGGAGAAGAGAAGGCTCTGGAGAGAACTAATAGCAGCCTGCCAGGACCTGAAGGGGGCTACAAGAAGGCTGCAGAGAGACTGTTTGCAGAGGCCTGCAGGGACAGGAGCAGGGACAATGGCTTCAAAGTAGAGCAGAGCAGATTGAGATTGGATGTGAGGAACAAGTTCTGCAGCAGGAGGGTGGCACAGGTTGCCCAGGGGGGTGGTTGAGGCTCCATCCCTGGAGATCTTCAAGGTGAGGCTGGACAGGGCTCTGGGTGACCTGCTCTAGTTGGGGATGTCCCTGGTGACTGCAGGGAGGTTGGACTGGATGAGCTTTGGAGGTCCCTACTGGCCTGTAACACTCTGTGATTCTCTGAAACCAGCGTGCCTGAGTCTCTCTCAGTGCTGGGGCAGGCAGAGAGATCAAGTGGCAAGCTTAATGGAACAGGGGTGAAGGCACGGGGATTTTCCATGGGAAGGGAGGCTGTCCAGGACCTGATGGCCAACAGCCCTTGATCAGTGCTTAGAGGCTAGACTGGGGCTGTATTCTCAGTCTGGAAGTCTGCCTGTGTTTGCATGACTCTCAGGTCACCAAGCATTAGAGGAGTAGCAGCTGGGGATTTCCTGGCTGGCTTCAGTCAGCAGGAAGGGCACAAAATGCTGGTTTCAGCAAGTGACCTCCTTTACCTGCTTCCAGTCCTGCAAATGAATCTGGACTCATCTGACCATCCTGGTCTGTCACCTCCTCAGCACTGACTGTGCTGCTGCTCCTCTTCTCCTTGAATCACAGAATCAGCTGGGTTGGGAAGCACCTCTGAGATCATTGAGCGCAACCCAGCACCACCCTATCCACTAAACCACGGCACTGAGTGCCTCATCCACTTCCAGGGATGGTGACTCCACCACCTCCCTGGGCAGCACATCCCAATGGCCATTCTCTCTCTCTGGGAAGAATTTCATCCTCACACCCAGCCCAAACCTCCCCTGGTGCAGCTGTGTCCTCTCCTCTGTCCCTGACTGCCTGGCAGAAGGGTAATGTTTGTGATGTGCCTCAGGGCTGCAGAAGCTCTGCTGCCTGCTTCATTCTCTCCATCCCTTGTGCAGGGGCAGTTTGGAGCCTTTCCTGTGCAGGGCAATGGAGATTTCAGAGCTATCATCTTCATAGACTTGTTTGATGTTGTCTGATTGATGATCCTGGAGGTCTTTTCCAACCTTAGTGAGTCTATGACTCTCTGACACTGTGCATGGGCAGCTCCAAACCCTGCTCTGCTCCTGGAATGGCTTTAATTTCTCTTGTCTCCTGGGAACAGTTTTAGCTGCTTGTTTAGTCCTGATATAAGGGGGATTGGCCTTTTGTTGTATCGTGGGGGGGGGGTGGGAGCCTCTCAGAGGGGTTTGGGGGCTTGGGGGTTTGGGGGTTGGTTTTTGGGGGTTGGTTTTTGGGGGTTGGTTTTGGGAGTTTGGTTTTTGGGGGTTGGTTTTTGGGGGTTTGGTTTTTGGGGGTTGGTTTTTGGGGGTTTGGTTTTGGGGGTTGGTTTGGGGGGTTGTTCTTGGGGGGTTGGTTTTTGGGGCTTGGTTTTGGGAGTTTGGTTTTGGGGGTTTGGTTTTTGGGGGTTTGGTTTTGGGGGGTTGATTTTTGGGGTTTGGTTTTGGGGGTTGTTTTGGGGGGGTTGTTCTTGGGGGGTTGGTTTTTGGGGCTTGGATTTGGGGGTTTGGTTTTTGGGGGTTGGTTTTGGGAGTTAGGTTTTGGGGGTTTGGTTTTTGGGGGTTGGTTTTTGGGGCTTGGTTTTGGGAGTTTGGTTTCGGGGCTTTGGTTTTGGGGGTTTGGTTTTTGGGGGTTGGTTTTTGGGGGTTTGGTTTTGGGGGTTGGTTTGGGGGGGTTGTTCTTGGGGGGTTGGTTTTTGGGGCTTGGATTTGGGGGTTTGGTTTTTGGGGGTTGGTTTTTGGGGGTTTGGTTTTGGGGGTTGTTTTGGGGGGGGTTGTTTTTGGGGGGTTGGGTTTTGGGGCTTGGTTTTGGGAGTTTGGTTTTGGGGGTTTGGTTTTTGGGGGTTTGGTTTTGGGGGGTTGATTTTTGGGGTTTGGTTTTGGGGGTTGTTTTGGGGGGGGTTGTTCTTGGGGGGTTGGTTTTTGGGGCTTGGATTTGGGGGTTTGGTTTTTGGGGGTTGGTTTTGAGAGTTAGGTTTTGGGGGTTTGGTTTTTGGGGTTTGGTTTCGGGGCTTTGGTTTTGGGGGTTTGGTTTTGGGGTTTGGTTTTTGGGGGTTGGTTTTTGGGGCTTGGTTTTGGGAGTTTGGTTTCGGGGCTTTGGTTTTGGGGGTTTGGTTTTGGGGGTTTGGTTTTTGGGGGTTTGGTTTTGGGGTTTGGTTTTTGGGGGTTTGGTTTTGGGGGTTTGATTTTTGGGGTTTGGTTTTGGGGGTTGTTTTGGGGGGGGTTGTTCTTGGGGGGTTGGTTTTTGGGGCTTGGATTTGGGGGTTAGGTTTTGGGGGTTTGGTTTTTGGGGTTGGGTTTTGGGAGTTTGGTTTTGGGGCCTTGGTTTTGGGGTTTGGTCTTTGGGGGTTGTTTTGGGGGGGTTGTTTTTGGGGGGTTGGGTTTTGGGGTTTGGTTTTGGGAGTTTGGTTTTTGGGGTTGGGTTTTGGGAGTTTGGTTTTGGGGCTTTGGTTTTGGGGTTTGGTCTTTGGGGGTTGTTTTGGGGGGGTTGTTTTTTGGGGGGTTGGGTTTTGGGGTTTGGTTTTGGGGGTTGTTTTGGGGGGGTTGTTTTTGGGGGGTTGGGTTTTGGGGCTTGGTTTTGGGAGTTTGGTTTTGGGGATTTGGTTTTTGGAGTTTGGTTTTGGGGGTTATGTTTTGGGAGTTTGGTTTTGGGAGTTTGTTTTGGGGGGCTGGGTTTTTGGGGTGAGGTTTTGGGAGTTTGGTTTCTGGGGGGTTGGTTTTGGGGGGTTGGTTTTTGGGGTTTGGTTTTCAGGGATTGGTTTTGGGGATTTAATTTTGGGGCTTGGTTTTTGGGGCTTGGTTTTGGGGGTTTGGTTTTTGGGGGTTGGTTTTGGGAGTTTGGTTTTGGGAGTTTGGTTTCTGAGGGGTTGCTTTTTGGGGGTTGGTTTTGGGAGTTTGGTTTTGGGGTTTGGATTTGGGGTTTGGTCTTTGGGGGTTTGCTTTTGGGGTTTGGTTTTTGTGGTTTGGTTTTGGGGGGTTGGTTTTGCGGGGTTGGTTTTGGGGGGTTGGGTTTTGGGGCTTTGGTTTTGGGGCTTTGGTTTTGGGGTTTGGTCTTTGGGGTTTGGTTTGGGGGGGTTTGGCTTTGGGGCTTTGGTTTTTGGGGGGTTGGTTTTGGGGGTTGTTTTGGGGGGTTGTTCTTGGGGGGCTGGGTTTTTGGGGTGAGGTTTTGGGAGTTTGGTTTCTGGGGGGTTGGTTTTGGGGGGTTGGTATTTGGGGTTTGGTTTTGGGAGTTTGGTTTTGGGGGTTTGGTTTTGGGGTTTGGTTTTTGGGGTTGGGTTTTGGGAATTTGGTTTTGGGGCTTTGGTTTTGGGGTTTGCTCTTTGGGGTTTGGTTTGGGGGGTTGTTTTTGGGGTTTGGTTTGGGAGTTTGGTTTTGGGGGTTTGGTTTTTGGGCGGTTGGTTTTGGGGGTTGTTTTGGGGGGTTGTTTTTGGGGGGTTGGTTTTTGGGGTTTGGTTTTGGGGGTTTGGTTTTTGGGGGGCTTGGTTTTGGGGGTTGTTTTGGGGGGGTTGCTTTTGGGGGGTTGGGATTTGGGGCTTGGTTTTGGGAGTTTGGTTTTTGGGGCTTGGTTTTGAGAGTTTGGTTTGGGGAGTTTGGTTTAGGGGTTTGTTTTTTGGGCTTGGTCTTTGGGGGTTTGCTTTTGGGGCTTTGGTTTTTGGGGGGCTTGGTTTTGGGGGTTGTTTTGGGGGGGTTGGTTTTGGGGGTTTGGTTTTGGGGGTTTGGTTTTGGGGTTTGGTTTTTGGGGTTTGGTTTTGGGGGTTGTTTTGGGGGTTGGTTTTGGGGGTTTGGTTTTGAGGGGCTTGGTTTTGGGGGGTTTGGTTTCTGGGGGGTTGCTTTTTGGAGGTTGGTTTTGGGAGTTTGGCTTTAGGGTTTGGTTTTTGGGGTTTGGTTTTGGGGTTTGGTTTTTGGGGCTTGGCTTTGGGGGTTTGGTTTTTGGGGCTTGGTTTTGGGAGTTTGGTTTTGGGAGTTTGGTTTTGGGAGTTTGGTTTCTGGGGGGTTGCTTTTTGGGGGTTGGTTTCGGAAGTTTGGTTTTAGGGCTTGGTTTTTGGAGTTTGGTTTTGGGGTTTGGAATTGGGGGAGTTGGTTTTGGGGTGTTGTTTTTTGGGGTTTGGTTTTCAGGGATTGGTTTTGGGGATTTGATTTTGGGGTTTGGTTTTTGGGGCTTGGTTTTGGGAGTTTGGTTTTAGGGCTTGGTTTTGGGGGTTTGGATTTTGTTGGTTGGCTTTTTGGGGGTTGGTTTTGGGGTTTGGTTTTTAGGGTTGGGTTTTGGGAGTTTGGTTTCTGGGGGGTTACTTTTTGGGGGTTGGTTTTGGGGTTTGGTTTTTGAGGTTAGGTTTTGGGAGTTTGGTTTTGGGAGTTTGTTTTGGGGGGCTGGGTTTTTGGGGTGAGGTTTTGGGAGTTTGGTTTTGGGGGTTTGGTTTTGGGGGGCTTGGTTTTTGGGGTTTGGTTTTTGGGGTTAGGTTTTGGGAGATTGGTTTTGGGGGTTTGGTTTTGGAGGGTTTGGTTTTTGAGGGTTTGGTTTTTGGGGTTTGGTTTTGGGGTTCGGTTTTTGGGGTTGGGTTTTGGGGGTTTGGTTTTGGAGGTTAGGTTTTGGGAGTTTGATTTTGGGAGTTTGATTTTGGGGTTTGGTTTTTGGGGTTTGGTTTTTGGAGTTTGCTTTTGGGGCTTTGGATTTTGGGGTTTGGTTTTGGGGGTTTGCTTTTGGGGTTTGGTTTTGGGGGGGTTGGTTTTGGGGTTTGGTTTTGGGGGTTTGCTTTTGGGCTTTGGTTTTGGGGGTGTGTTTTTTGGGGGGTTGGTTTTGGGGGGCTGGTTTGGGGAGTTTGCTTTTGGGGCTTTGGATTTTGGGGTTTGGTTTTGGGAGTTTGGTTTTTGGGCTTTGGTTTTTGGGCTTTGGTTTTGGGGGTTTGCTTTTGGGGTTTGGTTTTGGGGGTTTGTTTTTTGGGGGGTTGGTTTTGGGTTGTGGGATGTGTTTTGGATTTGGGGTTTTAGGATGCTTTGGGTTTTGGTGTCTGTTTCTTTGGGGCTTCAGGGGGTTCTGGGTTGGGGGTTTTGGGGTTGGTTTGTGTTTTGTTGGTTGGGGGTTTTGGGGTTGGTTTTGGGTTTGGGGTTTCTTTTGTTGGTTTGCTTTTGTTTTGTAGCTTTGAGGTGTTTTGGTGGGTTGGGTTTGTTTTCAGAAAGCCATCTGTCTGGAATCATAGACTCATAGAATGGTTTGGGTTGGAAGGGACCTTAGAGATCATCATTTACCAACCCCTGCCACAGGCAGGGACACTTCTCACTAGACCTGGTTACTCAAGGACCCATCCAGCCTGGCCATGAACACCTCCACACACTTGGACCTTGATTGTATATCCAGTATGGGCATACTGGACTCCATATGCCTGCACTCCAACCCTCAAATCCAGGCAGATTGGATCATTCAGGCTCTGTTCTGTAGAGGTTCTCCAGGCCCCTTGAGAGCTGCACAGCTGTCTCCCCTCTGATGCCCACTTCCCCTGTGAGGCTATGGCCATTCCCCTTTCCAGACATCCCATGCCCAGTAAAGAAAGTGACCCTGAGTCCTGCCTGTCC
The DNA here is from genome assembly GCF_014839835.1 of Dryobates pubescens. NCBI lineage: Eukaryota > Metazoa > Chordata > Aves > Piciformes > Picidae > Dryobates > Dryobates pubescens. The sequence goes on along the minus strand of NC_071648.1, from coordinate 6,077,004 downwards.
TACAGAACCTTTGGCTTTGCTCAGCTCCTTCCATCTCTTGCAGCAGCCCAATCTTTCCTGTCCAGGTGTGGGCCTCCCAGGTTCTTTCCTTTGTTGCAGCACATGAAACTACAACTAGAATAGAATAGAATAGAATAGACCAGGTGGGAAGAAACCTTCAAGGTCATCGTGTCCAACCCATCAACCAATCCAACACCACCTAAACAACTAACCCATGGCACCAAGCACCCTATCAAGTCTCCTCCTGAAAACCTCCAATGATGGTGACTCCAACACCTCCCTGGGCAGCCCATCCCAATGGGCAATCACTCTCTCTGTGTAGAACTTCCTCCTCACCTCCAGCCTAAACCTCCCCTGGCGCAACCTGAGGCTGTGTCCTCTTGTTCTGGTGCTGCTTGCCTGGGAGAAGAGACCAACATTCATCTATCTACAACCTCCCTTCAGGTAGTTGTAGAGAGTAATAAGGTCACCCCTGAATCTCCTCTTCTCCAGGCTAAGCAACCCCAGCTCCCTCAGCCTCTCCTCACAGGGCTGTGCTCCAGACCCCTCCCCAGCTTTGTTGCCCTTCTCTGGACACCTTCCAGCAAGTCAACCTCCTTCCTAAACTGAGGAGCCCAGAACTGGACACAGGACTCAAGGTGTGGCCTAACCAGTGCAGTGTACAGGGGCACAATGACCTCCCTGCTCCTGCTAGCCACAGTGTTCCTGATGCAGGCCAGGATGCCATTGGCCCTCTTGGCCCCCTGGGCACACTGCAGGCTCATGTTCAGCCTACCATAGACCAGCACCCCAGGTCCCTCTCTGCCTGGCTGCTCTCAGCCACTCTGACACCAGCCTGTAGCTCTGCCTGGGGTTGCTGTGGCCAATGTGCAGCACCTGGCACTTGGATGTGTTCAATCTCCTGCCCTTGGCCTCTGCCCATCTGCCCAGCCTGTCCAGGTCCCTCTGCAGAGCCTCTCTGCCCTCCAGCAGACCAACTCCTGCCCCCAGCTTGGTGTCATCTGCAAATGTACTGCTGATGGACTCAATGCCCTCATCCAGAGCATCAGTAAAGATATTGAACAGCCTGGGGCCCAGCACTGATCCTTAGGGCAACCACTGGTGCCTGGCTGCCAGCTGGCTGTGGCACCATTCACCACCACTCTCTGGGCTCAGCCTCCAGCCAGTTCCTAACCCAGCTCAGAGAGCTGCTGCCCAAGCCAGGGGCTGACAGCTTGGCCAGCAGTTTGCTGTGGGGGACGGTGTCAAAGGCCTTGCTGAGGTCCAGGCAGACTCCATCCACAGCCTGCCCCACATCCACCAGGCAGTCCCCTGGGCATGGAAGGAGATCAGGTTGGTCAGGCAGGACCTGCCCTTCCTAAATCCCTGCTGGCTGGGCCTGATCTCTGGCCTCACAAGCGTGGCCAAGGCACTGAGCAGTTTCCCTTCAGTTTCCTTCACAGAGAGGGCTTTTGAGGAGCAAAGTTCTCAATGAACCTTCCCGTCCCTTCGCTGCTGCTTTGTCAGGAGGAGCTCCGCTGTTAGCAGCCCATTAACTATTAATGACTCTTATTGCAATGCCTTTCTAATGTGCTTTATTTTGGTACCAGTCCAAGCTGTGGAAATGAAACCCCCCTTGGGAGCTTCTGTAGAATGTAATTTGCTCTGCAGTTTGGGCTGTAAACATGATCATAAATTAGGGGAGGTAATGAATATTCATCGAAGCACATTGAAGGTTTCTCTCCTTCAGCCCATGTCTGCCTCCCCACTTCTGCCTCCCAGCTCTGTCTGGTGGGAGCTGTGGATGCTGGCAGCCCTGATGGCTTGATAGATGCAGTGGGAGGGATGTTGTTGCATGGGAAAAAAATATGAAGTAAAATGAAGCCAAAAGTGTCCTGCCCTTGAAAAAGGTATTGGGGCTGGGGGTGTAGTAAAGAAATGAAGCAGATCCTTAGGCCTTCTGCTTTGTTTTTCATAGAATCATAGAACTGTTGGGGATGGAATACATAGAATAGAATAGAATACATAGAATAGAATAGAATACATAGAATAGAATACATAGAATAAACCAGGTGGGAAGAGACCTTCAAGATCACCGCGTCCAACCCATCAACCAATCCAACACCACCCAAACAACTAACCCACGGCACCAAGCACCCCATCAAGTCTCCTCCTGAACACCTCCAGTGATGGTGACTCCACCACCTCCCCAGGCAGCACATTCCAATGTGCAATCACTCTCTCTGTGTAGAACTTTTTCCTAACATCCAGCCTGAACCTCCCCTGGCACAGCCTGAGACTGTGTCCTCTTGTTCTGGTGCTGGCTGCCTGGGGGAAGAGACCAACATCCATCTGTCTACAACCTCCCTTCAGGGAGTTGTAGAGAGCAGTAAGGTCACCCCTGAGTCTCCTCTTCTCCAGGCTAAGCAACCCCAGCTCCCTCAGCCTCTCCTCACAGGGCTGTGCTCCAAGCCCCTCCCCAGCTTTGTTGCCCTTCTCTGGACACCTTCCAGCAAGTCAACCTCCTTCCTAAACTGAGGAGCCCAGAACTGGACACAGGACTCAAGGTGTGGCCTAACCAGTGCAGTGTACAGGGGCACAATGACCTCCCTGCTCCTGCTGGCCACACTGTTCCTGATGCAGGCCAGGATGCCATTGGCCCTCTTGGCCCCCTGGGCACACTGCAGGCTCATGTTCAGCCTACCATCCACCAGCACCCCCAGGTCCATCTCTGCCTGGCTGCTCTCAGCCACTCTGACCCCAGCCTGTAGCTCTGCCTGGGGTTGCTGTGGCCAATGTGCAGCACCTGGCACTTGGATGTGTTCAGTCTCCTGCCCTTGGCCTCTGCCCATCTGTTCAGCCTGTCCAGGTCCCTCTGCAGAGCCTCTCCACCCTCCAGCAGATCAACTCCTGCCCCCAGCTTGGAGTCATCTGCAAATTTACTGCTGATAGACTCCATGCCCTCATCCAGATCATCAATGAAGATGTTAAAGAGCATGGGGCCCAGCACTGCTCCCTGGGGCACACCACTGGTGCCTGGCTGCCAGCTGGCTGTGGCACCATTCACCACCACTCTCTGGGCTCAGCCTCCAGCCAGTTCCTAACCCAGCTCAGAGAATTGCTGCCCAAGCCAGGGGCTGACAGCTTGGCCAGGGGTTTGCTGTCGGGGACAGTGTCAAAGGCCTTGCTGAGGTCCAGGCAGACTCCATCCACAGCCTGCCCCACATCCACCAGGCAGTCACCTGAGCATAGAAGTTCAGGTTGGTCAGGCAGGACCTGCCCTTCCTAACCCCCCTTTGAGGTCACTGTGTCCAACCACTCCCCCACAGCTCACAATCCCACGACTGCTGCTAAGCCACTGCCACTAAACCATGCCCCTCAGCGCCACATCCAGGTGTGCTTGAAATACCCTCCAGGGATCACAGAATCACAGAGTTTGGGGGGCTGGAAGGGATCTGAGAAGCTCATCCAGTCCAACCCCCCTGCCAGAGTAGATCACACAGGCACTCACCCAGGCAGGTCTTGAGTATGTCCAGAGAGGGAGACTCCACAGCCCCCCTAGCAGCCTGCTCCAGGCTTCTCTCACCCTCACAGGGGAAACAATTCTTCCTCATGGAACTTCCCATGCCTCAGTTTCTACCTTTGTGCTGTCATTGGGCATAGAATCATAGAATCAGTAAGGTTGGAAAAGACCTCAGAGATCATCCACTCCAACCTGTCACCCAACACCTCCTGACAACTAAACCATGGCTCCAAGTGCCACATCCAGTCCCTTTTTGAACACTTCCAGGGACAGGGATTCCACCACCTCCCTGGGCAGCACATCCCAATGGCCAATCTCTCTTGCTGTGAAGAACTTTCTCCTCACCTCCAGCCTAAACCTCCCCTGGCACAGCTTGAGACTGTGTCCTCTTGTTCTGGTGCTGCTTGCCTGGGAGGAGACACCAACCCCCACCTGGCTACAACCTCTCTTCAGGTAGTTGAAGAGAGCAATGAGGTCTCCCCTGAGCCTCCTCTTCTCCAGGCTAAGCAACCCCAGCTCCCTCAGCCTCTCCTCACAGGGCTGTGCTCCAGACCCCAGCTTTGTTGCCCTTCTCTGGACACCTTCAAGTCTCTCAATGTCCTTCTGAAATAAATCCAGCAGAGCCTGGCTCCATCCTCTGGGCACTCACCCTGCACATCTTCATTGCTGGTGGTGGTGCTCACTTGCACCTACATCAGTCAGGAGATGAAGCTGTGCCATTCACATTTCCCTTTATCTTAGGGAGGGTCTGAACCACTTAGAAGCAACTGCCCAAAGGTGATAAGGAGCTTGTGAGGATCTTGGCCAGGCTTTCAGCTCAGGCAGATTTGGCTGTTGTCATTAATCTCTGGTTAATTAGGAGATGACTTCAATGTCTATGTATAGCCCAGGATGCAAAAGGATTAAGGTCTTAATATGTTAAGTATGAGATCTGGAGATAGGAAGTCTTTTCCTTGCCACCAATTCTATTTCAGCAGCAGCTAATGCTCTGGTTGGGGGTTGGGTTTCTTTGAATGCCCTTCTGTGGCAGTTCAGGCTCCTCACACTGCACCACCTTCCCAAAGTGATTTCAAATGCCTATAGATGTTCAAATGCCTAAAGATGTTCCAAGGGCTGGAGCACCTCTGTTATGAGGATAGGCTGAGGGGGCTGGGGGTGTTCAGCCTGGAGAGGAGAAGACTCCAGGGGGATCCTAGAGCTGCCTTTGAATACTTGAGGAGATCACAGACTCACAGTCTCACAGTATAACTATGGTTGGAAGAGACCTCAAGGATCATCCAGTCCAACCTGTCCCAACAGACCTCATGACCAGACCATGGCACCAAGTGCCACATCCAATCCCCTCTTGAACACCTCCAGGGATGGGGACTCCACCACCTCCCTGGGCAGCACATCCCAATGACGAACGACTCGCTCGGTGAAGAACTTTCTCCTCACTTCGAGTCTAAACCTCCCCTGGCACAGCTTGAGACTGTGTCCTCTTGTTCTGGTGCCGGGTGCCTGGGAGAAGAGACCAACCCCTTCCTGTCTACAACCACCTTTCAGGTAGTTGTAGAGGGCAATGAGGTCTCCCCTGATCCTTCTCTTCTCCAGGCTAAGCAACCCCAGCTCCCTCAGCCTCTCCTCACAGGGCTGTGCTCCAGACCCCTCCCCAGCTTTGTTGCCCTTCTCTGGACACGTTCAAGTGTCTCGATGTCCTTCTTAAACTGAGGAGCCCAGAACTGGACACAGGACTCAAGGTGTGGCCTAAGCAGTGCTGAGCACAGGGCACAATGACCTCCCTGCTCCTGCTGTCCACACTGTTCCTAATACAGGCCAGGATGCCATTGGGCCTCTTGACCACCTGGGCACACTGCTGGCTCATGTTTAGGCAGCTGTCAATCAGCACCCCCAGGTCCCTCTCTGTTTGGCAGCTCTCAGCCACTCTGACCCCAGCCTGTAGCTCTGCCTGGGGTTGCTGTGGTCAAAGTGCAGCCCCTGGCACTTGGATTTGTTGAATGCCATCCTGTTGGCCTCTGCCCATCTGTCCAGTCGGTCGAGGTCCCTCTGCAGAGCCTCTCCAACCCTCTAACTGACCAACATCTGCTCCCAGCTTGGTGTCAGCTGCAAACTTGCTGATGACTGACTCAATGCCCTCATCCAGATCATCAATGAAGATGTTAAAGCAGATGGGGCCCAGCACTGCTCCCTGGGGCACACCACTGGTGCCTGGCTGCCAGCTGGCTGTGGCACCATTCACCACCACTCTCTGGGCTCAGCCTCCAGCCAGTTCCTAACCCAGCTCAGAGAGCTGCTGTCCCAGCCAGGGGCTGACAGCTTGGCCAGGAGTTTGCTGTGGGGGACAGTGTCAAAGGCCTTGATGAGGTCCAGGCAGACTCCATCCACAGCCTGCCCCACATCCACCAGGCAGTCACCTGAGCATAGAAGTTCAGGTTAGTCAGGCAGGACCTGCCCTTCCTAAATCCCTGCTAGCTGGACCTGAGCCCTTGGCCATCCTTCAGGTGCAGTTATTGCCGCCAGGATAATCTGCTCCATCACTTTCCCTGGCACTGAGGTCAGGCTGCCAGGCCTGGAGTTTCCAGGTTCCTCCATCCAACCCTTCTTGTGGATGGGGACCACCTTGGCCAGTTTCAGTCACCTGGGACCTCTCCAGTGAGCCAGGGCTGGAGGAAAATGATGGAGAGCAGCTTGGCAGCTCATCTGCCAGCTCTCTCAGCACCCTAGGATGGATCCCATCCTGTCCCATGGACTTGTGAGTGTCCAAGTGGCTCAGCAGGTCCCCAACTAATTCCTCATGGATTTCCAGGGCATTACACTGCTCCCTGACCCCATCCCCAGCTCAGGAGGCCACTGGTGCTGAGCTCCTGCCTTGCTGTTAAACATTGAGGCAAAGAAGGTGTTCAGGACCTCAGCCTGTTCCTCATCTTCAGTCACCATGTTTCCCTCCAGCTCCAGTAAGGAGTGCAGGTTCTTCTTGCCCTTCTCTTTAGTGTTAATGTATTTGTAACAGTGCTTTTTGTTGTCTCTCACAGAGGTGTTCAGCTTCAGTTCCAGCTGGGCCTTTGCCTCTCTAATTTTATTCCTCCACAATCTAACCACTTCCTTGAACACACCTGCAGAAGCCTTCCCCTCCTTCCAAAGGTGACACAGCCTCTTCTTTCCCCTTCAGTCCTGCAGGAGCTGCTTGCTCATCCAGGCCAGATCCTACAGGAAGGCTGCAGAGGGACTTTTCCTGAGCAGGTCTAGAGACAGGACAAGGGGGAATGGTTTGAAGCAGAGGGAGAGCAGGGTTAGGCTGAAGCTGAGGCTGGTGGGACTCTGGAACAGGCTGCCCATGGAGCTTATCCTCCCTGGGGGTGTTCAAGGCCAGGTTGGAAGAGTCCTTGAACAGCTGAGTGTAGCTGGGAGGTGTCCCTGCCCATGACAGGGAGGTTGGAGTAGAAGATCTCTAAGGTCTCTTCCAACCTAAGACATTCCATTCTGTGATTCCAGATTTATGATTAATATTCTTCTTCCTATTGGGTTTTGTCATCACTTATAGTCAGTTATTATTAGTCCTTATTAATTGTCATCATTAAATATGATGATGATCATTACTGCTCTCATTGTTACTGTCAGTTGCTATTAGTTATTGTTAGCATTAGTTAGGGTTATAATCAATCATTATTTATTATTGTTGTTATTGCCATTTATTAGCAGTTAGCATTAGTTATTGTTAATTGCTGTCATTAATGATGATTATTACTATCCTTGCTAGTGCCTGTTATTATTAATTGCTATCAATAATAATTATTACCATTACTCATGATTTATTATTGCTGTGGTGGTTATTATCAGTTGTCATTAGTTATTAATAATAGTGATCATTAGTTATTATTCATTGTTACAATTCATTGTTATTATTGCCATTAGAAACATAGAATCAGAGAATCAAACAGGCTGGAAAAGACCTCAGAGATCAGCAAGTCCAACCTATTGCCCAATGCCTAACACCTCCTGACAGCTAAGCCATGGCTCCAAGTGCCACATCCAAGCCTTTGTGGAACACCTCCAGGGATGGGGACTCCACCACCTCCCTGGGCAGCACATCCCAATGGCCAATCTCTCTGTCTGGGAAGAACTTCTTCCTAACCTCCAGCCTAAACCTCCCCTAGCACAGCCTGAGGCTGTGTCCTCTTGTTCTGGTGCTGCTTCCTGGGAGAAGAGACCAACCCCCACCTGGCTACAACCTCCCTTCAGGCAGTTGGAGAGAGCAATAAGGTCTCCCCTGAGCCTCCTCTTCTCCAGGCTAAGCAACCCCAGCTCCCTCAGCCTCTCCTCACAGGGCTGTGCTCCAGACCCCTCCCCAGCTTTGTTGCCCTTCTCTGGACACCTTCCAGCAGCTCAACCTCTTTCCTAAGCTGAGGAGCCCAGAACTGGACACAGGACTCAAGGTGTGGCCTAACCAGTGCTGAGCACAGGGCAGAATGACCTCCCTGCTCCTGCTGGCCACACTGTTCCTGATGCAGGCCAGGATGCCATTGGCCCTCTCAGCTGCCTGGGCACACTGCAGGCTCATGTTCAGTCTACCATCAACCAGCACCCCCAGGTCCCTCTCTGCCTGGCTGCTCTCAGCCACTCTGACCCCAGCCTGTAGCTCTGCCTGGGGTTGCTGTGGCCAAAGTGCAGCCCCTGGCACTGGGACTTGTTATTAGTCATTATGTTTTGTGATTAGTGTGGCTATTAGAAGTTATTATCAGTTATTATTCATTGTTATAATAAATAACATATTTTTATTAATAATAATAATATTCAGCATCTCTTTGAACTTAAGAAAGGTTCATAGGGTTGCTGTGGGAAGCTGAGCCAAGGGGGCTGTGAGCATGAGGTCTCTGAAGTGCTTTGCAGATGAATTTGTCTTCACTTGTCGCTGAATTTGTCTTCTCACCAGCTCTGCCTAAGCACAGGCAGCTTAATTTGCAAGAGGGTGAAACTCAAAGCAGTGAAATGCTTAACTTCACCACTGAGGTCATTGGGAGGATCAATATTTAGGAATTCCTCTAAGCAGTTTCCTTACAGCACTGCAATTTTTCACTACAAGCCCATAACAGAATCCTTCAGCAGCCTAACAGCAGTTAGCAGTCTCTGTGAGGCCAGAGAGATCTGAGACCTGGCTTGGGCTTCAGTCCTGTGCTGAACCTCTGGGTTATGGGTTTTTTTAAACAAGTCACAGGATTGGCAGGGCTGGAAGGGACCTCAAGGCTCAGCCAGCCCCAACCCCCCTGCCATGGCCAGGGACACCTCACACCACAGCAGGTTGCTCACAGCCACCTCCAGCCTGGCTGCAAACACCTCCAGGCAGGAGGCTGCCACCACCTCCCTGGGCAACCTGTGCCAGGCTCTCACCACCCTCATGGGCAACAACTTCTTCCTCACAGCCAATCTCAATCTCCCCACTTCTAGTTTTGCTCCATCCCCCCCAGTCCTATCCCTCCCTGACACCCTCAAAAGTCCCTCCCCAGCTTTCTTGGAGCCCCCTGCAGATCCTGCAAGGCCACAATGAGGTCTCCTGGGAGCCTTCTCCTCTCCAGCCTGCACAACCCCAACTCCCTCAGTCTGTGCTCACAGCAGAGCAGCTCCAGCCCTCTGCTCCTCCTCGTGGCACTTCTCTGGACACCTTCCAGCCCCTCCAGAGCCTTCCTGGCACAGAGGCTCCAGAGCTGCAGCTGTGGTCTCAGCAGAGTGGAGCAGAGGGGCAGAATCCCCTCCCTGGCCCTGCTGGCCACACTTCTCTTGCTGCAGCCCAGGCTCTGCTTCCTGACCTGGATGCAGTGCTCCAGCTGTGGTCTCACCAGAATGGATGTTTAAGGCGCCTTCCAACCCAGTCCATTCTGTGGTTGTTTCAGAACCACAAACTCATCCTCATGACTATTCATAAACCCAGACACTTGGCCACAGTGAAGTTGCTCATCATTTGCTTTTCCTCTGCAGGATTAAAATCACAACAGCACACCAGCAACTGTGGCTACCTTGGTGCCATGGTTTAGTCATGAGCTCTGTGGTGGCAGGTTGGACTGGATGGTCTTTGAGGTCTCTTCCAACCTTGGTGATTCTGTGATTCTGCAAGATGTGTTTGACTGCTTAGGCTTTCTTATCTTCTCCACCTGTAATATGATCATCTTGGACTAACTGAAGTTAAGACCAGAGTCCTGCACCTGGGAAGGGATAATGAACTGCATCAGTACAGGTTAGGAGAGCAGCCCTGTGGAGAAGAAGCTGGGGGTGCTGGTGGACAGCCAGTCCTGCATGGGACAGCAATGTGCCCTGGGGGCCAAGAAGGCCAAGGGGATCCTGGGGTGCATTCAGAGGAGTGTGGCCAGCAGAGCCAGGGAGGTTCTCCTCCCCCTCTGCTCTGCCCTGCTGAGACCTCACCTGCAATATTGCATCCAGCTCTGGGCTCCCCAGCTCAGGAGGGACAGGGATCTGCTGGAGAGAGGCCAAGGGAGGGCTGCAAGGCTGCTGAAGGGACTGCAGCACTGCCTGGGGAGGAGAAAAGAAAGGAAAAGGGAAAAAATAAATGTCAGCACAAGGGGCAGTGGTGGAAGCTGAGGCAGAGGAAGTGCCATGGAAAGAGGAGGAAGAATTTTTTCCCTGGGAGGGTGAGAGAAGCCTGGAGCAGGCTGCCCAGGGGGGTTGTGGAGTCTCCCTCTGTGGAGCTATTCCAGACCTGCCTGGATGTGTTGCTGTGTGAGCTGCTCTGGGTGCTCCTGCTCTGGCAGGGGGTTGGACTGGGTGAGCTCTGGATGTCCCTTCCATCCCCTCACATTCTTTGATTCTGTAATGCCTCAGCTTCCACCACTGCCCCTGGTGCTGGCATTGGGCATCCCCCAGCAGAGCCTGGCTCCAGCCTCTGGGCACTGCCCCTGCACAGCTTTAGCAGCAGCAAGGAGCTCACCCTCAGGCTCCTCCTCTGCAAGCTCCAGAGCCCTCAGCTGCCTCAGGCTCTCCTAAGGAAGATCTTCCACTGCCTGCAGCATCTTTGTGGCTCTGTGCTGGACTCTCTCAAGCAGTTCCCTGAGGTCCTTCTTGACCTGAGTGGCCCAGAACTGGACACAATCTTCCAGATGTGGCCTCAGCAGGGCAGAGCAGAGGGGCAGGAGAACTTCTCTCGACCTACTAACTACAGCCCTTCCAATCCACCCCAGGATGCCCTTGGCCTTCTTGGCCACCTGAGCACATTGCTGGCTCACAGTCAACCTCCCATCCATTTAAAACTAATTTTCCAGTCCTGGCTACAGGAATGTAAATGAAAGCTGCTTTGTGGGACCCAATTATGGGGAAAATGTGCCTAAATTGCTGTTTCTTCTTTGTCTGATGAGTTGGGAACGAGGATCTTCTCTCAGCATTTCAGCTCACAAGTGCACCTTTCCCTCTTCCATTAATGTCTTCTAATAGCTCTTCAATTACCAGCCTAACAGCTGCTGAGTATAGACAGCAAGGGCCAGCTCTGGTGCCAAGAGAAACATCTGGGCAAGAAGAGCAAAGAAATGTTTTGGAAAGAGGCTGGAAGCTGCAGAGCAGTGTGAAGGAATGCATTCTGTGCCACAGAGGGGCTGTGTTGGGTGAGCTGGCAGGGCCCCTCTGCAAGGTGACACTGCAAGAAGGTCTTTTTCTCTACTTGCCCAGGCCCGGGAAGAAGATTTTCACAAGCCCACACCCCTCTGTCTGCTGCAAGGTGAAAAACCACTGGAGGAGTTTGGTTCTGTCAAAGAAGCTTAATTAGCTAGGAAGCTGCATGAGTCAGAAGAGAGTCCAGCTGGCTGGCTTGGCTGCAGAGCTCACCAGCAGCCCAACCGAGGTCAGCTTTTGGCAGCTCGTTCAGGAGTGGAGGCTGTGAGGGTTACAAAGGTTCACTTTATATAGAGAGAGATATGGTTTGGGGGTAGGTTTTTTATGAAGTAGTTTCCCACAGCCTTTGAATTAGTGGGAAGAGTGGATCCTAAGGATCCCACATCCTAACATCTCCAGGGATGGAGCCTCAACCACCCAGCCCCTTGGAGCAGCACTCATCACAGAGTCATAGAATGCTCTGGGTTGGAAGGGACCTCCAGAGCTCAGCCAGCCCAACCCCTATGCACTCAGCAGGGACATCCCCAACCAAATCAGGTTGCCTAGAGCCCTGTCCAGCCTCAACTTGAGTAGCTCCAGGGAAGGAGCCTCAACCATCTCCCTGGGCAACCTGTGCCAGTGTTCCACCACCCTCCTGCTGCAGAACTTGCTCCTCACATCCAATCTCAATCTGCTCTGCTCTACTTTGAAGCCATTGTCCCTGCTCCTGTCCCTGCAGGCCTTTGCAAACAGTCTCTCTGCAGCCTTCTTGCAGCCCCCTTCAGGTCCTGGCAGGCTGCTCTTAGGTCTGCCTGGAGCCTTCTCTTCTCCAGGCTGAACACCCCCAGCTCCCTCAGCCTGGCCTCAGAGCAGAGCTGCTCCAACCCCCTCAGCATTCCCATGGCCTCCTCTGGAGCCTCTCCATCAGGTCCAGGTCCTTCCTGTGCTGAGGGCTCCAGAGCTGCAGACAGCACTGCAGGGGAGGTCTCAGCAGAGCAAAGTGTCAGAATCAGCTCTCTGGCTCTCTGGCAATGCTGCTTTGGATAGAATAGAGTAGAATAGAGTAGAATAGAGTAGAATAGAATAGAATAGAATAGAATAGAATAGAGTAGAATAGAATAGAATAGAATAGAATAGAATAGAATAGAATAGAATAGAATAGAATAGAATAGAATAGGTTGGAAGAGACCTTCAAGATCATCATGTCCAACCTATCAACCAATCCAACACCACCTAATCAACTAACCCATGGCACCAAGCACCCTATCAAGTCTCCTCCTGAACACCTCCAATGATGGTGACTCCACCACCTCCCCAGGCAGCATATCCCAATGGGCAATCACTCTCTTCTTCCTAATATCCAGCCTAAACCTCCCCTGGCACAGCCTGAGACTGTGTCCTCTTGTTCTGGTGCTGTCTGCCTGGGAGAAGAGACCAACCTTTGCCTGCCTACAACCTCCCTTCAGGGAGTTGTAGAGAGCAAGGAGGTCTCCCCTTAGCCTCCTCTTCTCCAAGCTAAGCAACCCCAGCTCCCTCAGCCTCTCCTCCTAGGGCTTGTGTTTGGATGCAGCCCAGGCTGCCCTTGGCCTCCTGTGCTGCAAGCTCACCCTGCCTGCTCCTGGCCAGCTTCTCCCCCCCCAGCACCCCCAAGTCCTTTTCCTCAGGGCTGCTTTCTCTCCCCTCCTCCCCCAGCTCCCCTTCCTGCAAGCACCATATGATGCTGTAAACACAGACTGCAGGCTTGGTAACAAAGTCCTTTCTATTTTCTGTCACCTGCTGTCAAGTTTATGTCTTCCTTGGTGTCACTTCCATCTCCTTGCTGCAAACTCTTGTTGAGAAGGAGCTCCACCCTCTTGGCACCATTGGATCTTTAACAGCTTAGTTTAGCCCCTTGTGAATCTGACACAGATTCAACTTTTGATTTCGTGGTTCAGCCTGTGTTTTCTGAGCTGCTCCCTGTGATCCCGAGGTGAGATGGAGCTTGTGGCAGACATGGTGCCTACAAAAAATGCTGGGGAGGGACTTGTGGCAAGGGGTTACAGCGACAGGAAGAGGGGCACTGGCTGTGAGGGTGATCAGAGGGCTGGAGAGCCTGTGGGAGCAGGATGCAAGAGATGCTGCTGCTCAGCCTGGAGAAAAGAAGGCTCCAGGGAGACCTTAGAGCAGCCTTCCAGTGCCTGAAGTGGGCTACAAAAAAGCTGGGGAGGGACTTTTGGCAAGGGCTTGGAGTAATAGGATGAGGGGCAAAGGATGGAAGGTGGAAAAGGAGAGATTGAGACTGGAGGTTAGGAAGAAATTCTTTCCAGTGAGGGTGGTGAGACAGTGGAACAGGCTGCCCAGGGAGGCTGTGCATGCCCCTTCCCTGGAGGTGTTCAGGGATGGGTTGCATGAGGCTTTGTCCCTGCCCATGGCAGAGTGGTTGGAACTGGATGATCCTTGAGGCCCCTTCCATCCCAAAGCCATCTATGATGCTTCAATTAATATGCACTGCACAACTGTATTGAACACAGCCTTCCAATTTCCCACTCATCAAGCAGGTCAGATGCCCAGAAGACAGAAAAGCCTCACTTGAAAACTTCTCTTCAGGTGAATCAAAGAAATCTTTTCCAAGAGAGGTGTAGACAGCCAGAGACATTGTCATCTCACTGAGCTGAGCTGTCTTCTGAGAGTGGCGAAACACAGCTTGCTAGAAGAGCCTGGACTGCCTGTGACTTGCAGCTGAGATATCATGGGTGGTCACACAGAGCTAGAAGAATTGTTTGGGGAAATGAATCAGTTCAGAGAGATAACTCTCCCAAGTCACAGAATCACAGAACTGTCAGGGTTGGAAGGGACCTCAAGGCTCAGCCATCTCCAACCCCCCTGCCATGGCCAGGGACACCTCACACTGCAGCAGGTTGCTCACAGCCACCTCCAGCCTGGCTGCAAACACCTCCAGGCAGGAGGCTGCCACCACCTCCCTGGGCAACCTGTGCCAGGCTCTCACCACCCTCATGGGCAACAACTTCTTCCTCACAGCCAATCTCAATCTCCCCATTTCTAGTTGTGCTCCATCTCCCCCAGTCCTATCCCTCCCTGACACCCTCAAAAGTCCCTCCCCAGCTTTCTTGTAGCTCCCTTCAGATCCTGGAAGGCCACAATGAGGTCTCCTGGGAGCCTTCTCTTCTCCAGGCTGAACAGCCCCAGCTTCCTCACTCTTTTCTATCAGTGAGCATTGGATGACATTTGGGAAGCAAGGGCACACAGGGAGCTAGCAGGAGGCCAGGAGAAACAGGAACGTGATTGTGCTCCTGTCCTTGGCACTGCTGAGGTTGTGCCTTGGATGCTGGATTCAGCTTTGGGCCCCTCACTTACAAGGACATTGAGGGGCTTGAGTGTGTCCAGAGAAGGGCAACAAAGCTGGGGAAGCCCTGGAGGACAGGGCTGGGGAGGAGCAGCTGAGGGAACTGGGAGGGGGGGTTGGTGTGCAGAAGAGGAGGATGAGGAGAGACCTCATTGCTCTTTACAGCTCCATGAAAGGAGGTTGCAGTGAGGTGGGGTTGGTATTTTCTCCCTAGTATCAGGTGATAGAAGGAGGGGGAATGGCCTGAAATTGTGCCAGGGGAGGGGTAGGTTGGAGATGAGGAAGAATTTCTTTGCTGCCAGAGTGGTCAGGGACTGGCAGAGGCTGCCCAGGGGGGTGGTGGAGTCCCCATGCCTGGAGGTGTTCCAGAAACCTGTGGCCATGGCACTTGGGGGCAGGGTTTGATGGTGGTGTTGGGTTGATGGTTGGACTCGATGAACTGAGAGGTCTCTTCAAGCTGCAGGAGTGCTGTGGTTCTGTGACCAGATTTTGGTTCATCTGCAATGGAAGGATCATGCTGTGCAATGTGTGTTTGTTTTTTCAGCCCAGGCTAAAGGCAAGTTGTGTCTAAATGAGTCTTGTAGCTGCATCAGAGCCTCACTCTTGAAAACCATGAGTGAGGTGCTCAGGAGCTATGGAATGGGGCAGCTAAGGGTTTGAGCTAGCACAGAACTGTGAAAGGCAACGATCAGGCTGCCAGCATGTGCAGCCAGGGAGCAGCCAAACTCAGCCTCAGGAGCTTCATTATCCCCCTCCTTCTTTTTCAAGATTAATTGGAATTGCTCATTTCCAAATTTAAACTTGATGAAGTGCTAACTAAAATGTGGCTATTTCAGGCCCTGGGAGTGGAATGGGAAAATAAATATTTATGACCTCATTAAGAAATGACTCAGGGGCTGCAGGGAAGAAAGGGAGTTGCACTCCTGTGAAACAGGGCTGCTTGTTTCCAACCTCATAGCGTCACAGAACTGTCAGGGTGGGAAGGGACCTCAAGGCTCAGCCAGTCCCAACCCCCCTGCCATGGCCAGGGACACCTCACACTGCAGCAGGTTGCTCACAGCCACCTCCAGCCTGGCTGCAAACACCTCCAGGCAGGAGGCTGCCACCACCTCCCTGGGCAGCCTGTGCCAGGCTCTCAACACCCTCATGGGCAACAACTTCTTCCTCACAGCCAATCTCAATCTCCCCACTGCTAGTTTTGCCCCATCCCCCCCAGTCCTATCCCTCCCTGACACCCTCAAAAGTCCCTCCCCAGCTTTCTTGGAGCCCCCTGCAGATCCTGCAAGGCCACAATGAGGTCTCCTGGGAGCCTTCTCCTCTCCAGCCTGCACAACCCCAACTCCCTCAGTCTGTCCTCACAGCAGAGCAGCTCCAGCCCTCTGCTCCTCCTCCTGGCCCTTCTCTGGACACCTTCCAGCACCTCCAGAGCCTTCCTGGCACAGAGGCTCCAGCACTGGCCCCAGAGCTGCAACTGTGGTCTCAGCAGAGTGGAGCAGAGGGGCAGAATCCCCTCCCTGGCCCTGCTGGCCACACTTCTCTTGCTGCAGCCCAGGCTCTGCTTGGCTCTCTGGGCTGCAAGTGCTCCCTGCTGCCTCCTCTTCAGCTTCTCCTCCCCCAGCACCCCCAAGGCCTTTGCTTCAGGGCTGCTCTCCAGCCAGTCCCTGCCCAAACTGTATTTTTTGGTTTGGTTGGAAATGTCCTTTAAGGTCAATGAGTCCAACCATTCTCTACCTTTGGACACCTTCCAGCCCCTCCAGAGCCTTCCTGGCACAGAGGCTCCAGAGCTGGCCCCAGAGCTGCAGCTGTGGTCTCAGCAGAGTGGAGCAGAGGGGCAGAATCCCCTCCCTGGCCCTGCTGGCCACACTTAGGCTCTGCTTGGCTCTCTGGGCTGCCAGGGGACACTGCAGGCTCCTAGCAGCAAATGATCTCAAATATTGCCTGCCCACAACATAAATTGGGAATGTGATCCTCCCATCAATGGCCAAATCCCACAAGGAAATGGAATGTTCAGCTCTTTGCCATCTACAAAATGCCCAGAGGAAAATGCTTTAGCAGAGATGGCTTCAGCTGGAGATAGCAGCTCTATGTGTGGTGTCCCCTGGCCTTCTCCAGCCTAAACAACCTCATGGGCTCAGAGGCTCACAGGATGTCAGGGGCTGGAAGGGACCTCTGGAGATCTTCCAGCCCAAGCCCCCTGCCAGAGCAGGAGCAGAGAATCCAGCACAGGGCACACAGGAACACATCCAGGCTGGGATGGGAAGGCTCCAGGGAAGGAGACTCCACAACCTCTCTGGGGAGAACTCAGCAGTTCTGCAGGCTGCAAAACGCTCCCAAACCTGCCAAGCAGCGTAGGGAGGTTTATACTGGGCATAAATCTGACAGAGTGAAACATGAGAGAACTTCAAAGTAAATCACAGGGTTAGGACTGATGTGCAGAACCAACTCCAAATCATGGCAGGAGCTCAGTGTCACTGGGGGTGGGTGAAACCAGGTGAGACCCCTGAAGCTCAGAGAGGGTGTCTGGAGGGAAGACTTGCTGACTGGGGAGGGCTTTTCTGAGTGTTTCATCATTGTGATCTTGTCAGGGGTCAAAAGAAATAGCATCAGAGGGACACTGATGGAGGGGGTCCAGAGGAGGCCCTGAGGATGATCAGAGGGCTGGAGAGCCTTCCCTGTGGGAACAGCCTGCAAGAGCTGGGGCTGTTCAGCCTGGAGAAGAGAAGGCTCCAGGAAGACCTTAGAGCAGTCTTCCAGTGCCTAGAGGGGGCTGCAAGAAAGCTGAGGAAGGACTTCTGACCAGGGCTTGCAGTGGTAGGATGAGGAGCACTGGATGGAAGCTGGAAGAGGGGAGACTGAGACTGGAGATGAGTAAGAAATTCTTTGCAGTGGGGGTGGAGAGACACTGGCAGAGGTTTCCCAGGGAGGCTGTAGCTGTCCTCTCCCTGGAGGTGTTCAAGGCCAGGTTGGATGAGGCCTTGAGCATCCTGGGCTGGTGGAAGGTGTCCCTGCCATGGCAGGGAGGGGTGAAGGTGGATGATCTTTAAGGTCCTTTCCAACCCAAACCACTCTATGAGTTTCTGAGAGAGACACTTGTAGTTCAGCAGAGGGATTTTAAAGCACTAGCTGCCTCTCCTTTTTGTTTTCAGCCTAGGGATGACAGAACATGGCACAGGAATATAGCTCAGGGTAAGAAATAGCAGGGTGATGTTCAGAGATGGTGTTTAAAACACCTGTATGATAAAATCCATGATATACTCTCATAACTGAGCACCTGTGTCTAGAGGACAAAAAGGGAAGACAAGAAGATATACATCTAACAACAGGGAAGCAGAGGTACTGCTCATCACTCAGGAAGATGAACACACCTTGCAGGTTTGGTTTGGAAAAGTACTGATTTATAGGCTCAGCTGAAAATGAACTGTTCTCCCCCTCCCCTGCTAGGTAGTGTGTGTGAAGCAAAGTGCTTTTAACCTGCCAGCTCCAGCAAGAGGGTTGAACAGGCTGCCCAGGGAGGTGGTTGAGGCTCCATCCCTGGAGCTATTGAAGGTGAGGCTGGACAGGGCTCTGGGCAGCCTGATCTAGCTGGGGATGTCCCTGCTGAGTGCAGAGGGTGGTAGACTGGGTGAGGAATTATCTGGAATTGGCATCCAGAGGGTGGTGCTCAATGGCTTGAAGTCCAGATGGAGAGCAGTGGCAGTGGTGTCCCTCAGGGGTCCATTCTGGGACTTGTGCTGGTTAATATTTGAATCAGTTCTATAGCCAGGGTAATGGAATGCACCATCAGCAGTGTGCAGGTGGCACCAAGCTGAGGGGTGCTGCCCATACCCCAGAGGCACAGCATGGCATCCAGAGGGACCTGGGCAAGCTGCAGAGGTGGTGCCCAGGGGAACCTCAGGAGCTCCAACAAGAGCAAGTGCAGGGTGCTGCACCTGGGCCAGAACAATCCTCACTGGCAGTGCAGGCTGGGGGAGGAGGGGAGAGAAAGCAGCCCTGAGGAAAAGGACTTGGGGGTGCTGGGGGGGGGAGAAGCTGGCCAGGAGCAGGCAGGGTGAGCTTGCAGCACAGGAGGTCAAGGGCAGCCTGGGCTGCATCCAAAGCAGCATTGCCAGAGAGCCAGAGAGCTGATTCTGACACTTGGCTCTGCTGAGACCTCCCCTGCAGTGCTGTCTGCAGCTCTGGAGCCCTCAGCACAGGAAGGACCTGGACCTGATGGAGAGGCTCCAGAGGAGGCCATGGGAATGCTGAGGGGGTTGGAGCAGCTCTGCCCTGAGGCCAGGCTGAGGGAGCTGGGGGTGTTCAGCCTGGAGAAGAGAAGGCTCCAGGCAGACCTAAGAGCAGCCTGCCAGGACCTGAAGGGGGCTGCAAGAAGGCTGCAGAGAGACTGTTTGCAAAGGCCTGCAGGGACAGGAGCAGGGACAATGGCTTCAAAGTAGAGCAGAGCAGATTGAGATTGGATGTGAGGAACAAGTTCTGCAGCATGAGGCTGGTGGAACATTGGCACAGGTTGCCCAGGGAGGTGATTGAGGCTCCATCCCTGGAGATGTTCAAGGTGAGGCTGGAGAGGGCTGTGGGCAACCTGCTCTAGTTGGGGATGTCCCTGCTGGCTGTGGGGAGGTTGGACTGGATGAGCTTTGGAGGTGCCTTCCAACCCAGCCCATTCTGTGAGTCCCTGGCTGAGCTTCTCCCATGATGACCTTGAAGGTCTCTTCCAACCCTGTTTATTCTATTCTATTCTATTCTATTCCATTCTAGTCTATTCTATTCTATTCTAGTCTAGTCTAGTCTAGTCTAGTCTATTCTACTCTACTCTACTCTACTCTACTCTATTCTGTTCTATTCTATTCTATTCTACTCTACTCTATTCTATTCTATCCTATTCTTAACCCCTCAGGGCAAGTCCCCTGTACCAGGGCTGCAGCCTGACTCTTGGGGCTTTAGGGAACCAACAGGAGAAGGTCAATAGCTTTGTATCAGCACCTGGAACAGGAGTGATGGGAGTGAGTGGCCAGCCTGGGACTCCTGTCTCGAGTGGAGCAGAGCACTGCCACTATTCTGATCAGCAAAATGCAAGCCCAAGGCATGGGCAAGGTAGCTTTGTGCTTGGCTCTGGGTGCCAGGCACACCTGGGAGCCCTCTCCCTTTGAACCCTTCCAGGAGCCAAGTCAGTATTCCCTGGGCAGTCCCAGCTGAGGCCTGCAGGCTGTCTCTGGCATGGCTGGCAACCAGCACAAGAGGTTCAGAACTAGCACAAGGTTAAGGGGAGGACAAACCCTGTAGGGGTCTGGCCCCTCCCAGTTACCTCCCAGTCTCTCCCAGTTCCCTCTGAGTCTCTTCCAGTTGCTCCCAGCTTCCTCCCAGTCCTTCCCAGTGCCTACCAGTTCCATCCCAGTGTGTCTCAGTTCTATCCCAGTCCTCTCAGTCCCTTCCTAATTTCTCCCAGTTCCCCCCAAGTGTCTTCCCAGTTGCTCCCAGCTTCCTCCCAGTCCCTTCCAGTTCTCCCAGTGCCTCCCAGTTCCATCCCTGTGCATCTCAGTTGTCTCCCAGTCCTCTCAGTCCCTTCCCAGTCTCTCCCAGTGAATCCCAGTTCCTTCCCAGCTGCTCCCAGTTCCTTCCCAGTTCCCTCCCAGTTCTCCCAGTGCCTCCCAGTTCCATCTCAGTGTGTCACAGTTCTCTCCCAGTCCCCTCAGTCCCTTCCCAGTCTCTCCCAGTGAATCCCAATACTTCCCCAGTTGCTCCCAGTTCCCTCCCACTTCCCTCACAGTTCTCCCAGTGCCTTCCAGTTCCATCCCTGTGCATCTCAGTTCTCTCCCAGTCCTCTCAGTCCCTTCCCAATTCCCTCCCAGTGCCTCCCAGTTCCATCCCTGTGCATCTCAGTTCTCTCCCAGTCCTCTCAGTCCCTCCCCAATCTCTCTCAGTGAATCCCAGTTCCTTCCCAGCTGCTCCCAGTTCCTTCCTAGTTCCCTCCCAGTACTTCCAGTCCCTCCCAGTTTCATCCCCATGTGTCTCAGTTCTCTCCCAGTCCCCTCAGTCCCTTCCCAATCTCTCTCAGTGAATCCCAGTACCTCTCCAGCTGCTCCCAGTTCCTTCCCAGTTCCCTCCCAGTTCCATCCCAGTGCATCTCAGTTCCCTCCCAGTCCTCTCAACCCATTCCCAATCTCTCTCAGTGAATCCCAATACTTCTCCAGTTGCTCCCAGTTCCCTCCCATTTCCCTCACAGTTCTCCCAGTGCCTTCCAGTTCCATCCCTGTGCATCTCAGTTCTCTCCCAGTCCTCTCAGTCCCTTCCCAGTCTCTCCCAGCTGCTCCCAGTTCTTTCCCAGTTCCCTCCCAGTGCCTCCCAGTTCCATCCCAGTGTGTCACAGTTCTCTCCCAGTCCCCTCAGTCCCTTCCCAGTCTCTCCCAGTGAATCCCAGTACCTCCCCAGCTGCTCCCAGTTCCTTTCTAGTTCCCTCCCAGTACTTCCAGTCCCTCCCAGTTTCATCCCCATGTGTCTCAGTTCTCTCCCAGTCCTCTCAGTCCCTTCCCAATCTCTCCCAGTGAATCCCAGTACCTCCCCAATTGCTCCCAGTTCCTTCCCAGTTCCCTCCCAGTTCCATCCCTGTGCATCTCAGTTCCCTCCCAGTCCTCTCAACCCATTCCCAATCTCTCCCAGAGAATCCCAGTACTTCCCCAGCTGCTCCCAGTTCCCTCCCAGTTCCCTCCCAGTTCTCCCAGTGCCTCCCAGTCTCTCCCAGTCTCTCCCAGTCCAGTTCTGGGTTATATTGTCCATTTCTTGGTCAATTTGGGTCAATTTCATGGTGACATCTCAGGTCTTTAGCCACTCTAAGGGGGTGGCTGTGGGATTCCTGACCTCAGTTTGGGGTTAGACCTTTGATTTCAAGGCCCTAATAGGCTCTTCCAGAGGAAACAGAAGCTCAGTGAAGTGCTAACTCTCCTTGCAAGTTCTGCCAGCAGGGCCTGGTGTGGCAGGACCAGGGCTGATGACTTGAAACCAAAAGAGAGGAGATTTAGACTGGAGAGAGGGAGGGGAGACACTGACCCAGGGTGCCCAGAGAAGCTGTAGATGTCCCCAACCCTGGGAACTGTTTCAGCTCAGGATGTCTGGAGCTCTGAGCCAGCTGCTGGAGTTGCAGATGTCCCACTGCCTGCAGGGAGGTCGGACTGGAAGAGCTCAGGCCAGATTTAACACTTGCCATGCTGGAGAGGGGTGAGCCACTGGAACAGGTTGCCCAGGTGTGGATGCCCCCTGCCTGCAGGTGCTCAGGGCCAGGCTGGATGAGGCCTTGAGCAACCTGGGCTGGTGGAGGCTGTCCCTGCCCATGGCTGGGGGCTTGGAACTAGGTGGTCTTTAAAGTTGCTTACAGCCCAAACCAGTCTGTGATTGTCTCAGGGCAGTGCTGCAGCAGTGATGGTAGCCCTGGTGCCAAGATGACTTCTATTGCATGGCAGAAACACCTCCTTAGACTCTGTTTAGCCTGGAGCAGACTGAGTGGAAGATGTCATCAATATTTATGAGTATCTGAAGGATGGTGAATATAAAGAGGATGGAGTCAAACTCATCTCAGTGGGGCTGGAAGGGACCTCCAAAGCTCATCCAGTCCAACCCCCTGCCAGAGCAGGAGCACCCAGAGCAGCTCACACAGCAACACATGGATTCATAGAATCATAGAACTGTCAGGGTTAGGGTTGGGAGGGACCTCAGGGATCAGCCAGTCCCAACCCCCCTGCCATGGCCAGGGACACCTCACACTGCAGCAGGTTGCTCACAGCCACCTCCAGCCTGGCTGCAAACACCTCCAGGCAGGAGGCTGCCACCACCTCCCTGGGCAACCTGTGCCAGGCTCTCACCACCCTCCTGGGCAACAACTTCTTCCTCACAGCCAATCTGAACATCCAGGCAGGTCTTGAATATTTCCAGAGAGGGAGACTCCACAGCCCCCCCAGGCATCCTGTTCCAGTGTTTTGTCACCTTCACAGGGAAAATGTTTTTCCTTATGTTCACATGAAACCCTCTGTGCTCCACCTTGGACCCTTTGCCCCTGGTTCTCTCACTTGGAATCTCTGAGAAGAGCCTGGCTGCATTCCCATAGAATCCCAGAATCAACCAGGTTGGAAAAGACCTCAGAGATCATCAAGTCCAACCTAGTACCTGACACCTAACACCTCCTGACAGCTAAACCATGGCTCCAAGTGCCACAGCCAAGCCTTTGTTGAACCCCTCCAGGGATGGGGACTCCACCACCTCCCTGGGCAGCACATCCCAATGGCCAATCTCTCTTGTTGGGAAGAATTTCTTCCTAACACCCAGCCTAAACCTCCCCTGGCACAGCCTGAGGCTGTGTCCTCTTGTTCTGGTGCTGCTTACCTGGGAGAAGAGACCAACCCCCACCTGGCTACAACCTCCCTTCAGGGAGCTGTAGAGAGCAATGAGGTCTCCCCTGAGTCTCCTCCTCTCCAGGCTAAGCAACCCCAGCTCCCTCAGCCTCTCCTCACAGGGCTGTGCTCCAGACCCCTCCCCAGCCTTGTTGCCCTTCTCTGGACACCTTCAAGTCTCTCAATGTCCTTCTGAAACTGAGGAGCCCAGAACTGGACACAGGACTCAAGGTGTGGCCTGAGCACTGCTGAGCACAGGGCACAATGACCTCCCTGCTCCTGCTGGCCACACTGTTCCTGCTGTGCATTTCTGACTCTGTATTCTATGGTTCTCTCTCCATCCCTGTAACCATTCCAGCCCTGCCTGGGCATGCCCCTGTGTGCTTTACTCTTTGTGATCCTGCTCTGCCAGAGGTGTTGCACTAAATGCTCTTCAGAGATTCTCTCCAGCCCCTGCCACTCTGAGATTCTGTTCTCCTCTACCTTTTTTCCCCTCTGTAAGGCATTTTAGGCCGTTGCTTTTATTGCATTTTGAACAGAATAACGAAGAGAGCAAAGCACTGCATCAGAAAGGCACAATCATCTCCAAAGGTTATTGCAGATGCATTCCATCTACAGCTCATTGGGGATCAGTTCCTGAGCCCACACTGCTTAATGTTATTAACCTGGAGGAAAGCTATAAAGGAGTTAGGATGTCTGGAGACAGGGAGTTTGAGGGCTAAAATAGCTGAATTTCACCAAATCAAGTGCAGGTAATGATACTCTGAGGAAGGAGAGAGAGAGGGGGAGAGATGCAGTCTTTCAGCTGGAAATTAGCCAGATGAAGCCTTTCCACTGTCAATAGTACCACACAGAGGCCTGCAAAATTAAGTGCTGAGAAACCACTGTGCAAAATAAACTGCTTGTAAGGCTGTGCCCCTGCAAAGTGAGACCACACCTGCAACACTCTGCCCACTTCTGTGCTCCCCAGGCCAAGAGCCCTGCCTGCAACACCTCAGAACAGTAAATAGGAGAGCTGGAGGTGCTGTTCAGATGTTATGCCTCATGCTGGGCATCTCTAGATGAGGGGTGTGGATAGAAGGGATACAGAGTGGTCCTGGGCTTTTCAATCCTTTTGGTTGGCTGGTTGTTGGTTTTACTCCAGCTGTTTCTAGAAAGACTTCACCCTCATTTATTTCACCCTTCCCTTCTGCTTTCATTCCGGCAATCCTGTGCCCAGTGCTGGGCTCCCCAGCTCAGGAGAGACAGAGACCTGCTGGAGAGAGTCCAAGTGAGAGCCAGGAGGAGGCTTAGGGGACTTGAGCATCTGCCCTGTGAAGAGAGACTGAGAGCCCTGGGGCTGGTTAGCCTGGAGAAGAGAAGGCTGAGAGGATCTGATCAATGTCTATCACTAGCTGAGGGCTGGGGGGCAAGTGGAGGGGGCCAAGCTCTTGTGGGTGCTGCACAGCAATAAGCCAAGGAGCAATGGAGACAAACTGGAACAGAGAAGGTTTCAGCTCAGCATGAGGAGAAACTTCTTTGGTGTGAGGGTGAGAGAGGCCTAGAGCAGGCTGCCCAGAGAGGTTGTGGAGTCTCCTTCTCTGGAGCTTTTCCAAGCCCACCTGGATGCCTTCCTGTGCAGACTGCCCTGGGTGCTGCTGCTCTGGCAGGGGGCTCGGGCTGGCTGATCTCTGGAGGTCCCTTCCAACCTCTGATGTACTGTGGCACTGTGAAAACAAAAGCAAGGGGGGAGGGAGCCGAGAATGGCAGAGCAATGTTTGCCGACGAGCCTCGAAGTGCCTTTTCACAGGGAGGAAAATGTGGATTACAAAAGCTGCCACCAGACAAGAGGAGAGAAAAGGGAAGGAGCAGCTGTGCAGAATGTGGCAGGAGACATCTGAAGCTATTTACAGAAGGAAAGATTGTGACAGGGAGATAATCTTTTGCTTTTTCCTGGAAGCATCTGTCGTGTCCAAGCTTTGCTCTTGTTTGTTTAAACTTTTGGCATAAGGGCAGGTTACTTCAGAGGAGATGAAATGAAGACTAATGTGAAATGCCTTCGTTAAAGGCCAGGAGTTAAATAATGATCTGCTTGAAATGATTCTTTTTGCATGGCAATGACAATTTGTGCCTCACAGGACCACAGGCTCAGAGGATGTCAGGGGTTGGAAGGGTCCTCCAGAGATCATCGAGTCCAAGCCCCCTGGCAGAGCAGGAGCATAGAATCCAGCAGAGGTCACACAGGAACACATCCAGACAGGGATGGGAAGGCTCCACAGAAGGAGACTCCACAACCTCTCTGGGCAGCCTGCTCCAGGGCTCTGGGACCCTCACAGGCAAGAAGTTCCTCCTCATGTTGAGCTGGAACCTCCTGTGCTGCACTTTCCATCCACTGCCCCTTGTCCTACCCCAGGGTGCAACTGAGCAGAGCCTGTCCTCTTCCTCTTGATATTTATAGTCCCCCAGCCCTCAGCTCTTGATAGACATTGATCAGATCCCTCTCAGCCTTCTCCTCTGCAGACTGAACAGCCCCAGGGCTCTCAGCCTCTCCTCCCCAGGCAGTGCTGCAGTCCCTTCAGCAGCCTTGCAGCCCTCCCTTGGCCTCTCTCCAGCAGATCCCTGTCCCTCCTGAGCTGGGGAGCCCAGAGCTGGCTGCAATATTGCAGGTGAGGTCTCAGCAGGGCAGAGCAGAGGGGGAGGAGAAGCTCCCTGGCTCTGCTGGCCACACTGCTCAGTTCCCTCAGCTGAATGGAAGGCTGTTGCTGAGCGTACTTCTCTAAGAGGTGGAGGTCGGATATCTTGATTGAAAAGGAGCCCTTTTAGCCCTTGATTAGGAGCATGATGACCGAAGAGAAGCATCTCCAACCTTTGAGATCTTTCACCCTCGTCCCGTTTGCAACACAATTAATTTTTCCAGAGGGGGATCGGGGGCAAATCCATCTTTTATTGGGTAAACTTCATTAAAGACCTGCACACGGTCCATCAATGAGGAGATTCTGCCTCTTCCCCCAGCTTCCTTGTCCATTGATTTCTCTTTCCCACCTGCACCGCCAGCGGCGGTGGCTGTTTGCTCCCACATCCAGCGAACAATGAGCTCCTTTGTGAGCCGGCCCTTATTCATCGGGTGGCCGTTTGAAAGGGCTGACAGAAAGCCCTGTGAGAAGGCTTTCCATGCAAATGCCACTTTAATGACTTGGTTCATTCAGCGGGAGGGACTCGGAGATGGTTTGACTTCTCCCCCCCGCCCGGCGAACAACAAGCAAACGTTTTCATAAAGCCCCAGACGTGTCGCGCTTCTTAAACAAGCCGCTCGGGGTTTGCAAACAGGATCGGACGGCTTCAGCCTTCATTAAAGAGGAATCGCTTGGATTTGTCGGCAGCAGCAAACCTCTCCAGCACCTCTCCCAGCGCGCAGGGAGAGGCAGCCCCGAAAAATCCCTCCCCGACAATCAGAGAGTCACAGAATGTGAGGGGCTGGGAGGGACCTCCGCAGCTCATCCAGACCAAGCCCCCTGCCAGAGCAGGAGCACCCAGAGCAGCTCACACAGCCAGGCAGCTTTTGACTGTCCCCAGAGAAGGAGACCAAACAACCTCTCTGGGCAGCCTGCTCCGGGGCTCCAGCACCCTCACAGTGACAAAGTTTTCCTTTCCCGTGGCACCTCCTCTGCTCCAGCTGCCTCCAGTGCCCCTTGTGCTGGCATTGGGCATCCCCCAGCAGAGCCTGGCTCCAGCCTCTGGGCACTGCCCCTGCACAGCTTTAGCACCAGCAAGGAGCTCACCCTCAGGCTCCTCCTCTGCAAGCTCCAGAGCCCTCAGCTGCCTCAGGCTCTCCTGCTAAGGAAGATCTTCCACTGCCTGCAGCATCTTTGTGGCTCTGTGCTGGACTCTCTCAAGCAGTTCCCTGAGGTCCTTCTTGACCTGAGGGGCCCAGAACTGGACACAATCTTCCAGATGTGGCCTCAGCAGGGCAGAGTAGAGGGGCAGGAGAACCTCTCTCCTACTACTAACCACAGCCCTTCAAATCCACCCCAAGATGCCTTTGGCCCTCTTGGCCACAAGAACACATTTCATGTCACCTTCTAGTTTGGAATCATAGAACCACAGAAGGGTTTAGTTTGGAAGTGATCAAGTCCAGCTGCTCACCTGGAGCTCACAATTCTGCTAAACCACTGCCACTAAACTACATCCCTCAGCAGCACATCCCCACCTCTTCTCAGTTCCTCCAGAGATGGTGATTCTACCAACCCAGTGCTTGAGAACCATTCTGTTTCCTAATATCCGACATCTTCCAGATGTGGCCTCAGCAGGGCAGAGCACAGCGGGAGGAGAACCTCTCTTCACCTACTCACCACAGCCCTTCCAATCCACCCCAGGATGCCATTGGCCTTCTTGGCCACCAGAGCACATTGCTGGCTCATGCTCACCCTCCCATCCCCCAGCACCCCCAGGTCCCTTTCCCCTTCCCTGCTCTCCAGCAGCTCAGTCCCCAACCTCTCCTGCTCCCTGGGGTTGTTCTTTCCCAGGTGCCAGACTCTCCCCTTGCCCTTGTTGAATTCCATTCCATTTCTCCCTGCCCAGCTCTCAGCCTGTCTGGGTCACCTGAATAATAGTGCAGCCTGGGCTGTGTGTGTCATGAACTCCTCTCAGTTTGGTGCCACACCTTGGACTTGAGGTGGTTGTTTTGTTCAGCACAGCAGAGGTTCTCCTTGAGGATAAACCCTGGATTGTTTGGCTCTGTCTGAAGGTGTTTAAATATCAAATGGTTGGAACTGATGAGTGTAGTGACTCCTGTTAAAGCCAAAGGACAAACACACTTAGCCTGTTTGAACAGCCTGCACTGAGGCTTGCTGCTGGGACAGAGCTCTTCTTCTTAAATTAATTAATTCCCCCTTTCCAAATCAGTTGGTTACTGAATTGCCTCCTGGAAAGATGAAATCAAAGTTGTGAGAATAAAACAATGGAACACTTGGGGCAGCCTTTGGGTGTCTGGAACAGGGCTTGAAGAGAGTGGTTGTAGCACTGATGTTGTCAAAGAAACAAATGAGATCATTTGCTGCTTTAAGTTCACAAACCCACATCAGAGTTCCTGGGAAGCTGGGAGGAACTGACCTCAGACACAGCAGACACGAGTGTCACAGACTGCCAGCGTGGGGGGGGGTTGGAAGAACATCTGGAGATGGGATGGGATGGAATGGAATGGAATAGAATAGAATAGAATGGAATAGAATAGAATGGAATGGAATGGAATAGGATAGGATAGGATAGGATAGGATAGAATAGAATAGAATAGAATAGAATAGAATAGAGTGGAGTGGAGTGGAGTGGAGTGGGGTGGAGTGGAGTGGAGTGGAGTGGAGTGGAGTGGAGTGGAGTGGAGTGGAGTGGAGTGGAGTGGAATAGAATGGAATGGAATAGAATAGAATGGAATGGAATGGAATGGAATGGAATGGAATGGAGTA
This sequence comes from Dryobates pubescens, assembly GCF_014839835.1. Lineage (NCBI taxonomy): Eukaryota > Metazoa > Chordata > Aves > Piciformes > Picidae > Dryobates > Dryobates pubescens. Next base: position 6,048,762 of record NC_071648.1, on the reverse strand, counting down.
GAGTAGAATGGAATAGAATGGAATAGAATAGAATGGAATGGAATGGAGTGGAATGGAATAGAATAGAGTAGAATGGAATGGAATGGAATGGAATGGAATGGAATGGAATGGAATGGAATAGAATAGAATAGAGTAGAATAGAATGGAATGGAATGGAATAGAATAGAATAGAATAGAATAGAATAGAATAGAATAGAATAGAATAGAATAGAATAGAATAGAATAGAATAGAATAGAATAGACTTAACCAGGTTGGAAAAGACCTTTGAGACCATCCAGTCCAACCTATCACCCAGCACCATCTGATCAACTCAACCATGGCACCAAGTGCCTCATCCAGGCTCTTCCTAAACACCTCCAGGGATGGTGACTCCACCACCTCCCTGGGCAGCACATCCCAATGGCCAATAAGTTCTTTCTATGAAGCATTTCTTCCTAACATCCAGCCTAAATCTCCTCTGTCCTCTTGTTCTGGTGCTGCTTGGTCTCTTCTCCCAGGCAATCACCAACAGAACAAGAGGACACAGTCTCAAGCTGCACCAGGGGAGGTTTGGGCTGGAGGTAAGGAGAAATTTCTTCCCAGCAAGAGAGATTGGCCATTGGAATGGGCTGCCCAGGGAGGTGGTGGAGTCACCATCACTGGAGCTGTTTAAGAAGAGCCTGGATGAGGCACTTGGTGCCATGGTTTAGTTGATGAGATGGTGTTGGGTGATAGGTTGGACTCGATGATCCCTGAGGTCTTTTCCAACCTTATTGATTCTGTGATTCCAAGCCCTTGTCCAAAGTCCCTCCTCAGCTTTCTTGTAGCCCCCTTCAGGTACTGAAAGGCTGCTCAAAGGTCTCCCTGGAGCCTTCTCTTCTGCAGGCTGAACAGCCCTAAATCTGTTCATTCTATGTCTGTCTTGTAGAAGCTTCACACATGAGCCTCTTGAGCAAGTGATTTGCTGTCTTAAACCCCCTTTTGTGACTTGTACACAATGCCATAGCAGCTCAATTATCCTCAGCCTTGGTAATTCTAGGCTGTGCTGTGATCATTTTATTAGGATAAATTGCAGACCTTGTACAACTGTAAATATCCATGGATCATGTTGTGCTCCTGGGTGGGAGAGGGGGGAGCTGTATTTGGCTGCCCTTGACACACAGCAGCAGTGAAAAATTAAACACTGCATAGCCTCCAGCATTATAAAAGGTGGAGGAGAGTTGTGCTAGGTGATAACATTCATGTGATCAACATGAAGCCATGAGACAGGGAACTACTGGGCAGAGTCCAGAGGAAGCTACAAAGCTGCTGAGGGGCTTGGAGCATCTCTGTGAGGCAGAAAGGCTGAGAGCCCTGGGGCTGCTCAGCCTGGAGAAGAGAAGGCTGAGAGGAGATCTTATTTATGTTTGTAAAGGGTGGGTGTCAAGAAGAAGGGGCCAGGCTCTTTTGAGTGGTGTGTGGGGTCAGAGTGGCTGGAGAGCTGCCAAACAGAGAGGGACCTGGGGGTGCTGATTGACACCCGCCTAAACATGAGCCAGCAGTGTGCCTAGGTGGCCAAGAAGGCCAATGGCATCCTGGCCTGTATTAGGAATAGTGTGGCCAGCAGGAGCAGGGAGGTCATTGTGCCCCTGTACTCTGCATTGGTTAGGCCACACCTTGAGTCCTGTGTCCAGTTCTGGGCCCCTCAGTTTAGGAAGGACATCGAGACACTTGAAGGTGTCCAGAGAAGGGCAACAAGGCTGGTGAGAGGCCTTGAGCACAGCCCTGTGAGGAGAGGCTGAGGGAGCTGGGGTTGCTTAGCCTGGAGAAGAGAAGGATCAGAGGCGACCTCATTGCCCTCTACAACTACCTGAAAGGTGGTTGTAGACAGGAGGGGGTTGGTCTCTTCTCCCAGGCAACCAGCACCAGAACAAGGGGACACAGTCTCAAGTTGTGCCAGGGGAGGTTTAGACTTTAAGTGAGGAGAAAGTTCTTCACTGAGCGACTCGTTCGTCATTGGGATGTGCTGCCCAGGGAGGTGGTGGAGTCGCCGTCCCTGGAGGTGTTCAAGGGGAGATTGGACGTGGCACTTGGTGCCATGGTCTAGTTGTGAGGTCTGTTGGGACAGGTTGGACTTGATGATCCTTGGGGTCTCTTCCAACCTTAGTTACTGTGATACTGTGTGATACTGTGATAGGACAGGAGGCAAAGGATACCAACTGGAACACAGGAAGCTCCACCTCAACATGAGGAAAACATTATTTTCCTGTGAGGGTGGCAGAGCCCTGGAGCAGGCTGCACAGAGGGGCTGTGGAGTCTCCTTCTCTGGAGACTTTCAAGACCCACCTGGATGTGTTGCTGTGTGAGCTGCCCTGGGTGCTTCTGCTCTGGCCGGGGGGTTGGACTGGCTGATCTCCACAGGTCCCTTCTCACCCCTAACATTCTATGATTCTATGATAATGGATTTTCAGTTCTACTTTCTAGAAGAGGGAGCAGAAAGCAGCAGGAAGAACTGCAGAACCCAGGGAAGCCAGGATTATAGAGCATGGCTCCAGGAGGGGTTCCTTACTCCATGTGAAAGCCAGGGAGTTAATCACAGAATGCACTGGGACGGAAGGGACCTCTAAAGGTCATTTACTCCAACCCTCCTGCAGTCAACAGGGCCATCCCCAACTAGATCAGGTTGCTCAGAGCCCTGTTAAGCCTGACCCTCAGTGTCTCCAGGGATGGGGCCTCCACCATCTCCCTGGGTGACCTGCTCCCGTGTTCCACCACCCTCATAGTAAAGAACTGGTTCCTGATGTCCTTAGTTTTCTGAGGAAGAGATAACTGTTTGTAAAGGTATTCCTCAAAAAAACCCAGACAAACAACCCCCCTACAAACAGACAAACAAACAACCCCTCCAACAAACAGACAAACAAACCAGCCCCCAACAAACAAACAAACCAGGCCCCCAACGAACACACAAACAACACCCAAACAAGCAGACAAACAAACCAGCCCCCAACAAACAAACAACCTCCCAACAAACAACCCCCCAACAAACAAACAACCCCTCAACAAACAGACAAGCAAACCAGCCCCCCAACAAACAGACAAGCAAACCAGCCCCCAACAAACAAACAACCCCCCAACAAACAGACAAGCAAACCAGCCCCCCAACAAACAGACAAACAACCAACCCCCCAACAAACAGACAAACAACCCCCCAACAAACAAACAACCCCCCAACAAGCAAACAACCCCCCAACAAACAGACAAACAACCCCCCAACAAACAAACAACCCCCCAACAAGCAAACAACCCCCCAACAAACAGACAAACAACCCCCCAACAAACAGACAAGCAAACCAGCCCCCCAACAAACAGGCCAACAAACAACCCCCCAACAAACAGACAAACAACCCCCCAACAAACAGACAAACAACCCCCCAACAAACAGGCAAACAAACAACCCCCAACAAACAAACAACCCCCCAACAAACAGACAAACAACCCCCCCAACAAACAGGCAAACAAGCCAGCCCTCCAACAAACAGACAAACAAACCAGCCCCCCAACAAACAAACAACCCCCCAACAAACAGACAAGCAAACCAGCCCCCCAACAAACAGACAAACAAACCAGCCCCCCAACAAACAAACAACCCCCCAACAAACAGACAAGCAAACCAGCCCCCCAACAAACAGACAAACAAACCAGCCCCCAACAAACAGGCCAACAAACAACCCCCCAACAAACAGACAAACAACCCCCCAACAAACAGGCAAACAAACAACCCCCAACAAACAAACAACCCCCCAACAAACAGACAAACAACCCCCCCAACAAACAGGCAAACAAGCCAGCCCTCCAACAAACAGACAAACAAACCAGCCCCCCAACAAACAAACAACCCCCCAACAAACAGACAAACAAACCAGCCCCCAACAAACAGGCCAACAAACAACCCCCCAACAAACAAACAAACAAACAGCCCCCCAACACACAGACAAACAAACCAGCCCCCCAACAAACAGACAAACAACCCCCCAACAAACAAACAAACCAGCCCCCCAACAAACAGACAAACAAACAACCCCCCAACAAACAGACAAACAACCCCCCAACAAACAACCCCCCAACAAACAAACAAACAACCCCCCAACAAACAGACAAGCAAACCAGCCCCCAACAAACAAACAACCCCCCAACAAACAGACAAACAAACCAGCCCCCCAACAAACAGAAAACAAACCAGCCCCCAACAGACAAAGAAATCAGCCCCCCAACAAACAAACAACACCCAAACAAGCAGACAAACCAACCCCCCAACAAAGAGACAAACAAACCAGCCCCCAACAAAGAAATCAGCCCCCCAACAAACAGACAAACAACACCCAAAAAAGCAGACAAACCAGCCCCCAACAAACAGACAAACAACCCCCCAACAAACAGACAAACCAGCCCCCCAACAGACAAACAAACCAGCCCCAAACAAGCAGACAAACCAGCCCCCAACAAACAGACAAACCAGCCCCCCAACAGACAAACAAACCAGCCCCAAACAAGCAGACAAACCAGCCCCCAACAAACAGACAAACCAGTCCCCAACAGACAAACAAACCAGCCCCCCAACAAACAGACAAACAACCCCCCAACAAACAGACAAACCAGTCCCCAACAGACAAACAAACCAGCCCCCCAACAAACAGACAAACAACCCCCCAACAAACAGACAAACCAGTCCCCAACAGACAAACAAACCAGCCCCCAACAAACAGACAAACCAGTCCCCAACAGACAAACAAACCAGCCCCAAACAAACAGACAAACCAGCCCCCAACAAACAGACAAACCAGTCCCCAACAGACAAACAAACCAGCCCCAAACAAGCAGACAAACCAGCCCCCAACAAACAGACAAACCAGTCCCCAACAGACAAACAAACCAGCCCCCCAACAAACAGACAAACAACACCCAAAAAAGCAGACAAACCAGCCCCCAACAAACAGACAAACAACCCCCCAACAAACAGACAAACAACCCCCCAACAGACAAACAAACCAGTCCCCAACATACAAACAAACCAGCCCCAAACAAACAGACAAACCAGCCCCCAACAAACAGACAAACCAGTCCCCAACAGACAAACAAACCAGCCCCAAACAAGCAGACAAACCAGCCCCCAACAAACAGACAAACCAGTCCCCAACAGACAAACAAACCAGCCCCCCAACAAACAGACAAACAACACCCAAAAAAGCAGACAAACCAGCCCCCAACAAACAGACAAACAACCCCCCAACAAACAGACAAACCAGCCCCCCAACAGACAAACAAACCAGCCCCAAACAAGCAGACAAACCAGCCCCCAACAAACAGACAATGATCTAGTTGTGAGGTCTGTTGGAACAGGTTGGACTTGATGATCCTTGGGGTCTCTTCCAACCTTAGTTACTGTGTGTGTGTGTGTGTGTGACAAACCAGCCCCCCAACAAACAGACAAACCAGTCCCCAACAGACAAACAAACCAGCCCCCCAACAAACAGACAAACAAACCAGCCCCACACAAACCAACCCACAAACCCCCCAACCAAAAACCAAACCACAAATACCCCCCAAACATTGTCAGGCTCTGTTGAGATGTTTTCTCCTTGCTTTGTGCTGTCCTCCTTTGTAGCTTTCAAGCATTGTTGAGCTAAAGGTTTCCAACATCCACTCTCCACTTCCTGGGCAAGCACACTCTGTGCCTGCTGCCACATCAGCTCATTGCTCTGCTTTGCCTCTACTCACCTGGTTTATGAGCTAACAGCAGAGCAAAATCCAGCAGCAGATTGGATGATTCGTGGAAGATAGATAAGTGTAGGCAACTTCCTGTCAGAGAATCACAGAGTTGTCAGGGTTGGAAGGGACCTCAAGGCTCAGCCAGTCCCAACCCCCCTGCCATGGCCAGGGACACCTCACACTGCAGCAGGTTGCTCACAGCCACCTCCAGCCTGGCTGCAAACACCTCCAGGCAGGAGGCTGCCACCACCTCCCTGGGCAACCTGTGCCAGGCTCTCACCACCCTCATGGGCAACAACTTCTTCCTCACAGCCAATCTCAATCTCCCCACTTCTAGTTTTGCTCCATCCCCCCCAGCCCTATCCCTCCCTGACACCCTCAAAAGTCCTTCCCCAGCTTTCCCGTAGCCCCCTTCAGATCCTGCAAGGCCACAATGAGGTCTCCTGGGAGCCTTCTCCTCTCCAGCCTGCACAACCCCAACTCCCTCAGTCTGTGCTCACAGCAGAGCAGCTCCAGCCCTCTGCTCCTCCTCATGGCCCTTCTCTGGACACCTTCCAGCCCCTCCAGAGCCTTCCTGGCACAGAGGCTCCAGAACTGGCCCCAGAGCTGCAGCTGTGGTCTCAGCAGAGTGGAGCAGAGGGGCAGAATCCCCTCCCTGGCCCTGCTGGCTCTGCTTCTCTTGCTGCAGCCCAGGATGTGATTTGCTTTCTGGGCTGCAAGTGCACACTGCTGGCTCCTGTTGAGCTTCTCCTCCACTATCTTGGCATCCTGTTCATTTCAGGAGCTGTCTGAGTCATAGAGAGTTGGAAGCTGGGAGAGTATTGGCTGGAAATGTGATCTGTGCAGTCGCTGAACTTGTTTTTCACCCCGGGCTAGTGTGCAGCAGCAGCAGCAGCTGGAGCTGGGCTGTGTTTGGTAGAGCAAAGCCTTGCTGGCTGTCCTAGTTCAGAGCAGGACAGATTGCTCTATTGCTCCAAAAGGGGCAAAAGAATCAGGCTCACATAAATGGACTGGTGGAAAGCTTCAATGGAAAAGGAATTTCCAGACAACAAAACCTGCAAAGCATGGTGGTGAGCACAGCAAAGCATCCAAAATCCCCAGCCTAGACACACAACCCAGCACTGCCCTTGCCCCCACCTTGGGGGTCACCATGATCCCCCAGGGCTTGCTCTTCCCCTCCCCTGCCATTGTTAGGCTGATTTCAGGCTGGCCAAGCCTGAACTGCTCCCCCCACTCCTTTTCACCCTAGCACTAGACCAAAATTGCACAGGGAAAAACAAATTACTCAGGCCAAAGAGGCCTGGCAACACCCCCCTCCCCTTCATTACCAAAGAAGAGAGGGTCTCTCTCTCATGGGAGCAGAGAAGGAAGAAAGAGAGAGACAGAATCACAGAATCACAGAAACATTCAGGCTGGAAAAGACCTTCAGGGTCACCAAATCCAACCCAGAGCCCTGCTCTGCAAGGCTCACCCCTAAACCATAGCCCCAAGCACCACAGCCAAACCACCTTCAAACACAGCCAGGCTTGGGGTCTCCACCACCTCCCTGGGCAGCACATTCCAACCCCTGACCACTCTTGACAGGAAAAAATCCTTCCTACTGTCCAGTCTGAACCTCCCCAGTCACAGCTTGAGGCCATTCCCTCTTGTTCTGTCACTAATGACCTGGGAGCAGAGACCAGCACCAAGCTCTCCACAACCTCCTTGCAGGGAGCTGTAGAGAGCCAGGAGGTCTCCCCTCAGCCTCCTCTCTTTCACCCTAACCAGCCCCAGCTCCTTCAGTCTCTCTCCATCAGATTCCTCCTCCAGGCCCTTCCCTCTTGTCCTATCACTAATTCCCTGGGAGAAGAGACCAGCACCAACCTCTCTACCATGTAGACGAAAGCTTTTCAACCAGATTGATCAGGGTGCAGGGTTTATGGGTAGCAATAGACTGTTGCCTGTGCCCACCCACTGGGGCTGGAGGCTCCAGACACTGGAGGCCTCAACGCTGAGGCTTCTCTTTTGGAGGCACCCAGCCCAAATGGCCACACAGGCTCAGTATTGCCTCCACTGCAGGCAACTTCTCTGCATGAGGCAGGAGAGTTTGTCAAGATAGTCAGGGACACAACAACAGCAAAATCTCTGAACTCTTTGGGTCTGTGAAATCAGGGCTTTGAAGGCTGAGTGAATCAGTGTGATGAGATCTCACAGCTTTCACTGTCTTGGGACCTGTCACTCCTTGCATTGGTTAACTCTTGTGCTTGAGGGAAGTATAACTAAGCCCCTGCCAGTGAAACAATCACGCCACCAGGGAGCACTTGCAACCCAGAGAGCAAACCACATCCTGGGCTGCATGAAGTGTGGCCAGTAGATTGAGGGAGGGGATTCTCCCCCTCTGCTCCACTCTGCTGAGACCCCACCTGGAGCTCTGGGGCCAGCTCTGGAGCCTCTGTGCCAGGAAGGCTCTGGAGGTGCTGGAAGGTGTCCAGAGAAGGGCCACGAGGAGGAGCAGAGGGCTGGAGCTGCTCTGCTGTGAGGACAGACTGAGGGAGTTGGGGTTGTGCAGGCTGGAGAGGAGAAGGCTCCCAGGAGACCTCATTGTGGCCTTGCAGGATCTGCAGGGGGCTGCAAGAAAGCTGGGGAGGGACTTTTGAGGGTGTCAGGGAGGGATAGGACTGGGGGGGATGGAGCAAAACTAGAAGTGGGGAGATTGAGATTGGCTGTGAGGAAGAAGTTGTTGCCCATGAGGGTGGTGAGAGCCTGGCACAGGTTGCCCAGGGAGGTGGTGGCAGCCTCCTGCCTGGAGGTGTTTGCAGCCAGGCTGGATGTGGCTGTGAGCAACCTGCTGCAGTGTGAGGTGTCCCTGGCCATGGCAGGGGGGTTGGAACTGGCTGAGCCTTGAGGTCCCTTCCAACCCTGAGAGTTCTGTGACTCAGATCAGACACTTTTTTTGGTGGCTTCACATGTTAAGCTCCTGACATCACTGACTGCTTCCTGAAGAGTGGCAAACTGTGTGGAGCTGGCTCCAAGCACTGCTCAGCCATCAGCAATGCCTGCAAAGCCCAGTGGCAGAGGAAATACTTGTGTTCTGAAAAGAACTAGAGGAATTAACTTAGCAGTGATTGATGTTGCAGGCTCTTTTGTCTTGCTTAAGTCTTTTTGTCATTTATTTTTATGTTCTGCCAGTAAGGGAAGGAGAAGGAGAGGCTTAATGGCAAATTCGATTCTGATCAAACAAAGGGAGGAGATCCAAGCACTGGGAGCTCAGGAAGAGCAGCCTGCATTTTCATGAGAGCCCAGGAGTGTGTGTGAGAGGCACACACAAGGTGGGCTGCAGCACCTCTTCAGTGAAGGCTGAGAGCACAGGCGTTGTTCAGCCTGGGAAAGAGAAGTCCCAGCAAGACCTTAGAGAAGCTTTGGTGTATTTGAGGGGGGCTACAGGAGACCTGGAGAGGGCCAAGCCGCTCTCCATCATTTTTCTCCAGCCCTGGCTCACTGGAGAGGTCCCAGGTGACTGAAACTGGCCAAGGTGGTCCCCATCCACAAGAAGGGTTGGATGGAGGAGCCTGGAAACTCCAGGCCTGGCAGCCTGACCTCAGTGCCAGGGAAAGTGATGGAGCAGATTATCCTGGGGCAAATAACTGCACCTGAAGGATGGCCAAGGGCTCAGGTCCAGCCAGCAGGGATTTAGGAAGGGCAGGTCCTGCCTCTCCAACCTGATCTCCTTCCATGCCCAGGTGACTGCCTGGTGGATGTGGGGCAGGCTGTGGATGGAGTCTGCCTGGACTCCAGCAAGGCCTTTGACACTGTCCCACACAGCAAACTGCTGGCCAAGCTGTCAGCCCCTGGCTGGGACAGCAGCTCTCTGAGCTGGGTTAGGAACTGGCTGGAGGCTGAGCCCAGAGAGTGGTGGTGAATGGTGCCACAGCCAGCTGGCAGCCAGGCACCAGTGGTGTGCCCCAGGGAGCAGTGCTGGGCCCCAGCCTCTTTAACATCTTCATTGATGATCTTGATGAGGAGATTGAGTCAGTCATCAGCAAGTTTGCAGATGACACCAAGTTAGGAGCAGATGTTGGTCAGTTAGAGGGCAGAAGGGCTCTGCAGAGGGACCTTGACCCACTGGACAGATGGGCAGAGTCTAATGGGATGGCATTTAATAAGTCCAAGTGCCAGGGGCTGCACTTTGGCCACAGCAACCCCATGCAGAGCTACAGGCTGGGGTCAGAGTGGCTGAGAGCTGCCAAGCAGAGAGGGACCTGGGGGTGCTGATTGACAGCTGCCTGAACATGAGCCAGCAGTGTGCCCAGGGGGCCAAGAAAGTCAAGGGCATCCTGGCCTGCATCAGGAACAGTGTGGCCAGCAGGAGCAGGGAGGTCATTGTGCCCTGTGCTCAGCACTGCTCAGGCCACACCTTGAGTCCTGTGTCCAGTTCTGGGTTCCTCAGTTTAGGAAAGATGTTGAGATGCTGGAAGGTGTCCAGAGAAGGGCAACAAAGCTGGGGAGGGGTCTGGAGCACAGCCCTGTGAGGAGAGGCTGAGGGAGCTGGGGTTGCTTAGCCTGGAGAAGAGGAGGCTCAGGGCAGACCTCATTGCTCTCTACAACTACCTGAAGGGAGGTTGTAGCCAGGTGAGGGTTGGTCTCTTCTCCCAGGCACCCAGCACCAGAACAAGAGGACACAGTCTCAAGCTGTGCCAGGGGAGGTTTAGGCTGGAGGTGAGGAGAAAGTTCTTCACCGAGGGAGTCTTTCGCTATTGGGATGTGCTGCCCAGGGAGGTGGTGGAGTCACCATCCCTGGAGGTGTTCCCAAAAGGCTTGGATGTGGCACTTGGAGCCATGGTTTAGATGTCAGGTGTTAGGCATTAGGTACTGGGTTGGACTTGATGAGCTCTGAGGTCTTTTCCAACCTGGCTGATTCTGTGATTCTGTTTCCCCAACAAAGACACCATGGCTGAGCACATCCTAGAGGCACATTCAGATGGCACCACCCAAGACCAGTGTGAGCATGCCTCTAGGCTGGCTTCTGCAGGCAAGGCAGAGGCAGCAGCTCGTGAGAGCAAGTTTAGTACCTTCTGGCTGGAAATTCCAGAGGTGTTCTGGCTGACATTTCTGCCCTTCTGCTCCACTCTGCTGAGACCACAGCTGCAGCTCTGGGGCCAGCTCTGGAGCCTCTGTGCCAGGAAGGCTCTGGAGGGGCTGGAAGGTGTCCAGAGAAGGGCCAGGAGGAGGAGCAGAGGGCTGGAGCTGCTCTGCTGTGAGGACAGACTGAGGGAGTTGGGGTTGTGCAGGCTGGAGAGGAGAAGGCTCCCAGGAGACCTCATTGTGGCCTTGCAGGATCTGCAGGGGGCTGCAAGAAAGCTGGGGAGGGACTTTTGAGGGTGTCAGGGAGGGATAGGGCTGGGGGGGATGGAGCAAAACTAGAAGTGGGGAGATTCAGATTGACTGTGAGGAAGAAGTTGTTGCCCATGAGGGTGGTGAGAGCCTGGCACAGGCTGCTCAGGGAGGTGGTGGCAGCCTCCTGCCTGGAGGTGTTTGCAGCCAGGCTGGAGGTGGCTGTGAGCAACCTGCTGCTGTGTGAGGTGTCCCTGGCCGTGGCAGGGGGGTTGGGACTGGCTGAGCCTTGAGGTCCCTTCCAACCCTAACAACTGCATGATTCTATGATTCTAGGACACTGACTTGGGTGGGTGTGCTGATCTGCTGGAGGCTAGGAAGGCTCTTTAGATGCATCTGACCAGGCTGGGTCAGTGGGTTGAGGTCAGTTGTATGAGGTTTAACAATGCCAGTTTCAGGGTCCCACATTCGGGTCCCAGCTCCATGAGTGCTCTAGGCTTGGTGCAGCGTGGCTGGGAACTGCCTGCTGGAAACAGACCTTGGGGTGTTGGTTGGTAGTTGGCTGAACATGAGCCAGCAATGTTCTCAGGTGGCCAAGAAGGCCCCCAGCATCCTGGCCTGGATCAGCAGCAGTGTGGCCAGCAGAAACAGGGAAGTGATCACAGAATCCTTTACTGCTGATGGACTCAGTGCCCTCATCCAGATCATCAATAAAGATACTGAACAGGCTGGGGCCCAGCACTGCTCCCTGGGGCACACCACTGGTGCCTGGCTGCCAGCTGGCTGTGGCACCATTCACCACCACTCTCTGGGCTCAGCCTCCAGCCAGTTCCTAACCCAGCTCAGACCTCTTTCCATCTGAGAGGGTTACTCCAAGTTGAGAGCAGCTGCAGACATCGAAGCAGCCTTTTGTTGGCACAAAGCTCTGCCTTTTGTATCAGCAGGAGAAGTCTTTGTCTCCTCCATTTGCTTCTCTCCCCAGCAGCTGCATTCACTGCAGAAGCATTAACCAAGCCCATTCTGTCCACAAGGGCATAAAAATGGAAGGCTCTGCTCATGCTTGGAATCACAGAATCACAGAACTGCTTTGGCTGGAAAACATCTCCAGGATCATCATCAGGTCCAGCCATCAACCCAGCACCACCATGGCCACTAAACTGTGTCCCAAGGGCCGTGGCCACACCTGTCTTGAACACCTCCAGGGATGGGGACACCACTGCCTCCCTGGGCAGCCTCTGCCAATCCCTGACCACTCTTGCAGGAGAGAAATTTTTCCACATCTAGAACCCAACCCTCCCCTGGCACAATTTCAGGCCATTTCTTCTCATTCTGTCACCAGATGGTGACACACTGGCACAGGTTGCCCAGGGAGGTGGTGGAAGTCTCATCCCTGGAGGTTTTGAAGGCCAAGCTGCATGTGGCTGGCAGCTGGGGGTGATGGTGGATGGGAGGTTGAGCATGAGCCAGCAATGTGCTCTGGTGGCCAAGAAGGCCAAGGGCAGCCTGGGGTGGATTGGAAGGGCTGTGGTGAGTAGGTCCAGAGAGGTTCTCCTCCCCCTCTACTCTGCCCTGCTGAGGCCACATCTGGAAGATTGTGTCCAGTTCTGGGACCCTCAGTTCAAGAAGGACCTCAGGGAAGTGCTTGAGAGAGTCCAGCACAGAGCCACAAAGATGCTGCAGGCAGTGGAAGATCTTCCTTAGGAGGAGAGCCTGAGGGAGCTGAGGGCTCTGGAGCTTGCAGAGGAGGAGCCTGAGGGTGAGCTCCTTGCTGGTGCTAAAGCTGTGCAGGGGCAGTGCCCAGAGGCTGGAGCCAGGCTCTGCTGGGGGATGCCCAATGCCAGCACCAGGGGCAGTGGTGGAAGCTGAGGCAGAGGAAGTGCCATGGGAAGAGGAGGAAGAATTTTTCCCCTGTGAGGGTGAGAGAAGCCTGGAGCAGGCTGCCCAGGGGGGTTGTGGAGTCTCCCTCTGTGGAGCTCTTCAAGCCCTGCCTGGATGTGTTGCTGTGTGAGCTGCTCTGGGTGCTCCTGCTCTGGCAGGGGGTTGGACTGGATGAGCTTTGGAGGTCCCTTGCAGCCCCTCACATTCTGCAGTTCTGTGTGCATCTGTGGTTTTCTCCCTGTCCCTGGGCATGGTGAGAAACTCCACTTCTGGAGCATGAGGAAGAGCTGGATTTGGCTTCTCCCAGTTTATAGCTACAACAACTATCCCTAAATATAACCATCATGCCTAGATGTAACCATTATCCCCAGACACAGCCATTAGCCTTTGCCTTTCATTTCCACAGGTGAATGCTTTGCTCAATTTCATTTAAGGACCTTGTACCTGCATAGACATCAGTCAACAGGCTCAAGGCTATCTGAAGTTCAAGGCAGCTGCCATGCAAAACTATTCCATTCCTTTCTGGGCTTTCCTTCCTCCTGTCCAAACCTTAGTTTTGCTGTGAGGCTTCAAAGACAAAATTAGGATCAGTGAATTGAGAACTGGGGGATTAAATCAACCAAGGAGAGCACAAGAGGTTCTGAAAAGCTTTCCCAAGGGAGTTGTCCATGGGTCCTGCAGAGGAGGAGCAGCAGCTTTGCCCATGTCCTGCATGGACTTCAAGGACTGCACTGAACTGCTCTCCAGAGCCCAGAAGCTCTCAGTCAATGCTGACTTTGTCCTGTGTGTCTTGTGTCCCTATAAAGCAAGGAGTTAATCCTGCCAGGCTCCTGTTGGTTGTGTTGTGAGGTGACCTGTGGAATGCAGTGAGCAGCTTTAATCAATATCCCCAAATTATTCATACATTTGGGCATTGGAGAGCCTGTAGTAATGAATTGTTATTATGTGCAGGAGGAAAAGTGTGGCCAGCAGGGCTGGGGAGGTTCTGCTCCCCCTCTGCTCTGCCCTGCTGAGACCACAGCTGCAATCCTGTGTCCAGTGCTGGGCTCCCCAGCTCAAGAGAGACAGAGACCTGCTGGAGAGAGTCCAAGGGAGAGCCAGGAGGACGCTTAGGGGACTTGAGCATCTGCCCTGTGAAGAGAGACTGAGAGCCCTGGGGCTGTTTAGTCTGGAAAGGAGAAGGCTGAGAGGGATCTGATCAATGTCTATCAATAGCTGAGGGCTGGGGGTCAAGTGGAGGGGGCCAAGCTCTTGTGGGTGGTGCACAGCAATAAGCCAAGGAGCAATGGAGACAAACTGGAACAGAGAAGGTTTCAGCTCAGCATGAGGAGAAACTTCTTTGGTGTGAGGGTGAGAGAGGCCTGGGGCAGGCTGCCCAGAGAGGTTGTGGAGTCTCCTTCTCTGGAGCATTTCCAACCCCACCTGGATGCATTGCTGTGCAGACTGCCCTGGGTGATGCTGCTCTGGCAGGGGGCTTGGGCTGGCTGATCTCTGGAGGTCTCTTCCAACCTCTAATGTACCACAGATAATGTAGTAATGGAGAGTAGGTGGTAGATGATGTAATTCACAGTGCCTTAGTCCCCAAGTGGGAAACAAATTCAGGGGGCAGTTGACATAGAATGAGTGCAAGTGTAGGTATGTGGTTGTACCTTCCTGTGTGGTGCAGGCCCAGCAGGCATAGGTTTAGGCAGGCCAGGTCCTGCCTGACCAACCTGATCTCCTTCTATGCCCAGGGGACTGCCTGGTGGGTGTGGGGCAGGCTGTGGATGGAGTCTGCCTGGACTCCAGCAAGGCCTTTGACACTGTCCCCCACAGCAAACTGCTGGGCAAGCTGTCAGCCCCTGGCTTGGGCAGCAGCTCTCTGAGCTGGGTTAGGAACTGGCTGGAGGCTGAGCCCAGAGAGTGGTGGTGAATGGTGCCACAGCCAGCTGGCAGCCAGGCACCAGTGGTGTGCTCCAGGGAGCAGTGCTGGGCCCCATGCTCTTTAACATCTTCATTGATGATCTGGATGAGGGCATTGAGTCCATCAGCAGTAAATCTGCAGATGACACCAAGCTGGGGGCAGGAGTTGATCTGTTAGAGGGTTGGAGAGCTCTGCAGAGGGACCTGGTCAGGCTGGACAGATGGGCAGAGGCCAACAGGATGGCATTCAACAAGTCCAAGTGCCAGGGGCTGCACTTTGGCCACAACAGCCCCAGGCAGAGCTAGAGGCTGGGGTCAGAGTGGCTGAGAGCTGCCAAGCAGAGAGGGACCTGGGGGTGCTGATTGACAGCTGCATGAACATGAGCCAGCAGTGTGCCCAGGGGGCCAAGAAGGCCAATGGCATCCTGGCCTGCATTAGGAACAGTGTGGCCAGCAGGAGCAGGGAGGTCATTGTGCCCCTGTACTCTGCATTTGTTGGGCCACACCTTGAGTCCTGTGTCCAGCTCTGGGCTCCTCACTTTCAGAAGGACATTGAGAGACTTGAAGGTGTCCAGAGAAGGGCAACAAAGCTGGGGAGGGGTCTGGAGCACAGCCCTGTGAGGAGAGGCTGAGGGAGCTGGGGTTGCTTAGCCTGGAGAAGAGGAGGCTCAGGGGAGACCTCATTGCTCTCTCCAACTCCCTGAAGGGAGGTTGTAGCCAGGTGGGGGTTGGTCTCTTCTCTCAGGCAAGCAGCACCAGAACAAGAGGACACAGTCTCAAGCTGTGCCAGGGGAGGTTTAGGCTGGAGGTGAGGAGAAAGTTCTTCCCAGACAGAGAGATTGGCCACTGGGATGTGCTGCCCGGGGAGGTGGTGGAGTCCCCATCCCTGGAGGTGTTCAAGAGGGGCTTGGATGTGGCACTTGGTGCCATGGTTTAGCTGTCAGGAGGTGTTAGGGATTAGGTACTGGGTTGGATTTGATGATCTCTGAGGTCTTTTCCAGCCTTGTTGATTTTATGACTCTGTGATTCTCTGATTCCCTGATTTTCTGGCTCCATGACTCTGTGTCTCTCTGACTCTCTGCTTGTGGAGTACAATCTGCTCCACGAGGGCTGTGCAGGGTGTCCCCTGCCAGCTGCTCCCAAGGTGGTGGCCACTGTGTGTCAGCCTGTGACATCTGGCTCAGCGTGGCTGTGGGTGGTAGGAGCAGAGGCCTTGAGAGGTGCTGAGGACAGAGCTATTAAGAATAAATAAAGAATGAAAGAAAGAGAGGAACCCAAAGACACCAACCCTGTCAGCTGAGGTAATGCAGACAAGTTGCATCATGTTTCAAGGAGCTCACTGAGCTGTGAAGGCTTGACATTTGCATCACCAAATCAGGGCTGTGCTTAACTAAGTTAATGCATTTTAGCCTGCCTCTGTCTTGTGGTTTAATGAAATGGACAGCAGTGAATGATTGCAGGATTGCAGGCAGATTGGCTCCCCCATTAAGGGCTGTCAGGTTCCATTTGGCAGATGTATTCATTTTGACTTTTCTTTCTTCCTTCCTTTCTGGTTGGAAGCCATGGAGAGGGTTTTCCTGGGCAATCTGAGTTTGGCTGGGTGTCTGCAGGGCACCTGCCAGGTTTCACCTTCACATGTGAGGAACTGGCAGTGTGCCTTGCCCACAAAGCCATCCTGGGCTCCCAAAGGGAGAGGGAGTACAGCCCTTCCCTCCAGCCTCCTCGCCTTCCACACAGCAAAGGCAGCTGACCTCCCACCCTTGCCAAGTGCTTTGCAGGGCTGCTAGGAAATTACAAGAAGAGTGTGTCCAGAGAAGGTTAACCAAGCTGGGGAAGGGTCTGGGGAACAGGGCTGGGGAGGAGCAGCTGAGGGAACTTGGGAGGTTTACTCTGGAGAAGAGGAAGCTGAGGGGAGACCCTTTTATTTGCCCTTCTTTGTCCCCTTCTTTCTCCCTTTTCTCCCCTTCATTCTCCCCTTCTTTCTCTCCTTCTTTCTCCTCCCTTTTCCCTTTTCTCCCCTTCTTTCTCCCTTTTCTCCCCTTCTTTCTCCCTTTTCTTCCCTTCTTTCTCGCTTTCTTTCTCCCTTTTCTTCCTTTCTTTCTCTCCTTTCTCCCTTTCCCCCCTTCTTTCTCCCCTTTCTCTCCTTCTTTCTCCCTTTCCTCCCTTTCTTTCTCCCTTTCCTCCCTTTCTTTCTCCCCCTTCTTTCTCCCTTCTCTCCCCTTCTTTCTCTCCTTCTTTCTCCCCTTCTTTTCTCCTTCTTTTTCCCTTTTCTCCCCTTCTTTCTCTCCTTCTTTCTCCCTTTTCTCCCTTTCTCACCTTCTTTCTCCCTTCTCTCCCCTTCTTTCTCCCCCTTCTTTCTCCCCTTTCTCTCCTTCTTTCCCCCCTTTCTTTCCCCACTTTCTTTCCCCCCTTTCTCTCCTTCTTTCTCCCTTTTCTCCCCCTCACTCTCCCCTTCTTTCTCTCCTTCTTTCCCCCCTTTCTTTCCCCGCTTTCTTTCCCCCCTTTCTCTCCTTCTTTCTCCCTTTTCTTCCTTTCTTTCTCTCCTTCTTTCTCCCTTCTCTCCCCTTCTTTCGCTCCTTCTTTCTCCCTTTTCTCCCTTTCTTTCTCTCCTTCTTTCTCCCTTTTCTCCCTTTCTTTCTCACCTTCTTTCTCCCTGTTCTCCCCTTCTTTCTCTCTTCTCTCCCATTCTTTCTCCCCTTTCTTGCTTTCCTTCTCCCTTTCCCCCCTTCCTTCCCTTCCTTCCTCTCTCTTTACTTTCTCTTCTCTTTTTTTTCTCTCTCTCTCTGTTATTTTTTCCCCATTTTCCTCTCTGTATCTTTGGAGGTTGTAGTAATTCACCTGCCATTACCTTGCCTCCTTCTGCCAAGGAATCCCATTCCTGCTCTTTCTGAAGTTCCAATGAGTGATCTTGCCTGAACTAACAGGCCACAAACCTTATCTCAGCCTTTCTCCTTTTGGCTGTTGCTTATCACCTGCACTGCCCAGGAATGGCTGCAGAGCACAGGCCTGAGAGGCTGTAATTGATTTACTGATGCACATCTCCAGCTCCAACTGGAAGGACAGCTCAAAACATTCCAGTCACATCCAGACAAGGACAACAAAGGTGCTGAAGGGTCTGGAGAACAGGGCTGGTGAGGAGCTGCTGAGGGAGCTGGGGGTGTTTAGCCTGGAGAAGGGGAGGCTGAGGGGAGACCTCATTGCTCTCTACAGCTCCCTGAAGGGAGGTTGCAGTGAGGTGGGGGTTGGGCTCTTGTCCCTAATCTTGTGCCAGGGAAGGGTTAGGTTGGAGATTAGGAAAAATTTCTCCTCTGCAAGAGAAATCAACAAGCAACAGGAGAAGAGGAAGCATCCCCAGGTTGCTTGGGGAAGATTCAGGTTGAAAGAAGGAACCCAGAAGGGTCGTCAAGCTCTGGACCAGCCTGCCCAGGGCAATGGTAGAATCCTCATCCCTGGAGGGACTTAAAAGCCATAGTGATGTGGTGCTGAGAGACATGGCTTAGTGATGGACTTGGCAGAGCTGGATGAACAGTTGGACTGGATGACCTTAGATCCCTGATGATTCTCTGAGGCCAGTCTAGAAGTGAAATGCCTTTAATGGAAGGGGAAATGTGTCAGATTGGATGCAAAATACCCTGTGTGGATCTGAGCAATGCTCAGCAAGAGCTAAAGGACCTGAGGGGGCCAAGAGGCTGGGGTCAGACTCTGCTCAGTGGTGCCCAGGGACAGGACAAGGGGCAGAGGGCACAAACTGGAACCCAGGAGGTTCCACGTCAACAGGAGAATCTTCTTTGCTGTGAGGGAGCTCTGGCACAGGCTGCCCAGAGAGGTTGTGGAGTCTCCTTCTCTGGGAGAGATTCCAACCTCACCTGGCCATTGTGCTCCTGGGCAAGCTGCTGTGGGTGCCTGTAGTGGTTTAAGCCTTAACTGGGAGTTAAGAGCTCAGATGGGGACAAGGCTGAGAATCTCTCCCCTGCTCCCCCCTCCTCCCTCCCAACAGAGAGGGAAGAAAAAGGAAAGGGAAGGAGCAAATCCACCAAGCAGTAATTTGGAGTTGGCCTGGAAGTAGAGAGGGAAAGAGTTGTCTTTAAACAATAGATATATAACAATAACAGGAAAGATTCACAAGGGCAAGGAACAAGGATGGGTGGGAGGGGGACAAAGAAGAAGAATACAAAACCAGTCTCTCGCTGAAGAGGCTCAGAGGCAGCAGGGAGAAGGATCAGGCCTGACCACGTGGCAGAGGAGCAGGAGGGCAGCTGCATAGCTCTCATCCAGGAGAGGCAGGAGCCAAAAGGCTGCAATGTTCTGCTTTTTATAGCCTAGCTGGGCAGGGAGGGGGGAGTGGAACAGACTCAGTTTCCCAGGGGGCAAACACCCTGCAGGGAGGGCAAAGCACCCCCAAGCCCTCCCCCCTGTTGTCAGGATGGGTGTTTACCCACCACAGTGCCCTGATTTATCAGGGGCTTGGACTAGTAGATCTCCAGAGGTCCTTTGCAACCCCCACCATGATGGGACCATAAATACAATTGTTGTTGGTTGCCTGAGTAAAAACCACTGAGATAAGGTTCTTACACCATGAGGCTGCAGAAGCATCCAGACCTATTGGTGGGATTTATGGTGGGCAGATTGCAATTACAAGACACAGAATCAACCAAGTTGGAAAAGACCTTTGAGATCATCCAGTCCAACCTATCACCCAGCAGCATCCAATCCACTAAACCATGGCACCAAGTGCTTCGTCCAGGCTGGTTTTAAACACTTCCAGGGATGGTGACTTCAACATATCCCTGGGCAGCACAGCCCAATGGCCAATCTCTCTGTCTGGGAAGAATTTCTTCCACACATGAAGACCAAACCTTCCCTGGCACAGCTTGAGACTGTTGTTCTGGTGCTGCTTGCCTGGGAGAAGAGCCCAACCCCCACCTGGCTACAACCTCCCTTCAGGGAGTTGGAGAGAGCAATGAGGTCTCCCCTGAGCCTCCTCTTCTCCAGGCTAAGCAACCCCAGCTCCCTCAGCCTCTCCTCACAGGGCTGTGCTCCAGACCCCTCCCCAGCCTTGCTGCCCTTCTCTGGACACCTTCAAGTCTCTCAATGTCCTTCTGAAACTGAGGAGCCCAGAACTGGACACAGGACTCCAGGTGTGGCCTAAGCAGTGCTGAGCACAGGGCACAATGACCTCCCTGCTCCTGCTGGCCACACTAGTGCTGATGCAGGCCAGGATGCCCTTGGCCTTCTTGGCCCTCTGGGCACACTGCTGGCTCATGTTCACAGGATGTTAGGGATTGGGAGGGACCTCTGAAGATCAAGTCCAACCCTGCTGCCAGAGCAGGACCACAGAAGCTAGCACAGGTTGCACAAGGATGCATCCAGACAGGTGTTGAAAGTTTCCAGGGAAGAGGGCTCCAGAACTTCCCTGGGGCTCCTGTTGCAGTGCTCTCTCCTTTGGGAAGGCTTTTTGGGCTCTGTGAACATTTCTTTTTAGGTTTTTGTTGGGTTTGTTTTGGTTTTGATATGAGGGAGAGTCTCAGTTCAGTTCCATCCCTGCAGCAAAAGACAGATCTGCCAGTGAGATGCCTTGCTCTTAGTTGGTGGAGCCATCAGGAGCTCCACCTGCGGCATGGCTTCCTGTCACTCCGTTTAACCTCCGGTCTGCCTTCCTGAGGCGCCCACCAAGCTGTGCTTTGCCCACCTTTAGCAAGAGCAGTACCTCAGACAGCGTTGCCTGTGTTTGCCTCACCTTTCTTATCCTAGCTTTCCCTGCCACACTGGGATGTCAGGGCAAACCCAGCTCTTCATGGCCATTTTACATCATAGTACCATAGAATCAGCCAGGGTTGGAAGGGACCACAAGGATCATCCGGTTCCAACCCCCCCTGCCATGGGCTGGGACACCCCACACTAGATCAGCCTGGCCACAGCCTCCTCCAGCCTGGGCTTAAACACCTCCCTTATTCTAAATATTGATCTTCTTTGTAGTGATTCTCCACCACTCTTTGGGGTTTTATTTTGCTTCCTAGATTCCACCCCCCCCTCCAGCAGCTTCCTTTCCTCCCCAGCAGGTGCCAACTTGGCAGCATTCAGGCTTCCTCTGAACTTGGTGCTGTGGCTGGTTCCAAGGCTGCTGAACAGGGAGCTCTTATGTAAGAAAGTGCAGCTGGAATTTTGCTCTTCCTCCATCCTCCTCCTCCTCTCCCCACTGCTTTCCCCCTCAGCTCACTCTGCAGCAGCCTGGTGAAGCTGGAGAGCAAGAGCACGTTGCCTCCTACCAGGAGCAAGCCTCACACACAGATGGGCAGGCTGCCACAGCTTGCTAGGGGAGATCCTGGCTTCCATGAGGGTAGGACACACCAGATGAGGCTAGAGCTGCATGTGTCTCAGTCCAGAGGGGAAGAGAGAGTTGGTTCTGGTTTGAAAGTTGGAATGGAATGGAATGGAGTAGAATAGAATAGGATGGGATGGGATGGGATGGGATGGGATGGGATGGGATAGGATGGGATGGGATGGGATGGAATAGAATGGAATGGAGTGGAGTGGAATGGAATGGAATGGAATGGAATGGAGTAGAATAGAATGGAATGGAATGGAATGGAATGGAATGGAATGGAGTAGAATGGAATGGAATGGAATTGAATGGAATGGAATGGAATGGAGTAGAATGGAATGGAATGGAATGGAGTAGAATGGAATGGAATGGAATTGAATGGAATGGAATGGAATGGAATGGAATGGAATGGAGTAGAATGGAATGGAATGGAGTAGAATAGAATAGAATAGAGTGGAATGGAATGGAATGGAATGGAATGGAATGGAATGGAATGGAATGGAGTAGAATGGAATAGAATGGAATGGAATGGAATGGAGTAGAATAGAATAGAATAGAATGGAATGGAGTGGAATGGAATGGAATGGAATGGAATGGAATGGAGTAGAATAGAATAGAATAGAGTGGAATGGAATGGAATGGAATGGAATGGAATGGAATGGAATGGAATGGAATGGAGTGGAATGGAATAGAATAGAATGGAATGGGATGGGATGGGATGGGATGGGATGGGATGGGATGGGATGGGATGGGATGGGATGGGATGGGATGGGATGGGATGGGAAGGGATGGGATGGGAAGAGATGGGATGGGATGGGATGGAATGGGATGGAATGGAATGGAGTAGAACAGAATAGAATAGAATAGAATGGAATGGAAAGGAATGGAATGGAATGGAATGGAATGGAATGGAACAGAACGGAACGGAACGGAATGGAATGGAATGGAATGGAATAGAATAGAATAGAATAGAATAGAATAGAATAGAACCGAACCAGGTTGGAAAAGACCTTTGAGATCATCAAGTCCAACCTATCACCCAGCACCATAGGTTCCCCTGTTGTGAAATTAAAGGCACAAATGAGGCCAAGTATCTAAAGCCAGGCTGTTTATTAACAGAATAAAGTGGATGGAACATGGGGGGGGGGGCAGAAATAATGGAGGAAGAGAGAGAGCAGGACAGGAATTCTATTGCTGCCCACCTACACCCCAAGACAGAGTGGGTCCACTTTGGCTAGGGGGAGATGTCATCCTTGTTGGCTGTGCTGTCCTCCTCTGGAGGAGGGGAGTTGCCAAAGTTCAAGTCCTTCTCTGAGCAGCCTCCTGCAGAAATTCTTCACAGAAAGAGAAGTTGGCCATTGGGAGGTGGTGGAGTCCCCACCCCTGGAAGTGTTTAAGAAGAGACTGGCTAAGGCACTCGGTGCCATGGTTTGGTTGATCAGATGGTGCAGGGTGATAGGTTGGACTGGATGATCTCTGAGGTCTTTTCCAGCCTGCTTAATTCTGTATTCTGTATGTGGGGTCTTCACTAAAGATGTCTTTTCTCCATGAGTTCTTCTTTTCTTCATGATGAAGAGAGGGCTCCTGGACTGTAGCTTCCAGGCTGCATGGTGATGTCTGTGTCTCTCTCTGTCTGAGCTGCTCAGGCTCAGAGTATTTTACTCAGTGAATGGCAGCTGCCCCTGACCCACAACCCAGTCACATGAATGCCTATGGGACTGCCAGGTGTGCTAGCAGCAGGCAGAGCTGACCCAGCAGGCAGGTCCTCCACAGCAATTTGATCTCCTGTTGGACCTTCCTGAGGGTCTTGTCACTATCCCCTCCCTGGGCAGCTGTTGTCTGGGCGAGGAGCAAAGGTGATTTTATCTTTGTGGGTTCACATCAAGAGAGACAACATTTTGTCTCTCACCTCGGGGCAGTGACATGGAGAACTGCCAGCAGTCTCCCCTCTTGCTGGGGTGTCCTGCTGCAGGAGCTTTCAGTGCAGCTTCTCTCATGACCTGCATGAGAATAGGGTTTCTGGTCTGCCTTCTTTTAGAAAAGCCCAACCAAAGCATAAAGTCCTGATGTAGGCAGTGGGACAGCTGAGATGCTGAGTGTGTTTAAGGAGGAGTAACAACAGGGTCCTTAGAACCAGTTACTGCTTTAATTTGGAGCAGATGAGGGACCTGGGGTTGCTTAGTCCAGAGAAGAATCATAGAATCACAGAACTGTCAGGGTGGGAAGGGACCTCAAGGCTCAGCCAGTCCCAAGCCCCCTGCCATGGCCAGGGACACCTCACACTGCAGCAGGTTGCTCACAGCCACCTCCAGCCTGGCTGCAAACACCTCCAGGCAGGAGGCTGCCACCACCTCCCTGGGCAACCTGTGCCAGGCTCTCACCACCCTCATGGGCAACAACTTCTTCCTCACAGCCAATCTCAATCTCCCCACTTGTAGTTTTGCTCCATCCCCCCCAGTCCTATCCCTCCCTGACACCCTCAAAAGTCCCTCCCCAGCTTTCTTGGAGCCCCCTGCAGATACTGGAAGGCCACAATGAGGTCTCCTGGGAGCCTTCTCCTCTCCAGCCTGCACAACCCCAACTCCCTCAGTCTGTCCTCACAGCAGAGCAGCTCCAGCCCTCTGCTCCTCCTCCTGGCCCTTCTCTGGACACCTTCCAGCCCCTCCAGATCCTTCCTGTAAGAGGAGGCTGAGGGAAGATCTTCTTGCTCCCTACAACCCTGCAAAGGAGGTTGGAGCCAGGTTGGTCTCTTGTCCTTGATATCAAGTGTTAGAAGGAGAGGAAGTGGCCTCAAATTGCTCCAGGTGAGGTTTAGGTTGGATATGGTGAAAAATGTCTTTGCTGCAAGAGTGGTGAGGCATTGGAATAGGCTGCCCAGGGGGTAGAGTTGCTGTTCCTGCAGGTGTTAAAAGCCTGAGCAGCAGTGGTGCTTGGGGACATGGTTTAGTGGCCATGGTGGTGTTAGCTCAACGCTTAGGTCAGCTTGATGACCTCAGAGGTCTTTTCAAGGTGTTTTCTTCAGTTAGGTTTTGCTTTTGAGCACAGAAAATGTCCAGCTGACTGTGTGTTTCCAGTCATGAGTCTGGCTGCAGACACATGACACCACTTCTCAGCTTGCTTGTGGATCCAGTGGCTCTGCCTTAGCATTATGAGGCTTGTCCTGTGCTTTTTGCTTCTCTCTGGCAATTCCTGTGCTCTCCATCCTAGGGCTTTTTGTAGTTGGATGTCACTGATGTAGCTTTCTGCACTCTTGAGATTTGCAGTTACTAAATAGCTGTCAGGTTAACATTTCCCATGTATTATTTCACCTCTCTTCCCTCCCAGAATCACAGAATTGTTCCAGGTGGAAAAGATCTCTCAGATCACCTAATCCAACCATCAAGCCAGCACCACCATGGCCCTTAAACCACATCCCACAGCACCATGGCCACAGGTTTCTCCAGCTCCTCAAGGGATCCACCACCTCCCTGCTGTTCCAATCCCTGACCACTCTTGCAGCAAAGACATTGTTCCTCATCTCCATCCTCACCCTCCCCTGGCACAATTTCAGGCACCTGGTACTAGGGAGCAGAGACCAACCCCCACCTCACAGCAGCTTCCTTTCAGGGTGCTGCAGGGAGCACTGACTCTCCAGACTGAACAAGCTTTCTGTGGTCTCTAGGAATTTTTGTGTGAGCCAAAAAATGCTCTGTGCCCTTTTATCTCTGCTGCCAGAGAGAGAATAGGTGTCACTGATCTTGAGAGCGGGCATCACTGACTTGAGAAGCTAACAGGATTCCCCAGCTCTTTCAGCACCTGTCAGGAGGAGTGCCTCAAAGAATCCTTAGTGGACACAAGGTCACCACCAAGTGGAAATTATAGCTGCTTTGATTCTTGTTGCTCTGCTTCCTGGTTTGTTGTTGTTGTTGTTTTCCCTTCTTGCAGACCTTCCTGAAATTCATTACTGCCATGGCAGCAAAGGGTTGGAAGGCAAGGCCCAATTCACAGGGTCAGAGGCTCACAGGATGTTAGGGTTGGAAGGGACCTCTGGAGATCTTCCAGTCCAAGCCCCCTGCCAGAGCAGGAGCAGAGAATCCAGCACAGGGCACACAGGAACACATCCAGACAGGGATGGAAAGGCTCCACAGAAGGAGACTCCACAACCTCTCTGGGCAGCCTGCTCCAGGGCTCTGGGACCCTCACAGGCAAGAAGTTCCTCCTCATGCTGAGCTGGAACCTCCTGTGCTGCAGTTTCCATCCATTGCCCCTTGGCCTATCCCAGGGTGCAGCTGAGCAGAGGCTGTCCTCTCCCTCTTGACCCCCAGCCAATAGTTTCACCTCCCTTGCCACATCTCTTACCCACAAGCTGGACTTGATGTGCTGTAGTGGGAAGGTCTTTTCCTATCTGGTTAATTCTAGTCTAGTCTAGTCTCTTTAATAATAGTAGTAATAGCAATAGCAATAGCAATAATAATGATAATAATGATAATAATAATGATAAAGATAATAACAATAACAATAACAACACTAACAACAACAACAACAGCAGCAGCAATAATAATAATAATAGCAATAATAATAATAATAGCAATAATAATAATAATAGTAATAATAATAATAATAATAATAATAATAATAATAATAATAATAATAATAATAATAATAATAATTCCTATTCAATAATAACTACAATACCACAATAAAATAGTAATAAAAATTATTATTACTATTATTATCATTATTATTATATATATTAACATTACATATGATTATATATTCAAGTATATACTATATTATGATACATACTAATTGCATATAATATATTTGATAATTATTATACTATATGTAATCCTATTATACATCATTATATATTATATATAATAATATATTATATTATATACAATATATGTATTTTAACAATAAAACTGATACTAAATAATAGTAGTAATAATAACAATAACAAAAATACTAAGACTAATAATTCTGATTACTATTATTGCTGTTAGAATTATATTTATTAATATCATGTCCTACCCAGAGAGAGTGATTGCCCTTTGGAATGGGCTGCCCGGGGAGGTGGTGGAGTCACCATCACTGGAGGTGTTCAGGAGGAGACTTGATAGGGTGCTTGGTGCCATGGGTTAGTTGTTTAGGTGGTGTTGGATGATAGGTTGGACACGATGATCTTGAAGGTCTCTTCCAACCTGGTTAATTCCATTCTATTCTATTCCATTCTATTCTATTCCATTCTATTCTATTCCATTCTATTCTATTCTATTCTATTCTATTCTATTCTATTCTATTCCATTCCATTCCATTCCATTCCATTCCATTCCATTCCATTCCATTCTATATTCTATATTCTATTCTATTCCACATTAGGAATAATGTGGCCAGCAGGAGCAGGGAGGTCATTGTGCCCTGTGCTCAGCACTGCTTAGGCCACACCTTGAGTCCTGTGTCCAGTTCTGGGCTCCTCAGTTTCAGAAGGACATTGAGAGACTTGAAGGTGTCCAGAGAAGGGCAACAAAGCTGGGGAGGGGTCTGGAGCACAGCCCTGTGAGGAGAGGCTGAGGGAGCTGGGGTTGCTTAGCCTGGAGAAGAGGAGGCTCAGGGGAGACCTCATTGCTCTCTGCAACTCCCTGAAGGGAGGTTGTAGCCAGCTGGGGGTTGGTCTCTTCTCCCAGGCAGCCAGCACCAGAACAAGAGGACACAGTCTCAAGCTGTGCCAAGGGAGGTTTAGGCTGGAGGTGAGGAGAAAGTTCTTCACTGAGTGAGTCATTCATCATTGGGATGTGCTGCCCAGGGAGGTGGTGGAGTCCCCATCCCTGGAGGTGTTCAAGGGGAGATTGGATGTGGCACTTGGTGCCATGGTTTAGTCATGAGGTCTGTGGTAATAGGTTGGAACTGATGATCTTTGAGATTTCTTCCAACCTTGGTGAGTCTGTGATATAATAATATATTATATAGTGTATCATAATTATTATGTATGATGTATTGAATAAATATTATATGCAATAATATTGCATATAAGAGAATATTTATAGTAGATGTTGCTGTTGCTATTATTATTATTGTTGTTATTATTATTATTATTATTATTATTATTATTATTATTATTATTATTATTATTATTATTATTATTATTATTATTATTGCTACTAGTACTTTAGATGTTTTTGTGCCTCAGGGAGCAGGAGCTGTGAGGTGGCAGTTGCTAAGGCAACCAGCTTGCCAGCATGTTGTGAAGACTCAGTGCAGCTGCTTGTGAGGCAGCTGTCACCGTGGCCAGCAATTAGCTGTGTCCTCGTTAGTGAGGTGCTGTCTTCAGGGAGGGGTGGGGAGGGTGTGCAGCTCACATTCTTTGTACCCTAGTCCAGAGAGATTTTCTTCTGCAAGTCTCTTATTCATCAGAAGGGTTTGGTGCAGAGCTTCATGGAATGGTTTGGATTGGAAGAGACCTTAAAGGTCATCCAGTTCGAAGCACCTCTGCCGTGGGCAGGGACACCTCCCACCAGCCCAGGTTGCTCAAGGCCTCATCCAGCCTGGCCTTGAACACCTCAGCCTCCCTGGGCAACCTGTGCCAGTGTCTCACTACCCTCACTGGAGAGAATTTCTTGCTAGTACTCAGTTTAAACCTCCCCTCTTCCAGTTTAAAGCTGTGCCCCCTCATTCTATCACTCCAAGCCCCTGTCCAATGTCCCTCCCTGGCTTTCTTGTAGCCCTCTTCAAGTGTTGGAAGGATGCTCTAAGGTCTGCCTGGAGCCTTCTCTTCTCCAGACTGCACAGCCCCAGCTCTCAGCCTGTCCCCACAGGGAAGGTTCTCCAGCCTTCTGATCATCTTTGTGGCTTCCTCTGGACCCTCCCCAGCAGCTCCAGCATCCACAGCCTCCCTGGGCAACCCACTCCAGTGTCTCACCACCCTCACTGGGGAGAATTTCTTCCTAATCTCTGGTCTCCATCTCCCCTCCTCAAGCTTAAAGCTGCTCCCTCTCATCCTGGATGTAAATGGAGGCAAAGATTTCATTAGTTTCCTCTTGTTATGTTTCCTGATGCTGAGTAAAGTTTGTTTTCCCAAGCTGCTACTACAGAAAATAAGCTTCCTCATTTTGCTGTTGTTGTCTTTAATCCCACAAATTCAAGGTGACAGAACTCCCCATCCTCACAGGTTGGTCCATGGGGTGATAATTCAGCCTTACCCTTGTTTTGTGGCTGTTCTGCTCCATTTCTCTTACACCCCAATCTGCTCTTCTCCCCTATGCATAAAACAGAGAATCCATTTTAATCAGCCACTGTCACCTTAGCCAGTTGCTGCCGTTGGGGAGCTGAAGGCAGGCTCTTCGCTCTCCATTTTCCAGGCATTTCCACAAGAACAGGGTTTTCACCCTAGGGTGGTTATTATGTCTTTATCACAGAGTCACAGAAGGTGAGGGGCTGCAAGGGACCTCCAAAGCTCATCCAGGCCAACCCCCTGCCAGAGCAGGAGCACCCAGAGCAGCTCACACAGCAACACATCCAGGCAGGGCTTGAAGAGCTCCACAGAGGGAGACTCCACAACCCCCCTGGGCAGCCTGCTCCAGGCTTCTCTCACCCTCCCAGGGGAAAAATTCTTCCTCCTCTTTCCATGGCACTTCCTCTGCCTCAGCTTCCACCACTGCCCCTGGTGCTGGCATTGGGCATCCCCCAGCAGAGCCTGGCTCCAGCCTCTGGGCACTGCCCCTGCACAGCTTTAGCAGCAGCAAGGAGCTCACCCTCAGGCTCCTCCTCTGCAAGCTCCAGAGCCCTCAGCTCCCTCAGGCTCTCCTGCTAAGGAAGATCTTCCACTGCCTGCAGCATCTTTGTGGCTCTGTGCTGGACTCTCTCAAGCAGTTCCCTGAGGTCCTTCCTGAACTGAGGGGCCCAGAACTGGACACAAGATTCCAGATGTGGCCTCAGCAGGGCAGAGTAGAGGAGGAGGAGAACCTCTCTGGACCTACTCACCACAATCCACCCCAGGATGCCCTTGGCCTTCTTGGCCACCAGAGCACATTGCTGGCTCATGCTCAACCTCCCATCCACCAGCACCCCAAGCTCCCAGCCACATGCAGCTTGGCCTCAAACACCTCCAGGCAGGAGGCTTCCACCACCTCCATGGGCAACCTGTGCCAGGCTCTCACCACCCTCATGGGCAACAACTTCTTCCTCACAGCCAATCTCAATCTCCCCACTTCTAGTTTTGCTCCATCCCCCCCAGTCCTATCCCTCCCTGACACCCTCAAAAGTCCCTCCCCAGCTTTCTTGGAGCCCCCTGCAGATCCTGCAAGGCCACAATGAGGTCTCCTGGGAGCCTTCTCCTCTCCAGCCTGCACAACCCCAACTCCCTCAGTCTGTGCTCACAGCAGAGCAGCTCCAGCCCTCTGCTCCTCCTCGTGGCCCTTCTCTGGACACCTTCCAGCCCCTCCAGATCCTTTCTGGCACAGAGGCTCCAGAACTGGCCCCAGAACTGCAGCTGTGGTCTCAGCAGAGTGGAGCAGAGGGGCAGAATCCCCTCCCTGGCCCTGCTGGCTCTGCTTCTCTTGCTGCAGCCCAGGCTCTGCTTGGCTCTCTGGGCTGCAAGTGCTACCTGCTGCCTCCTCTGCAGCTTCTCCCTCCCCAGCAACCCCAGGGCTGCTCTCCAGCCAGTCCCTGCCCAGCCTCTAGCAGTGCCTGGGATTGCCCTGCCCCAGCTGCAGGACCTTGCCCTTGGTCTTGTTGAACCTCCTGAGGTTGTCCTGGGCCCAGCTCTGCAGCCTGTGCAGGTCCCTCTGGATGGATCCTTCCCTCCAGCTGTCAGCTGCACCACACACTTGATGTGTTTGTTGAACTTGCAGCAGGTGCCTGAGTGCCACTGCCCATGGCACCAGCAAAGGTGCTCAAATAGTGTAGAGTTTCCTAAGCAAGCAGGCAAAGGGAGCAACTGCTTTCTCCTTTTAGGAGGAGATAAAGAGAGATAATTATCCTCAAAGGTGAGGGCAGCCAAATGTAAATTAGAAAGAGGTGCTTTTGGCCATGATTAACTGCTAGGATCAGCTGTCATGGGCAGTGTGTTTCCTCATCTTTTGATGACATTTATACCACTGCTGGAAAATCTGCCTTCCCCAAACCCAAGTTACACTTCCATTAAATGCTAATTGATGAGCTCACTGGAAGGACAAGCTGGTGGCAGAGAGGAAGTCACTCCTGGACTGAGTGCCCCTTTCAGCCTCAGTTTTCATACATCAACACCAGTGCAGCTTGCCCTCATTTTCCTCTAATTTACATCATCTTCCCCAAGATGAAACTGACCATAAGCAGCATTGTGGTAGAAGAGGCTTTGTTGCTGGTGTGTGCATTAAACATCATAGAATCATAGACTCCTTGAGTGGTCCAGGCCAGAAGGAACCTCCAGAGCTCAGCCAGTCCAACCCCTCTGCACTCAGCAGGGACATCCCCAACTAGAGCAGGTTGCCCACAGCCCTGTCCAGCCTCACCTTCAATATCTCCAGGGATGGAGCCTCAACCACCTCCCTGGGCAACCTGTGCCAGTGTTCCACCACCCTCCTGCTGCAGAGTTTGTTCCTCACATCCAATCTCAATCTGCTCTGCTCTACTTTGAAGCCATTGTCCCTGTCCCTGCAGGCCTTTGCAAACAGTCTCTCTGCAGCCTTCTTGCAGCCCCCTTCAGGTCCTGGCAGGCTGCTCTGAGGTCTGCCTGGAGCCTTCTCTTCTCCAGGCTGAACACCCCCAGCTCCCTCAGCCTGGCCTCAGAGCAGAGCTGCTCCAACCCCCTCAGCATTCCCATGGCCTCCTCTGGAGCCTCTCCATCAGGTCCAGGTCCTTCCTGTGCTGAGGGCTCCAGAGCTGCAGACAGCACTGCAGGGGAGGTCTCAGCAGAGCCAAGTGTCAGAATCAGCTCTCTGGCTCTCTGGCAATGCTGCTTTGGATGCAGCCCAGGCTGCCCTTGGCCTCCTGTGCTGCAAGCTCACCCTGCCTGCTTCTGGCCAGCTTCTCCCCCCCCAGCACCCCCAAGTCCTTATATGCCCTTTGCAAGAACTGAAAACTGAGAGCAAAGAGCTCAAGCTGGCTACAGGGGACTGAACCTGTCTCTCTCTCCATTTCAATACCAGCTCCTGAAATGCAAACCTGTCAGCTGTGAACAAGCAATCCTTGTAGCTTTGCTGCCATGCTGCCATGCTGCCACTTCATTAGCCCTGTCTGTGTCCTGTTGGCACTGCATCCTTGGTTGCAGGGTTTAGTTGATTGGATGGTGTTGGATGATAGGTTGGACACGATGATCTCGAAGGTCTCTTCCAACCTGGTCTATTCTATTCTATTCTATTCTATTCTATTCTAGTCTAGTCTAGTCTAGTCTAGTCTATTCCATTCCATTCCATTCTATTCCATTCCATTCCATTCCATTCCATTCCATTCTATTCTATTCCACTCTATTCTATTCTATTCTATTCTATTCTATTCTATTCTATTCTATTCTATTCCATTCCATTCCATTCCATTCCATTCCATTCCATTCTATTCCACTCCAGTCTATTCTATTCTATTCTATTCTATTCTATTCTATTCCTATTCTATTCTATTCTATTCTATTCTATTCCATTCCATTCCATTCCATTCTATTCTATTCCACTCCATTCTATTCTATTCTATTCTATTCTATTCTATTCTATTCTATTCTATTCCATTCCATTCCATTCCATTCCATTCCATTCCATTCCATTCCATTCTATTCTATTCTATTCTATTCTATTCTCTCATCCCAGGGAGATTTTGTTCCTGCAAGCAGGATGATGGTATATTTACTTCTAGTTGTTGTTGAGGGTGTGGATAGCTGCTTAATTGAAGCAGGCAGATGTGGCAGGATAACCCCAGGCAGTGCTACAGGCTGGGGACAGAGTGGCTGAGAGCAGCCAGGCACAAAGGGACCTGGGGGGACTGGTGGACAGCAGCTCAACATGAGCCAGCAGTGTGCCCAGGGGGCCAAGAAGGCCAAGGGCATCCTGGCCTGCATCAGCACTAGTGTGGCCAGCAGGAGCAGGGAGGTCATTGTGCCCTGTGCTCAGCACTGCTCAGGCCACACCTTGAGTCCTGTGTCCAGTTCTGGGCTCCTCAGTTTCAGAAGGACATTGAGAGACTTGAAGGTGTCCAGAGAAGGGCAACAAGGCTGGGGAGGGGTCTGGAGCACAGCCCTGTGAGGAGAGGCTGAGGGAGCTGGGGTTGCTTAGCCTGGAGAAGAGGAGGCTCAGGGGAGACCTCATTGCTCTCTACAGCTCCCTGAAGGGAGTTGTAGCCAGGTGGGGGTTGGGCTCTTCTCCCAGGCAAGCAGGGACAGAACAAGAGGACACAGTCTCAGGCTGGGCCAGGGAAGTTTTAGGGCTTGTGAGAGCCTTGCTCTCCCAGGTGGGGGTTTTCCCCCTGGGAAACTGAGTCAGTGTGCTGCACTCCCCCTCCCTGCCCAGCACAGGAAGGCACTGCAGCCTTTTGCTCTCTTTTGCTCCTGCCCTGCCTGCACAAGAGGCCTGATTTGCTGCTGGCTTCCTGCCTCTCTGCCACATGGCCAGGCCTGGCCTTTCCTCCCTGCTGCATCTTCAAAGGACTCCTGGTTTTGTATTTATATTCTCCCTCTCTTTTCTTGTTCCTTACCCTTGTGAACCCTTCCTGTTGTTGTTATCTATATATTTTTATATATATATATATAGTTTCAATAAAGTTTTTGCACCTCTGCTTCCAAACTGACCCCAAATGATTTCTGGGGAGATTTACCTCCTCCCTTTTTTTTTCCCCTTATCATCCTTTCTTTTCCTTTTTTTCATGTCAGGATTGGGAGGGGGAAGCAGGGCAGGGATTCTCAGTCTCACAGTATCACCAAGGTTGGAAGAGACCTCAAAGATCATCAAACCCAACCTGTCACCACAGACCTCATGGCTAGAGCATGGCACCAAGTGCCACATCCAATCCCCTCTTGAACACCTCCAGGGATGGGGACTCCACCACCTCCCTGGGCAGCACATCCCAATGGTGAATGACTCTCTCTGGGAAGAACTTTCTCCTCACCTCCAGCCTAAGCCTCCCCTGGCACAGCTTGAGACTGTGTCCTCTTGTTCTGGTGCTGATTGCTAGAGAGAAGAGACCAACCCCCACCTGGCTACAACCTCCCTTCAGGTCGTTGTAGAGAGCAATGAGGTCTCCCCTGAGCCTCCTCTTCTGCAGGCTAAGCAACCCCAGCTCCCTCAGCCTCTCCTCACAGGGCTGTGCTCCAGACCCCTCCCCAGCTTTGTTGCCCTTCTCTGGACACATTGAATATTGCATCCAGCTCTGGGCTCCCCAGGTCAGGAGGGACAGGGATCTGCTGGAGAGAGGCCAAGGGAGGGCTCCAAGGCTGCTGAAGGGACTGCAGCACTGCCTGGGGAGGAGAGGCTGAGAGCCCTGGGGCTGTTCAGTCTGCAGAGGAGAAGGCTGAGAGGGATCTGATCAATGTCTATCAAGAGCTGAGGGCTGGGGGTCAGGAAGGAAGGGCCAGGGACAGCCTCTGCTCACTGTGCCCTGGGATAGGCCAAGGGGCAATGGATGGAAACTGCAGCACAGGAGGTTCCAGCTCAACATGAGGAGGAACTTCTTGCCTGTGAGGGTCCCAGAGCCCTGGAGCAGGCTGCCCAGAGAGGTTGTGGAGTCTCCTTCTGTGGAGCCTTCCCATCCCTGTCTGGATGTGTTCCTGTGTGACCTGTGCTGGATTCTCTGCTCCTGCTCTGGCAGGGGGGTTGGACTTGCTGGTTTCTGGAGGTCCCTTTAAGCCCCTAGTATCCTGTGGTCCTGTGTCATCTGTGATCCTGGGGCTTCTCAACTCACCAGAAAATGAAGTCGAATGCTCAAACAAAGGAATGACTTTGGTGCACTCAGTGCACAGCTATGTGCTCCTTGGATGCTGACAGTATCTGCTTCCATCATCCTTTTCCCATTCCCCATCCTCTGTTCTTCTCTCTTCACACAATCCCAGCATTCTGGGGGTTGGAAGGGACCTCTGGGGATCACCCAGCCCAACCTCCCTGCTAAAGCAGGGCACCCCCAGCAGCTTGCCCAGGAGCACAATGGCCAGGGGGGGTTGGAATCTCTCCAGACAAAGAGTCTCCACAACCTCTCTGGGCAGCCTGCTCCAGGGCTCCAGCACCCTCACAGCCTCCATCATGTTCAGATGGAACCTCCTGGGTCTGTGCCCATTGCCCCTTGTCCTGTCCCTGGGCACCACTGAGCAGAGCCTGGCCCCAGCCTCTTGCCCCCCACCCTTTATCTCTTGCTGAGCATTGCTCAGCTGCCCTCTGGGGCTGCTCTTCTCCAGGCTCTCAGCCCCAGGGCTCTCAGCCTTTGCTGCTCCCAGAGCTGCTCCAGGCCCCTCAGCAGCTTTGTAGCTTCTGCTGGACTCTCTCCAGTAGTTCCCTCCCTCTAGAACTGGGGAGCCCAGAACAAGCCCCACTGCTCCAGCTGTGGCCTCGACAGGGCAGAGCAGAGGATGAGGAGAACCTTCTTCAACCTTCTGGCCTCACTCTTCTTGAAGCCTCTGAACACCTTTTCCTGAACACAATTTCCACTAGCTTGGTTTTGAGGACCCTCAGACTGCTGAGTACTGTGGGGGGAGGGGACAAAAAAAATCTGTCCTTTTGCTTTGGCTGAGTTCTGGAAAGGATTCCAAAGGTCAGGATGTTGATCCCTGACTTTTAGCCAAATGTGTAGGCTCAGGCTTTTGGGGATCTGTTTAACCCAGTGATTGATGCTGCTCAGTGCCTTCTGTGGCTGATCTCAGAATCATCCAGGGCTTCACCTGGGACATGAGGAGAGACAATCTCCCAGCTCCACCTTTCACCTACCCTCTGCTTCCTATTCATGAAAGCATTAGGAAGGTTATGTTCAGCTGTTGTAGTCCTGGGCTTGAAGCACTGCTGAGATCTCCTCCATAATTCCATTGATGCCAGGATTTCAGAGGGATTCTGGAGGGCTTATTAACCTCAGTATGCTTGGGCTTCAGGGGAAGCTGCTGGGGATCTCAACCATCTCTAGCTTTCTAGAGAAGGCTGAGAGGGATCTGATCAATGTCTATCAACATCTGAGGGCTGGGGGTCAAGAGGGAGGGGACAGGCTGTGCTCAGTTGCTCAGTCCTGGGGTAGGACAAGGGGCAATGGATGGAAACTGCAGCACAGGAGGTTCCAGCTCAACATGAGGAGGAACTTCTTGCCTGTGAGGGTCCCAGAGCCCTGGAGCAGGCTGCCCAGAGAGGTTGTGGAGTCTCCTTCTGTGGAGCCTTTCCATCCCTGTCTGGATGTGTTCCTGTGTGACCTGTGCTGGATTCTCTGCTCCTGCTCTGGCAGGGGGGTTGGACTGGAAGATCTGCAGAGGTCCCTTCCAACCCCTGACATCCTGTGAGCTGTGAGCCTGTGTCCCACTTCACTGTCAGCTGAAAGGCAAAATAAGAACAAAACAAAGGCAGGAAAAGAGGGAAGCACCCCCCTCACTCCTGGTGACTTGTGCTTGGTTACTATAGTGATGAAGCCTCAACTAAATGCCTCCCCAGCTCTGACTGCAATCCAGGCATGCAGCTACTTGTCAGCAAAGCAAAGCAGAGAAAGGGAAGGAATTGAGGAGTGTGCTGTTGATGGTGGTGTGAACCTAATCTGCCTGGACCAAATTACTGCCTGAATCTGGACCTGCTCCATACTGCTTTAGATGCTGATGTGAATGAGCCAGGTTGGAAAAGACCTCAGAGATCATCAAGTCCAACCTAGTACCTAACACCTCCTGACAGCTAAACCATGGCTCCAAGTGCCACATCCAATCCCCTCTTGAACCCCTCCAGGGATGGGGACTCCACCACCTCCCTGGGCAGCACATCCCAATGGCCAATTACTCTTCCTGGGAAGAACTT
This sequence comes from Dryobates pubescens, assembly GCF_014839835.1. NCBI lineage: Eukaryota > Metazoa > Chordata > Aves > Piciformes > Picidae > Dryobates > Dryobates pubescens. The sequence continues at coordinate 6,012,722 of NC_071648.1, read as the reverse complement.
TCTCCTCACCTCCAGCCTAAACCTCCCCTGACACAGCTTGAGACTGTGTCCTCTTGTTCTGGTGCTGGCTGCCTGGGAGAAGAGACCAACCCCCACCTGGCTACAACCTCCCTTCAGGGAGTTGGAGAGAGCAATGAGGTCTCCCCTGAGCCTCCTCTTCTCCAGGCTAAGCAACCCCAGCTCCCTCAGCCTCTCCTCCCAGGGCTGTGCTCCAGACCCCTCCCCAGCCTTGTTGCCCTTCTCTGGACACCTTCAAGTCTCTCAGTGTCCTTCTTGAATAGATCTGCCTGAGAGACTGGAAACTCTGATGGGCACTCAGTGGGGCATGCTTGCAGGAAGGCAAGACCAGGGAAGTGATTGCTCCCTTGCAGTCCATACCTGTGAGGCCAGACCTCAAATCCTGCGGTCAGTTTTGGGACCCTCACTCCAAGAAGGACACTGAGGGGCTGGAGCCTGTCCAGGGAGGGGCAACCAGGCTGGGGAAGGGTCTGGAGAAGGAGGCTGGGGAGGAGCAGCTGAGGGAACTGGGGCTTTTCAATGTGGAGGTGAGGAGGCTGAGGGGAGACCTCCTTGCTCTCTACAGCTCCCTGAAAAGAGGTTGGAGTGAGGTGGGGGTTGGGCTCTGCTCCCTAGTGTCAGTATCTCCCTGGTATCTCCCTAGTAACTCTCCTTTCTCCTTGTCATATCTGGAGTGTAGGCATGACCTTTCATGGCCACAATGATGTTGGTTTGATGGTTGGACTCAGTGATTCTCAAGGTCTTTTCCAACCTTTCCACATTCTCTGACTGTTAGAACTGAGCCAAGGTTTCACCCTGGCCATGTTTCCACAGCACACCCTCTCCAAACTTACTGCCACCTCCTGCTCTGAGCAGGTGACCAGAGGTGAGACAGAGACCACTCACCTTTGGGGTGGCCAAATTTCTTGCTGTCATCTCAAGGCAGCAAAAGAACCTTGTTCAAAGCTGATCATTAATCAAGCTATTGCCAGCCCATCACCTAATGGCCACTGTGCTACATGGATCAGAAGGCTGCCTTTAACATTTGTATATCTAACTGTTAATAATTAGAATCACAGAATTCTCAGGGCAGGAAGGGACCTCAAGGCTCAGCCAGTTCCAGCCCCCTGCCATGGCCAGGGACACCTCACACTGCAGCAGGTTGCTCACAGCCACCTCCAGCCTGGCTGCAAACACCTCCAGGCAGGAGGCTGCCACCACCTCCCTGGGCAACCTGTGCCAGGCTCTCACCACCCTCATGGGCAACAACTTCTTCCTCACAGCCAATCTCAATCTCCCCACTTCTAGTTTTGCTCCATCCCCCCAGTCCTATCCCTCCCTGACACCCTCAAAAGTCCCTCCCCAGCTTTCTTGGAGCCCCCTGCAGATCCTGCAAGGCCACAATGAGGTCTCCTGGGAGCCTTCTCCTCTCCAGCCTGCACAACCCCAACTCCCTCAGTCTGTCCTCACAGCAGAGCAGCTCCAGCCCTCTGCTCCTCCTCCTGGCCCTTCTCTGGACACCTTCCAGCCCCTCCAGATCCTTCCTGGCACAGAGGCTCCAGAGCTGGCCCCAGAGCTGCAGCTGTGGTCTCAGCAGAGTGGAGCAGAGGGGCAGAATCCCCTCCCTGGCCCTGCTGGCCACACTTCTCTTGCTGCAGCCCAGGCTCTGCTTGGCTCTCTGGGCTGCAAGTGCTCCCTGCTGGCTCCTCTTCAGCTTCTCCTCCCCCAGCACCCCCAAGGCCTTTCCTTCAGGGCTGCTCTCCAGCCAGTCCCTGCCCAGCCTCTAGCAGTGCCTGGGATTGCCCTGAGCCAGCTGCAGGACCTTGCCCTTGGTCTTGTTGAACCTCCTGAGGTTGTCCTGGGCGCAGCTCTGCAGCCTGTCCAGGTCCCTCTGGATGGATCCTTCCCTCCAGCTGTCAGCAGCACCACACAGCTTGGTGTCATCAGCAGCCCTGCTGAGGCTGCACTCAGTGCCACTGTCCATGGCACCAGCACAGATGTTGAACAAGCCTGGTGCCAGGTCTGACCCCTGAGGGACTCCACTTGTCCCTGGCCTCCACTTGGCCATGGACCCATTGACAGCCACCCTTTGGGTGCAGCCCTCAGGCCAGTTTTTTATCCACTTCTCTTAAGCTTCAATTAGAGGCCACCCTTTAGTATTGTCTCAGTGCCTTTAGCTGTCTGATGAAAACACTTGGGAAAAACAAAGAGAGCAGTGGTATTCTGATTGTTATTTTCAAGGAGAACAACAAACACCTCCCTGGCTTGTAGCAGCAGGTTGCAACACTTGGTTGTTGCTGGCAACAGCTAAGTGTTGTGGCAGTGGTGGTAAAAATTGAACTCATCTTAGCCAAACCCTGGACATCACTGCAAGAATCACACTGAGGTGCTGGAGTGAGTCCAGAGCAGGGCAACCAAGCTGGGGAAGGGTCTGGAGGACAGGGCTGGGGAGGAGCAGCTGAGGGAGCTGGGGTGGTTTAGTGTGGAGAAGAGGAGGCTGAGGGGAGACCTCATTGCTCTCTATATCAAAAAGGAGGTTGCAGTGAGGTGGGGGTTGGTCTCTGCTCCCTAGGTGATAGAAGGAGAGGAAGTGGCCTGAAATATGCCAGGGGAGGGTTAGGTTGGAGAGTAGGAACAATTTCTTTGCTGCCAGAGTGGTCAGGGATTGGAAGAGGCTGCCCAGGGAGGTGGTGGAGTCCCCATCCCTGGAGGTGTGCCAGAAAACTTGGCCATGGTGGTTTGGGACAAGGCTCAGTGGCCATGGAGGTGGTGGTGGATGGTTGGACTCTATTATCTTAGAGGCCTTTTCTGTGGAATTATCACAGCATCACAGAAACACTCAGGCTGGAAAAGAGCCTCAGGGTCACCAAGGCCAGCCCAGAACCCTGCTCTGCAAGGCTCAGCCCTAAACCACAGCCCCAAGCACCACAGCCAAACCACCTTCAAACACAGCCAGGCTTGGGGACTCCACCACCTCCCTGGGCAGCACATTCCAAGCCCTGACCACTCCTGACAGGAATGTTTTTCCCCCCCTAATGTCCAGTAGAATGGTTTGTGTTGGAATGGACCTTCATTAAGCATTAATTAACTTCATTGATTAAGCATTAATTGACTAATAAACTTCATTAATTCACTAATTCTCTTCATTAATTAAGGTAATAGATTTCTATCAAGAATGAGTTGAGAGACCAGGGGCTGTTCAGCCTGGAGAAGAGCAGACTTAGAGAGGATCTTCTCAGTGCTGAAGTGTTGTCAAGGCATGGAACAGGGCAATGGGGAAGTCCCCATCCCTGGTGGGATTTCATAGATGTGTGGCTGGGGGAGATGGTTCAGTGGTGGACCTGGTAGTGCTTGGTTACCAGCTGGACCTGATCATCTTGGAGGACTCCTTTGCCACAGAAGTGATTGTGTGGTTCTAAGTTCTGGTGCCAGGGCTGGGGCAGGTGATGTGGCAGCCCCTACCTTGTCTCCTCTGAAACTCCAGTAGGTGCTACACCCTAAAACCACAGGGAACATCACTTCAGAGGGCTTCCCATCCACTGAACTGCAGGTGAGTCATCTAGGCTTAAATAGTTAGTGGAGTTTGAAGTGTTGGCTATCTGAAAGGCCACGAGGAGGAGCAGAGGGCTGGAGCTGCTCTGCTGTGAGCTCAGACTGAGGGAGTTGGGGTTGTGCAGGCTGGAGAAGAGAAGGCTCCCAGGAGACCTCATTGTGGCCTTGCAGGATCTGCAGGGGGCTCCAAGAAAGCTGGGGAGGGACTTTTGAGGGTGTCAGGGAGGGATAGGACTGGGGGGGATGGAGCAAAACTAGAAGTGGGGAGATTGAGATTGGCTGTGAGGAAGAAGTTGTTGCCCATGAGGGTGGTGAGAGCCTGGCACAGGCTGCCCAGGGAGGTGGTGGCAGCCTCCTGCCTGGAGGTGTTTACAGCCAGGCTGGAGGTGGCTGTGAGCAACCTGCTGCAGTGTGAGGTGTCCCTGGCCATGGCAGGGGGGTTGGGACTGGCTGAGCCTTGAGGTCCCTTCCAGCCCTGACAGTTCTATGTAACAGTTATAAGGTCCCTGTTGTGTTAACTGGATGAGTGGTGAAGCTGTTAAGTGCTCACTGATGGGAATCTTGGGGTCTTCAAAAAGTCTATGATGTGACCAGAAAGTTTGGAGAGAAGCTTCTTGGCTGGTGGCTGTGACATGGCTGAGAGGTGGTAGCTTGTTCAGCTACTGTGCTTGTGCTGAGTGCCTGGACTGATAATCTTCCCTTCAGTCTCACAGTATCACCAAGGTTGGAAGAGACCTCAAAGATCATTAAGTCCAAGCTGTCCCCACAGACCTCATGACTAGACCATGGCACCAAGTGCCACATCCAATCCCCTCTTGAACACTTCCAGGGATGGGGACTCCACCACCTCCCTGGGCAGCACATCCCAGTGGCCAATCTCTCTTCCTGTGAAGAACTTTCTCCTCCCCTCCAGCCTAAACCTCCCTTGGCACAGCTTGGGACTGTGTTCTCTTCTTCTGGTGCTGGCTGCCTGGCAGAAGAGACCAACCCCCACCTGGCTGCAACCTCCCTTCAGGGAGTTGGAGAGAGCAATGAGGTCTCCCCTGATCTTTCTCTTCTCCAGGCTAAGCAACCCCAGCTCCCTCAGCCTCTCCTCACAGGGCTGTGCTCCAGACCCCTCCCCAGCCTTGTTGCCCTTCTCTGGACACCTTCAAGTCTCTCAATGTCCTTCTGAAACTGAGGGGCCCAGAACTGGAGTAACCTTCAAGTAACTTGCTGAAAATGGGAATTCATAGAGTCATGGAATAGGATAGGATAGGATAGGATAGGATAGGATAGGATAGGATAGGATAGGATAGGATAGGATAGGATAGGATAGACCAGGTTGGAAGAGACCTTCAAGATCATCATGTCCAACCCATCAACCAATCCAACACCACCTAAACAACTAACCCATGGCACCAAGCACCCCAACAAGTCTCCTCCTGAATGCTTCAGGTTGGAAGGGACTGTAATGTTCATCTAGTTGCAGCCCCCTCCCACCAGCCCAGGTAGCTCAAGGCCCTCACCCAGCCTGGCCTTGAACACCTCCAGCAGCATAGGGCATCCACAGCCCCCTGGGCAATGTGTTCCAGGGTCTCACCACCCTCCCTACGACGAATTGCTTCCTAATAACCAGTGTACATCTCCTCTCTTCCAGCTTAAAGCTTTTCACTCTCATTCTGTCACTCCAAGCCCTTGTCAAAATCCCTCCCCAGCTTTCTGGCAGTCCCCCTCCAGGTCCTGGCAGGCTGCTCTGAGGTCTCCCTTGAGCCCTCTCTTCTCCAGGCTGAGCAGCCCTAGCTCCATCAGCCTGCTCCCACAGGGGAGGCTCTCCAGCCTTACCATCACCTCAGTGGCCTCCTCTGGACCTGCTCAACAGCTCCAGGTCCTTCTTGTGCTGGGGTCACCACACGTGGAGGCAGTGAGGTCTGAGCAGAGCAGAGGGGCAGAATCCCCTCCCTGTGCTGCTGCTCTCCCTGCAGCTCAGCACACAGCTGCCTGCTGGGCTGCCAGGGACCATTGCTGGCTCCTGGGGAGTTCCAGAGCTCAGCTCTTGCTTAGGGACTTGTGAAAAATGATCTCTTTTCCCCCCTCTACTTATCTTTGATTTCCAGCAACACTTCATGTGCCACCAATTAGGTATTTTGGTGGTGGTGGTGGTGGTGGTGACTCATCTGATGGAGAGGTGCATGTCCAGATGGTAAAATCACTTGGCAGTGGCTTCCAAGTGAAAGGAATTGATCTGAATAGATCCTCCCTTTGCCAGCTCAGTAGTTAGCTGAAATGGTAATTTAAAAATAGACAATTAAGGAAATTAAGTGAGTTTATTAGAGCTCAAATAATGAACTAAAAATAGGCTTAAATGCTGGTAATGGGCGATTTCTTGAGGGTTATTGTTTCATTCATCATCCCATGCCAGCAGTCCTGCCTCTTACTGGAATGAAAACCTTCTGGATGAGATTGGTGCTGCAGAGAGGTGGCTGCTGGTGCCTCCAAGTGACAATTGACCCCTCTGCAGGTCTTGCTTTTGGAGAGTTGGATCCAAACTCCCTGGGCAGCACATCCCAATGGGCAATCACTCTCTCTGTGTAGAACTTCCTCCTAACCTCCAGCCTAAACCTCCCCTGGTGCACCTTGAGACTGTGTCCTCTTGTTCTGGTGCTGGCTGCCTGGCAGAAGAGACCAACCCCCACCTGGCTACAACCTCCCTTCAGGGAGTTGGAGAGAGCAATGAGGTCTCCCCTGAGCCTCCTCTTCTGCAGGCTAAGCAACCCCAGCTCCCTCAGCCTCTCCTCCCAGGGCTGTGCTCCAGACCCCTCCCCAGCTTTGTTGCCCTTCTCTGGACACCTTCAAGTCTCTCAATGTCCTTCTGAAACTGAGGAGCCCAGAACTGGACACAGGACTCAAGGTGTGGCCTGAGCAGTGCTGAGCACAGGGCACAATGACCTCCCTGCTCCTGCTGGCCACACAGTTCCTGATGCAGGCCAGGATGCCATTGGCCTTCTCTGGACACCTTCCAGCATCTCAACCTCCTTCCTAAACTGAGGGGCCCAGAACTGGACACAGGACTCAAGGTGTGGCCTAACCAGTGCAGTGTACAGGGGCACAATGACCTCCCTGCTCCTGCTGGCCACACTGTTCCTGATGCAGGCCAGGATGCCATTGCCCTTCCCTGGACACCTTCCAGCAAGTCAACCTCCTTCCTAAACTGAGGGGCCCAGAACTGGACACAGGACTCAAGGTGTGGCCTAAGCAGTGCCATGGGTTAGTTGATTAGGTGGTGTTGGATGATGGGTTGGACACGATGATCCTGAAGGTCTCTTCCAACCTGGTTTATTCTATGTATTCTGTGTAATTCTATGTAAAAGTGAGCAGGGTTGGGTTCTGTGCCCACGTTCCCCTTTCTGTGCTGGAGGCCCAGGGTATTCAGGGGAAGAAGCAGGGGCAGTGTAGGATCCTGCACCTGGGGAGGAGTCAGCCCCTGAAAGCAGTACGGGTGAGGGGTGACCTGCTGGAAAGGAGCTTTGTGGACAAGGATCTGGGAGGGCTGGTGGCCAACAAGTTCACCAGGAGCCAGCAATGTGCCCCCAAGGACAAGAAGGCAAATGGTCTCCTGGGGGGCATGAAGGAGAGTGTGGCTTGCAGGTCAAGGGAGGTTCTCCTCCCTTTCTACTTTGGCTTGGGGAGGGCACAGCTGGAGTACTGGGGCCAGTTTTGGGCTCCCCACTTCAAGAGACATAGAAGTGCTGGAGATACTTCAGCCTGGAGCATCTCTGTGAGGAGAAAAGGCCCTGTGGCTGTTGAGCCTGGAGAAGAGCAGCCCCAGAGGGGATCTGAGCAATGCTCAGCAAGAGCTAAAGGACCTGTGGGGGGCAGAAGGATGGAGCCAGGCTCTTGGCAGTGGTGCCAGGGACAGGACAAGGGACACTGGGCACAAACTGGGACCCAGGAGTTCCACCTGAACATAAGGAGAAACTTCTTTGGTGTGAGGGTGCTGGAGGCCTGGAGCAGGCTGCCCAGAGAGGCTGTGGAGTCTCCTTGCCTGGAGAGATTCCAACCCCACCTGGTCATTGTGATCCTCTGGGCAACCTGACCTAGGTGATGATGTCACACACAGAGAGTGCCACAGAATCACCAAGGATGGAAGAGACCTCAAAGATCATCAAGTGTAACCCTGCTTACTGCAAGGGGGGATGTTTGCTTCTAGCCCAAACCTTCCTATGACTCTGTGATCCTGTGCAAGCTGCTGTGAGGGTCCCTGCTTTAGCAGGGCATTGGGCTGGATGATCTCCAGAGGTCCCTTCCAACTCCAGATGGATTGGTGATGTCCCCACTGATCTATCTGAGTGCAGCTTCACTTCCTGCTACCATCAGTTTGCATTTGAAGTTTGACTATTGCTGACTCTATTGCACCTCTTGGGTTCCCCTATTGATGCCACTTTGCTCTGCTCTGCTGAGACCTCCCCTGCAGTGCTGTCTGCAGCTCTGGAGCCCTCAGCACAGCAAGGACCTGAACCTGATGGAGAGGCTCCAGAGGAGGCCATGGGAATGCTCAGGGGGTTAGGGCAGCTCTGCTCTGAGGCCAGGCTGAGGGAGCTGGGGGTGTTCAGCCTGCAGAAGAGAAGGCTCCAGGCAGACCTAAGAGCAGCCTGCCAGGACCTGAAGGGGGCTGCAAGAAGGCTGCAGAGAGACTGTTTGCAAAGGCCTGCAGGGACAGGAGCAGGGACAATGGCTTCAAAGTAGAGCAGAGCAGATTGAGATTGGATGTGAGGAACAAGTTCTGCAGCATGAGGCTGGTGGAACAGTGGAACAGCTTGCCCAGGGAGGTGGTTGAGGCTCCATCCCTGGAGATATTGAAGGTGAGGTTGGAGAGGGCTGTGGGCAACCTGCTCTAGTTGGGGATGTCCCTGCTGAGTGCAGGGGGGTTGGACTGGCTGAGCTCTGGAGGTCCCTTCCAACCCAGAGCATTCTATGACTCTGTGATGAGTGCTGCTCCAAGGGGCTGGGAAGGGGCATGCCTGACCTGGCCATTATCACTCATGGCCATTGTCAGTCAGAGCATCCCTTTGGTTGGAAAAGATCTTTAAGATTAGGGATTGCAACCCTTCTGTAACACCTGGAGGTCACATCTCTAACACCCATCTCTATGTATGGTGGTTTCCACACCTCTGTCTGATGTATAGCTCAGGATCTCTTGATGCAGAGGGTGAGAATCAACTACCTAAATCATATCTGCAGCTCTCATTCCAACTCATGGGAGCAAAGCAGTCTTTGGAGTCTGCACATACCATCAAACCACAGCCTGAAGAGACTGTTGCAGCCTCATGAAGATGGCTTGGTTGAGCAATTCCTGCTCCCAAGATGGTGACCAGAAGCAGAACTCAGAGACAAAAAGCAAGGGAGAAATAAATAGCAACTGGAGAGGTGGCTGCTAGTGGTCTAGAAAGGCTCCGAGGGGGTTAAAGATGCTGCTGCCACTAGGTGTCATGCTGGGATCATCCCTTGAAGCATGAGTGATTATCAAAGGTGCTGAACTGAAGAGCAGGATCTCCTTTCTGGGGGTCAGGAGCTGAAACAGCTCATTTTGCAGGCTGTGATTGCTGTGTGCCAGCCCAGGGTGTCAGGCTGGGCCAGTACCTCTCACACAACCACAGCCAGGTTGGAAGAGACCTCAGAGATCATCCAGTCCAACCTGTCACCCAGCCCTAACTAATCAACTCAAGCCTGGCACTGAGTGCCTCATCCAGGCTGTTTTAAACACTCCCAGGAACGCTGACTCCACCACCTCCCTGGGCAGCACATCCCAATGGTCAGTCTCTCTCTCTGGGAAGAACTTCTTTCTAAGATGAAGCCCAAACTTCCCCTGGCACAGCTTGAGACTGTGTCCTCTTGTTCTGGTGCTTGCCTGGCAGAAGAGCCCAACCCCCACCTGGCTACAACCTCCCTTCAGGGAGTTGCAGAGAGCAATGAGGTCTCCCCTGAGCCTCCTCCTCTCCAGGCTAAGCAACCCCAGCTCCCTGAGCCTCTCCTCACAGGGCTGTGCTCCAGACCCCTCCCCAGCCTTGCTGCCCTCCTCAGGACACCTTCCAGCATCTTAGCATCTTTAGTGAATTTGGGGCTCTGCACCTCCCTGAGTGACAAGGGGTAGAACAAGAGGACACAGTCTCAAGCTGTGCCAGGGGAGGTTTAGACTGGAGGTGAGGAGAAAGTTCTTCACTGAGCTAGTCGTTCGTCCTTGGGATGTGCTGCCCAGGGAGGTGGTGGAGTCCCCATCCCTGGAGGTGTTCAAAGGGGAGATTGTATGTGGCACTTGGTGCCATGGTCTAGTCATGAGGTCTGTGGCGACAGGTTGGACTTGATGATCCTTGGGGTCTCTTCCAACCTTGGTGATACTGTGAGACTGTGAGACTATGGAATCCACACAGCTGATGCCACCCAGCCTGGAGTCAAACACCTGCTGGTCATTTCCTATTTCATTTTGGGATGATGGAGATCCATCACACAGATCCTCAAGTGGCCCTGTGCTTCACACTGGTAAGGCCACACCTCAAATACTGGGTTCAGTTTGGGGCCCCTCACCCCAAGAAGAACATTGAGGTGCTGGAATGCATGCAGAGGAGGGCAACAAAGCTGGGCAGCATGGAATGTGGTATCTGCCCAGGGCACTTGAGCACCTCCCCCTTTACTCTGCCCTGCTGAGACCACAGCTGCAGTCTTGTGTCCAGTGCTGGGCTCCCCAGGTCCAGAGAGAGAGAGACCTGCTGGAGAGAGTCCAAGGGAGAGCCAGGAGGATGCTTAGGGGACTTGAGCATCTCCCCTGTGAAGAGAGACTGAGAGCCCTGGGGCTGTTTAGTCTGGAGAAGAGAAGGCTGAGAGGGATCTGATCAGTGTCTATCACTAGCTGAGGGCTGGGGGGCAAGTGGAGGGGGCCAAGCTCTTGTGGGTGCTGCACAGCAATAAGCCAAGGAGCAATGGAGACAAACTGGAACAGAGAAGGTTTCAGCTCAGCATGAGGAGAAACTAACCCAGACATGTTGAAGGCCAGGTTGGATGAGGCCTTGAGCAACCTGGGCTGCTGGGAGGTGTCCCTGCAAGGGGCTGGAGCTGGATGATCTTCCAGGTGCCCTCCAAGCCTGCCTATTCCAGCAGCTAAGGTTTCCTTCTGTGCGCGACTGGCGGCAACCCGCAGACAGAGCTGAGGGAACAGAGGAGGAGGAGGAGGTAGAAGGCTCTTGGAAGATCACTGAGAAGAGGTCTGGTGACACATGCTGGCTCAGGGCTCTTATGAGAGCTGCCAAACAGAGTGGGACCTGGGGGTGCTGATTGACACCTGCCTAAACATGAGCCAGCAGTGTGCCCAGGTGGCCAAGAAGGCCAAGGGCATCCTGGCCTGCATCAGGAACAGTGTGGCCAGCAGGAGCAGGGAGGTCATTGTGCCCTGTGCTCTGCATTGGTTAGGCCACACCTTGAGTCCTGTGTCCAGTGCTGGGCCCCTCAGTTTCAGAAGGACATTGAGAGACTTGAAGGTGTCCAGAGAAGGGCAACAAGGCTGGGGAGGGGTCTGGAGCACAGCCCTGTGAGGAGAGGCTGAGGGAGCTGGGGTTGCTTAGCCTGGAGAAGAGAAGGATCAGAGGTGACCTCATTGCCCTCTACAACTACCTGAAGGGTGGTTGTAGACAGGAGGGGGTTGGTCTCTTCTCCCAGGCAACCAGCACCAGAACAAGAGGACACAGTCTCAAGCTGTGCCAGGGGAGGTTTAGACTCGAGGTGAGGAGAAAGTTCTTCACTGAGCGAGTCGTTCGTCATTGGGATGTGCTGCCCAGGGAGGTGGTGGAGTCACCGTCCCTGGAGGTGTTCAAGGGGAGATTGGACGTGGCACTTGGTGCCATGGTCTAGTTGTGAGGTCTGTTGGAACAGGTTGGACTTGGTGATCCTTGGGGTCTCTTCCAACCTTAGTTACTGTGATACTGTGATACTGTGTGACTGGTGGGGGTGGGAGTGCTGTTGAGAAGGCACAAGGTGAGTGGGTAGGCTGCAGAGCGCAGCAGAGCGGTGCTGCTGTTGGCATTGCCAGGGCATGTGGAGCTCCATGTGCTGGCTGCCTGCACCTGCACTTCTGGGCTCCCCAGATGTCCTGCCCAGGTGCTTCCCTTGCCTTGTTTTGGGTTCTCTGTCATGACAGGCATCAATCTACCCCAAGGAAATGACAGTCTGTCACAGATGGCAGTTGCTTTGTGGACAGCTTGCTCTGTTCCCAGCAGCCTCTCTCTGACCTTGCACCCTCAGATGCAGTTACAGCCTTTGATAAGAGTTACAAAGAGTGGTTAGCTGGAGAGAGCTGGAGCAGCTCCAGATGCTTGCTGGGGCAGTGGGACAGCTGGGTGCTCTTTATTCCCTTCCCCAGCACATCACTGCTGCCTCATTCCCAGCCTCTTCCTTTCCCTCATCTCCCCAGGACTATCTTAGTGCTGCTGTAGCTTCGTTCTGTGCTCCCCTGGCCTCTGTTCTTTGGGGTCTTCCAATGTCCTGGCCATAGAGAGGCTTTATGGTGTGAAAGGACCACTAAGCACTCTGGTCCTTCTTTCAGGCACTCCTACTATTTGTTTTGCTCTTGGTGTGATGGCTTAGTAACAGCAATAACCAAAAACTACAGGTTCACCATGAGCCAGGAGTTTGTCCTCATGGCCAAGAAAGACAGTGGTCTCCTGGGCTGCACCAAGAGAAGTGTGGCCAGCAGGAGCAGGGAGGTCATTGTGCCCTGTGCTCAGCACTGCTCAGGCCACACCTAGAGTCCTGTGTCCAGTTCTGGGCCCCTCAGTTTCAGAAGGACATTGAGAGACTTGAAGGTGTCCAGAGAAGGGCAACAAAGCTGGGGAGGGGTCTGGAGCACAGCCCTGGGAGGAGAGGCTGAGGGAGCTGGGGTTGCTTAGCCTGCAGAAGAGGAGGCTCAGGGGAGACCTCATTGCTCTCTCCAACTCCCTGAAGGGAGGTTGTAGCCAGGTGGGGGTTGGTCTCTTCTCCCAGGCAGCCTGCACCAGAACAAGAGGACACAGTCTCAAGCTGCACCAGGGGAGCTTTAGGCTGGAGGTGAGGAAGAAACTCTTCCCAGACAGAGAGATTGGCCCTTGGGATGTGCTGCCCAGGGAGGTGGTGGACTCCCCATCCCTGGAGGTGTTCAACAAAGGCTTGGATGTGGCACTTGGAGCCATGGTTTAGCTGTCAGGAGGTGTTGGGTATTAGGTACTAGGTTGGACTTGATGATCTCTGAGGTCTTTCCCAACCTGGTTGATTCTGTGATTCTGTGACTTGATGATTCTTTGATTCTTCCTGACCAGGAAGTCTGATGGTGTAATAAAAAGTGTCTCCTCCCATGCTCAGAGGGAAGAGGCAGGTTTTGAGGTGTGTTTGGCTGTAGCATTCCCTGTGTGAGCTGGGGCAGGTTGTGACTGCCCTTAAAAACCATGGAGGGGTTGCTTATTTGCTTGTTGGTGCTTCCCTCCCTTTGCAGAACAGCTTGCTCAAACAAATATTCTGCTGGTAGCTCCCCCAGGAGCAGCTGGGAGAGGCAGAGCAGCACGACAGGGGGAGGGGAGGAAAGGAAGGCATTACATTTGATGGCACAACCTGGATAATAATCATGGGTATGAGGATGATGTTAAGGTTACTTGGTAAGACCTCCATGATCGTCAAGTGCAACTGAACTGGAAATCCATGAGGAATTGGTTTGGGACCTGCTGAGCCACTTGGACACTCACAGATCCATGGGAGCAGATGGGATTCACCCTAGGGTGCTGAGAGAGCTGGCAGATGAGCTGCCAAGCCGCTCTCCATCATTTGCCTCCAGCCCTGGCTCACTGGAGAGGTCCCAGGTGACTGAAACTGGCCAAGGTGGTCCCCATCCACAAGAAGGGTTGGATGGAGGAACCTGGAACCTCCAGGCCTGGCAGCCTGACCTCAGTGCCAGGGAAAGTGATGGAGCAGATTATCCTGGGGGCAATAACTGCACCTGAAGGATGGCCAAGGGCTCAGGTCCAGCCAGCAGGGATTTAGGCAGGGCAGGTCCTGCCTCACCAACCTGATCTCCTTCCATGCCCAGGTGACTGCCTGGTGGATGTGGGGAGTCTGTGGATGTGGTCTGCCTGGACTTCGGCAGGTGTTGGTCAGTTAGAGGGCAGAAGGGCTCTGCAGAGGGACCTCGACCCACTGGACAGATGGGCAGAGGCCAACAGGATGGCATTCAACAAGTCCAAGTGCCAGGGGCTGCACTTTGGCCACAGCAACCCCAGGCAGAGCTACAGGCTGGGGTCAGAGTGGCTGAGAGCTGCTAAACAGAGAGGGACCTGGGGGTGCTGATTGACAGCTGCCTGAACATGAGCCAGCAGTGTGCCCAGGTGGCCAAGAAGGCCAATGGCATCCTGGCCTGCATTAGGAATAGTGTGGCCAGCAGGAGCAGGGAGGTCATTGTGCCCTGTGCTCAGCACTGCTTAGGCCACACCTTGAGTCCTGTGTCCAGTTCTGGGCTCCTCAGTTTAGGAAAGATGTTGAGATGCTGGAAGGTGTCCAGAGAAGGGCAACAAAGCTGGGGAGGGGTCTGGAGCACAGCCCTGTGAGGAGAGGCTGAGGGAGCTGGGGTTGCTTAGTCTGCAGAAGAGAAAGATCAGGGGAGACCTCATTGCCCTCTACAACTACCTGACAGGTGGTTGTAGCCAGGTGGGGGTTGGTCTCTTCTCCCAGGCAAGCAGCACCAGAACAAGAGGACACAGTCTCAAGCTGTGCCAGGGGAGGTTTAGACTCGAAGTGAGGAGAAAGTTCTTCACTGAGCGAGTTGTTCACCATTGGGATGTGCTGCCCAGGGAGGTGGTGGAATCCCCATCCCTGGAGGTGATCAAGAGGAGATTGGATGTGGCACTTGGTGCCATGGTCTAGTCATGAGGTCTGTGGTGACAGGTTGGACTTGATGATCCTTGGGGTCTCTTCCAACCTTAGTTATCTTGTGAGACTGTGATAACCTAGCACCACCCTGGCCAAAGTGCCATGGCCACACCTTTCTTGAACACCTCCAGGGATGGGGACTCCACCACCTCCCTGGGCAGCTCGTTCCTGTGCCTGACCACTCCTGCAGCAAAGACATTTTCCCCTAATCTCCAAAGTAAACCTCTCCTGGCACAATTTCAGGTCATTTCCTCTCCTTCTGTCACCTGAGGAGAGACCAACCCCCACCAACCTCCTTTCAGGGAGCTGTAGAGAGCAATGAGGTCTCCCCTCAGCATCCTCTTCTCCACACTAAGCACCCCCAGCTCCCTCAGCTGCTCCTCCCCAGCCCTGTTCTCCAGACCCTTCTCCAGCTTTGTTCCCTTCTCTGGACCTGCTCCAGCTCCTCACTGTCCTTCTTGGAGTGAGTGGTCCAAAACTGAACCCAGTATTTAAGATGCAGCCTCACCAGTGCCCTGTACAGGGAGACAATCTCTGCCTTAGTCCTGCTGGCCACACTATTGCTGATCCAGGCCATGATGATCTTGGCCTTCTTGGCCACCTGGGCACACTGCTGGCTCATCTTCAGCCAGCTGTCAACCAACACATCCAGGTCATCTTAGAACAAGGGGCAATGGATGGACACTACAGCACAGGAGGTTCCACATCACCATAAGGAGGAACTTCTTCACTGTGAGGGTCCCAGGGCACTGGAACAGGCTGCCCACAGGGCTCTCCTCACAGGGCTGTGCTCCAGACCCCTCCCCAGCCTTGTTGCCCTTCTCTGGACACCTTCAAGTCTCTCAATGTCCTTCTGAAACTGAGGGGCCCAGAACTGGACACAGGACTCAAGGTGTGGCCTAAGCAGTGCTGAGCACAGGGGCAGAATGACCTCCCTGCTCCTGCTGGCCACACTGTTCCTGATGCAGGCCAGGATGCCATTGGCCTTCTTGGCTGTCTGGGCACACTGGTGGCTCAAGTTCAGCTGCTGTCCACCAGTACCCCCAGGTCCCTCTCTGCCTGGCTGCTCTCAGCCACTCTGACCCCAGCCTGCAGCACTGCCTGGGGTTGCTGTGGCCATTGTGTGGAACCCAGCACTTGGACTTGTTAAATGACACCAAGTTGAGCTCTGCCCATCTGTCCAGCCTAGCAAGGTCCCTCTGCAGAGCTCTCCTGCCCTCTAACAGATCCACACCTGCCCCCAGCTCGCTGTCATCTACAAATGTTCCTATTTTAGATGAATTTTGACTAGGGAGTGTCCAGTGGAGGCTGTGAGGATGCTGAAGGGACTGGAACATCTGTCTGATGAGGGAGAGCTGAGACACTTGTGGCTGTTTAGTCTGGAGAAGGCAAGACTGAGAGGAGATGTTATTGATGTTTAGGAACATGTGAAGTGTGGGTGTCAAGAATGGAATGGAATGGAATGGAATGGAATGGAATGGAATGGAATAGAATAGAATAGAATAGAATAGAATAGAGTAGAATAGAATAGAATAGAATAGAATAGATAGAATAAACCAGGTTGGAAGAGAACTTCAAGATCATCAAGATCATCAACCAATCCAACCCACCTAAACAACTAACCCATGGCACCAAGCACCCCATTAAGTCTCCTCCTGAACACCTCCAGAAGAAGAGGCCAGGCTCATTTCAGTGGTGTCCTATGATAGGAGAAGGGGCAATGGATACCAGCTGGAACACAGGAAGCTCCACCTCAGCATGGGGAAAAGCTTCTTCACTGTGAGGGTGCTGGAGCCCTGGAGCAGGCTGCCCAGAGAGCTTTTGGTGTCCCCTCCTCTGGAGACTTCTGTGACCCATCTGAGTGGCCTGCCCTACGTGACCCTGCTCTGGCAGCAAGGTTGGAATGGATGAGCCTCAGAGGTCCCTTCCAACCCCTTCCACTCTGTGGTTTTGTGATTCATGAATTGAATGCAAACTCAGCTGAGCTTTTTCCCCTCCCAGGACATGTCTTCAGTAGATGTGCTGCTTATCCTCAGCTATCTCACACCCAGGCTAGAGAGTGAGAAGCAGACAGGGAGGGCGGGGAGGAAATCCACACTTCTGCTGCAGAGATGATTAAGAACCCTCCACATGTTCATGTCAGATTTTCTTTACAACTCCAACTGAGCACAGAGGAATTGCCTCTCTTTATGGAAATGAGCTGCAGCAGCCTTGCAGACGAGATACCTCGCAGTGGCTTCTGGTGCAGGGCTCCTGACAGTCAGAGAATACAGAGCACAGAATGAAGAGTCTTGGAAAAGACCTCAGAGCTCATCCAGTCCAACCTATCACCCAGCACCATCCAATCAACCCAACCATGGCACTGAGTGCCTCATCCAGGCTGTTTTGAAACACCTGGATTTAGGAAGGGCAGGTCCTGCCTCTCCAACCTGATCTCCTTCTATGATCAGGTGACCCGTCTGGTGGATGTGGGGAGGCTGTGGATGTAGTCTATCTGGACTTCAGCAAGGCCTTTGACACCATCCCCCACAGTAAACTGCTGGCTAAGCTGTCAGCTCGTGGTTTGGACCACAACACTCTGTGCTGGGTTAGGAACTGGCTGGAGGGCCGGGCCCAGAGAGTGGTGGTGAATGGTGCCACAGCCAGCTGGCAGCCAGGCACCAGTGGTGTGCCCCAGGGATCAGTGCTGGGCCCCAGCCTCTTTAACATCTTCATTGATGATCTGGATGAGGGGGTTGAGTCAGTCATCAGCAAGTTTGCAGATGACACCAAGTTGGGAACAGATGTTAGTCAGTTAGAGGGTAGAAAGGCTCTGCAGAGGGACCTTGACCGACTGGACAGATGGGCAGAGTCCAATGGGATGGCATTTAATAAGTCTAAGTGCCGGGTGCTGCACTTTGGCCACAGCAACCCCAGGCAGAGCTACAGGCTGGGGTCAGAGTGGCTGAGAGCTGCCAAACAGAGAGGGACCTGGGGGTGCTGATTGACACCCGCCTAAACATGAGCCAGCAGTGTGCCCAGGTGGCCAAGAAGGCCAATGGCATCCTGGCCTGTATTAGGAATAGTGTGGCCAGCAGGAGCAGGGAGGTCATTGTGCCCCTGTACTCTGCATTGGTTAGGCCACACCTTGAGTACTGTGTCCAGTTCTGGGCCCCTCAGTTTAGGAAGGACATCGAGAGACTTGAACGTGTCCAGAGAAGGGCAACAAGGCTGGGGAGAGGCCTTGAGCACAGCCCTGTGAGGAGAGGCTGAGGGAGCTGGGGTTGCTTAGCCTGGAGAAGAGAAGGATCAGAGGCGACCTCATTGCCCTCTACAACTACCTGAAGGGTGGTTGTAGACAGGAGGGGGTTGGTCTCTTCTCCCAGGCAACCAGCACCAGAACAAGGGGACACAGTCTCAAGCTGTGCCAGGGGAAGTTTAGGCTGGAGGTGAGGAGAAAGTTCTTCACTGAGCGAGTCGATCGTCATTGGGATGTGCTGCCCAGGGAGGTGGTGGAGTCGCCGTCCCTGGAGGTGTTCAAGGGGAGATTGGACGTGGCACTTGGTGCCATGGTCTAGTTGTGAGGTCTGTTGGAACAGGTTGGACTTGATGATCCTTGGGGTCTCTTCCAACCTTAGTTACTGTGATACTGTGTGTGATACCTCCAGTGATGGGGACTGCACCACGTCCCCGGGCAGCCAGCATGTAGAGGGGGCTGCAGTACAGCAGCTGGAGGTGGCCCTGCTTGCTGCAGGGGAGTTGGTCCAGGTGGCTCTTTGCCTTGGGTTTCTTATCTCCACTGTCATTTTTACAGGCAGCCCAGCAGATAATTTTATCACAGTCTCACAGCATCACCAAGGTTGGAAGAGACCTCAAAGATCACCAAGTCCAAGCTGTCACCACAGACCTCATGGCTAGACCATGGCACCAAGTGCCACATCCAATCCCCTCTTGAACACCTCCCAGGGATGGGGACTCCACCACCTCCCTGGGCAGCACATCCCAATGGTGAACGACTCTCTCTGGGCAGAACTTTCTGCTCACCTCCAGCCTAAACTTCCCCTGGCACAACTTGAGACTGTGTCCTCTTGTTCTGGTGCTGGGTGCTAGAGAGAAGACACCAACCCCCACCTGGCTACAACCTCCCTTCAGGTAGTTTGAGTGGACAGAAGCTCTTTTGCCCCTTCCCAAAGGAGTAAAATCAAAGCAGTCCAACAGGCTTGGAAAGAGTAGGACATTTCAGTGGAAGTACTACTCACAACTGCATACAGCAGTGCAAAACCCAAAACCCCATACAAAATACACAAATTCATACCCAGCCTTGGCCCAGGTCTTCAGCCTGGGCTTACAACCACCTCATTGGGCCAAAAACCTTCCAAGACCTCCCCCACCAACCAACTAAAAAGTCCCTTCCCAACTTTCTTGGAGCCTCCCTGGGCAACCTGTGCCAGGCTCTCACCACCCTCATGGGCAACAACTTCTTCCTCACAGCCAATCTCAATCTCCCCATTTCTAGTTTTGCTCCATCCCCCCCAGTCCTATCCCTCCCTGACACCCTCAGAAGTCCCTCCCCAGCTTTCTTGGAGCCCCCTGCAGATCCTGCAAGGCCACAATGAGGTCTCCTGGGAGCCTTCTCCTCTCCAGCCTGCACAACCCCAACTCCCTCAGTCTGTGCTCACAGCAGAGCAGCTCCAGCCCTCTGCTCCTCCTCCCGGCCCTTCTCTGGACACCTTCCAGCCCCTCCAGAGCCTTCCTGGCACAGAGGCTCCAGAGCTGGCCCCAGAGCTGCAGCTGTGGTCTCAGCAGAGTGGAGCAGAGGGGCAGAATCCCCTCCCTGGCCCTGCTGGCCACACTTCTCCTGCTGCAGCTGTTTGCTCTTTCAGTAGCACAATCCAACAGCAGGTTACCTGTCTGGTTTTCGTTCCAGCTTGATTGTGCAGCACAGGAGTAAACACTGGATAACTGCAAGCTCTGCTCTGTGATATGAAGTGGAGTTGTGGAGGTCCTTTTCTACCTCTAAAGGTAGCTTATCAAACCCATTCCATGGAGCTGGATCAGAGCTTCATTGCCTAAACTGTCCCAGAATGGTGGATGTTGGAAGGGACCTCTGGAGATCCTCCAGCCCAACTTGCCTGCCTAAAATAAAGGGAGGGGCAATGAGACCTCCAAAGGGGTTAGGAAAAGAAACAAACCTTGAGTCCTGTGTCCAGTTCTGGGCAACTCAGTTTAGGAAAGATTTTGAGATGCTGGAAGGTGTCCAGAGAAGGGCAACAAAGCTGGGGAGGGGTCTGGAGCACAGCCCTGTGAGGAGAGGCTGAGGGAGCTGGGGTTGCTTAGCCTGCAGAAGAGGAGGCTCAGGGGAGACCTCATTGCTCTCTCCAACTCCCTGAAGGGAGGTTGTAGCCAGGTGGGGGTTGGTCTCTTCTGCCAGGCAAGCAGCACCAGAACAAGAGGATACAGTCTCAAGCTGTGCCAGGGAAGGTTTAGGCTGGGTGTTAGGAAGTTCTTCATATGAAGAGAGATTGGCCATTGGGATGTGCTGCCCAGGGAGGTGGTGGAGTCCCCATCCCTGGAAGTGTTTAGGGAGAGCCTGGATGAGGCACTCAGTGCCATGGTTGACTTGATCAGATGGTGTTGGGTGCTAGGTTGGACTGGATGATCTGTGAGGTCTTTTCCAATCTGGTTAATTCTGTTCTGTTCCAAACAGACAAGCAAACACAAGAGTAAAGCAAACCTGCACATTGTGCTGGTGTCAATCCCCAGCCCCTCTTTTATTGGAGAAAAAAAAAATAGCAGCATGCAATTATTTTTATCAGCTACAGAAAGACCTTTTTATGGCAATAATACCTGGAAAATATTGAAGTCAGATTTATGATTCCCTGAATCATCTCTTCTGCCTTCAGAGGTGTAAAGGGGCTGGAAATTAGCTTTCAGAATCTCAGGATCTGAGAGCTCAGGGGGCTGAGGATGCAGTGGTTATTAATAAATAGCTGAGCCCCTCACTAGGGCTCAACCCCTGAGACAAATCTAATGCAACAATGTCCTTGCTTTAGTGCAGGTTTAAATGTATTCTTCTCCTCTGGATCTGACTTCCCTTGCTCAGGCTCAGAGCTATCACATGCCATCAGCTGGAAAATGGCAGCTCTTCATCCTGGGACTCTTGTGATGTTAGAAGCCTTTCTGACAAAGTCTTCAAGAGTCTGCCAGGAGTTGTGACCTTTACACAAGGCTCTGCAGCTGCAGACAGAATCAGCCTGCTCTCAGGATCAAGGTTTTGTAGTGGAAGAGGGGATGGAATCCACCATTAGTAAGTTTGCAGATGACAGCAAGCTGGGGGCAGGAGGTGATCTGTTAGAGGGTTGGAGAGCTCTGCAGAGGGACCTGGACAGGCTGGACAGGTGGGCAGAGGCCAAGGGCAGGAGATTGAACACATCCAAGTGCCAAGGGCTGCACATTGGCCACAGCAACCCCAGGCAGTGCTACAGGCTGGGGTCAGAGTGGCTGAGAGCAGCCAGGCAGAGAGGGACCTGGGGCTACTGGAGGACAGCAACTGAACATGAGCCAGTAGTGTGCCCAGGGGGCCAAGAAGGCCAATGGCATCCTGGCCTGCATCAGGAACAGTGTGGCCAGCAGGAGCAGGGAAGTCCTTGTGCCCTGTGCTCAGCACTGGTTAGGCCACACCTTGAGTCCTGTGTCCAGTTCTGGGCCCCTCAGGCTAGGAAAGAGGTTGAGATGCTGGAAGGTGTCCAGAGAAGGGCAACAAGGCTGGGGAGGGGTCTGGAGCACAGCCCTGTGAGGAGAGGCTGAGGGAGCTGGGGTTGCTTAGCCTGGAGAAGAGGAGGCTCAGGGGAGACCTCATTGCTCTCTCCAACTCCCTGAAGGGAGGTTGTAGCCAGGTGGGGGTTGGTCTCTTCTCCCAGGCAGCTAGCACCAGAACAAGAGGACACAGTCTCAAGCTGTGCCAGGGGAGGTTTAGGCTGGAGGTGAGGAGAAAGTTCTTCCCAGCAACAGAGACTGAACATTGGGATGTGCTGCCCAGGGAGGTGGTGGAGTCCCCATCCCTGGAGGTGTTCGAGAGGGGCTTGGATGTGGCACTTGGAGCCATGGTTTAGTTAGTCAGGAGAGGTTGGGTAATAGGTTGGACTTGATGATGTCTGAGGTCTATTCCAACCTTATTGATTCTGTGGTTCTGTGAAGTGCAGATACTTGTGATGAAGTGCAAAGGAAGCCCAGGTGGCTGCTGCTCTGTCCACCAGGTGTGGTAGCAGCACATAGCAGCTTGCTCTCAATGCATGTGCCTTAAGCAAGAGAACCTAGAATTGTTTTGGTTGCAAAAGACCTTCAAGCCCATCAAGCCCAACCATTCTCTAGCACTACCAAGACTGGTGCTGAACCATTTTCAGCAGCACCACATCTTGGCCTCTTTGTAGCACCTCCAGGAATGGGGATTCAACGCTTTCAGTCAAGAAGTGTCTTCTGACATCCAACCTAAACATCCTCTGATGCCACTTGGGGCCAGTTCCTCCCATCCAGAAGCAGTCACTGTCCTTGCAAACCTGCCCTGAACTCCAGAAAATGCAGAGACTCAGAGGCACTGAGCAGAGACTGACCTTAGAAGTCAAATCCCTGAGTGGAACTAGTTCTCTATTAGCTCAAACTGAATGCTTGACTGGGAAAGAGAATGAATTATGAACATGGTTTTAGTTGTGCTGAACTTCCTCTGTGGGTCCTGGAAATAGAATTGTCAGGGCTGGAAGGGACCTCAAGGCTCAGCCAGTCCCAAGCCTCCTGCCATGGCCAGGGACACCTCACACTGCAGCAGGTTGCTCACAGCCACCTCCAGCCTGGCTGCAAACACCTCCAGGCAGGAGGCTGCCACCACCTCCCTGGGCAACCTGTGCCAGGCTCTCACCACCCTCATGGGCAACAACTTCTTCCTCACAGCCAATCTCAATCTCCCCACTTCTAGTTTTGCTCCATCCCCCCCAGTCCAATCCCTCCCTGACACCCTCAAAAGTCCCTCCCCAGCTTTCTTGGAGCCCCCTGCAGATCCTGCAAGGCCACAATGAGGTCTCCTGGGAGCCTTCTCCTCTCCAGCCTGCACAACCCCAACTCCCTCAGTCTGTCCTCACAGCAGAGCAGCTCCAGCCCTCTGCTCCTCCTCATGGCCCTTCTCTGGACATGCTCCTGCACATCCTGTTTCCACACACTGAGCAAGATGGGCCAAGACTTCACTTTGGAAAGAAGCCAGACCTGAAAGGGAGAGACAGACAATGATTGTTCCTTTGGGATTCAGCATCTGCAAAACTCCCAGGGAACACTGGAGAGGTGAGTGGCAGCTTGCTGAAGGAATGAATAGGAGAAGAGGAACTCAGAAGCACAACAGCTGAAAGAGAAGCGTGTGGATTTTTGGACTGAAGAGCTTTAAGTGGCTGGCAAACTAAGCAGGATGAGGATGGAAGCCTCATAGAATCAGTAAGGTTGGAAAAGACTTCAGAGATCATCCAGTCCAACCTGTCACCCAACAGCATCTCATCAACTGCACCATGGCACCAAGAGCCTCATCCAGGCTCTTTCTGAACACCTCCAGGGATGGGGACTCCACCACCTCCCTGGGCAGCACATCCCAATGGCCAAGCTCTCTCTCTGGGAAGAACTTTCTCCTCACCTCCAGCCATCCAGGAATGAAATGGAATCTGAGGTTGTTAGAAATACATCCCACACATATGACCAATGAAATCTGTTTAGAATAGCCTCTTGTTTCCCCTTTTACACCCAAGTGTGGATTTGTTTGTACTTCTTCACTCTCCTGCTCAAAGATTTGCAGCTAATTTTGAAGGCATAGCCTGAAGCTGTCAGATCAGCTTTGAGTGGGAAGCGATTGTTCAGAAAGCACAGCTGGGAAGGAGCCTTTCATCTGTTTCCAGTACCTGCAGGGGGCTCCAAGAAAGCTGGGGAGGGACTTTTGAGGGTGTCAGGGAGGGATAGGACTGGGGGGGATGGAGCAAAACTAGAAGTGGGGAGATTGAGATTGACTGTGAGGAAGAAGTTGTTGCCCAGGAGGGTGGTGAGAGCCTGGCACAGGTTGCCCAGGGAGGTGGTGGCAGCCTCCTGCCTGGAGGTGTTTGCAGCCAGGCTGGAGGTGGCTGTGAGCAACCTGCTGCAGTGTGAGGTGTCCCTGGCCATGGCAGGGGGGTTGGAACTGGCTGAGCCTTGAGCTCCCTTCCAACCCTGACAGTTCTGTGATTCTATGATTCCATAGAGCATTTAAAGATGTTTGGCTCTGCTCCTGCACAGCTAACTAATGCTGCACAGGGAAGAACATTTGAGGAAAGGAGTTGGAATGTTTCTCCACAGTTTGCCTCCAAGGGGTAGAGCACAGCCCCAACTCCCTCAGTCTGTCCTCACAGCAGAGCAGCTCCAGCCCTCTGCTCCTCCTCGTGGCCCTGCTCTGGACACCTTCCAACACTTCCAGATCCTTCCCAGCACAGAGACTCCAGAAGAGTATGCAGGGCTCCAGGTGGGGTCTCAGCAGAGCAGAGCACAGGGGTAGAAATGCTGATAAGAGTTTTTCTTCTCCTGAACCAAACAGACTCCCTCCCCCACAGCTACTAAGCTGTTTTGGGGGGGGGGATTTATTTTGCTTGAAGCACTCTCTGGTAGCTTTCAAAACTCTTTTGCTCTTCACACAGGAAGACCTCAGGCAAATTGCTCAACCTGTAGAGGAATTCCTGTTGTCTGTTTGGGGGATGGAGTGGAATAGAAATGATTTAGTGAATTGGATTAGACCTGCAGAAAGCTTCCAGCTATTGATGTGCTGATCAGTACAAGCATCTAAAATCTGCCTGGCAGCTTCATTATGATTCCTCCTGCTTTTTATCCAGCAGGGCTGGTGCCTCAGCTGGGCAAACATTGGAGCCAGCCTGCACCTGTTGAGAAGCTGCTTTCTCCTTGCAAGCATTGCCCTAGAGATGTGCAGCTCCAGAAGGTGTCAAAAAGAAGATCTTTTGTTTTCAGGGAGGTTTAATTATGATGAGGGAACCTAGAAGGCTCAGGAAATCCAGAGAAAAACCTTCCAGACTCCTTTTCAAATGAGGTTTACTTAGGATGAGGGAACCTGGAGGTCTGTAGCTCCAGAAGCTCTCAACATGCAACACATCCTGTAGGGTTATTCCAGTGCCACTCTGGGTGAAACTTCCCCATGGGTGAAAGGAGGCTCAGAAGCTCTGGAGAGAATCCTACCAGATTCCTTTTAAAATGAGGTTTAATTAGGATAAGGGAACCTGGAGTATATAGAATCACTAAGGTTGGAAGAGAGCTCTAAGATCACCAAGGCCAACCTGTCACCCAAGACCTCATGGCTAGAGCATGGCACCAAGTGCCACATCCAATCCCCTCTTGAACACCTCCAGGGATGGGGACTCCACCACCTCCCTGGGCAGCACATCCCAATGGCCAATAGCTCTTGCTGTGAAGAACTTTCTCCTCACCTCCAGTCTAAACCTCTCCTGGTGCAGCTTGAGACTGTGTCCTCTTGTTCTGGTGCTGGCTGCCTAGGAGAATGGTTTATGCCAGTGCCACTCTGGGTGCAACCTCTCCATGGGTGAAAGAAGACTCAGAACCTCTAGAAAGAATCCTTCCAGATTATTCTTAACATAATATTTAATTAGGATGAGGGAACCTGGAGGTCTGTAGCTCCAGAAGCTTTCAACATGCAACAAATCCTGTAGGGGTATCCAGTGCCCCTCTGGGTGCAACTTCTCCATGGGTGAAAGGAGGCCCAGACCCTCTAGAGGAAATTACAGAATGACAGAATCACCAAGGTTGGAAGAGACCTCAAAGATCATCAAGTCCAACCTGTCACCACAGACCTCATGACTGAACCATGGCACCAAGTGCCACATCCAATCCCCTCTTGAACACCTCCAGGGATGGGAGGTGCTGATGCAGGCCAGGATGCCATTGGCCTTCTTGGCCCCCTGGGCACACTGCTGGCTCGTGTTTAGGCAGTTGTCAACCCGCACCCTCAGGTCCCTCTCTGCCTGGCTGCTCTCAGCCACTCTGACCCCATCCTGTAGCACTGCCTGGGGTTGCTGTGACCAAAGTGCAGCCCCTGGCACTTGGACTTGTTGAATGCCATCCTGTTGAGCTCTGCCCATCTGCCCAGCCTGTCCAGGTCCCTCTGCAGAGCTCTCCAACCCTCTAACAGATCAACTCCTGCCCCCAGCTTGCTGTCATCTGCAAACTTGCTGATGACTGACTCCATCCTCTCATCCAGGTCATCAATGAAGATGTTAAAGAGGATGGGGCCCAGCACTGCTCCCTGGGGCACACCACTGGTGCCTGGCTGCCAGCTGGCTGTGGCACCATTTACCACCACTCTCTGGGCTCAGCCTCCAGCCAGTTCCTAGCCCAGCTCAGAGTGCTGCTGTCCAAGCCACGAGATTCCTTCCAAAATGAGGTATCCTTAGGGTGAGAGATCCTCTAGCTGTAAAATAAAATGGGGGGATGGGGGGAAGCCACATTTTGCAACCTGTTGAAGACATTCTGAGTGATTTCTTACACCCATTTTGCTGTGAGGGGGGGACTCATGCTGACAGACATTGAGACATCAGAATATGCAGATGCCTACAGGGTCAATTGTTGGTGTATTACCATTTGCATGTCAGGCTTATAATTCTGGGTGACATGTGGCATTAAAGCTTTAAATCCTGCTCTAAGGAGCTTACAAACTAACTTAAATCATGGGGGTGGGGGGTGGGGGGGGAAATAACATGAAGTGACAAGAGTGCAATAATGGAGTGTCTCTGCCAGGAAAGTTGAAAGGCTTTCTTTGCCAGCAAGGGAATCACAGACTCCCAGCACGGTGGAGGTTGGAAGGGAGCTCTGGAGATCATCCAATCCAACCCTCCTGGCTAAAGGAGGGCACCCACAGCACTTTCCCCAGGATCATAGAGTCACAGAACTGTCAGGGCTGGAAGGGAGCTCAAGGCTCAGCCAGTTCCAACCCCCCTGCCATGGCCAGGGACAGCTCACACCACAGCAGGTTGCTCACAGCCACCTCCAGCCTGGCTGCAAACACCTCCAGGCAGGAGGCTTCTAAGGCCAGGATGGATGTGGCTAAAGCAGGGGGACCCACAGCAGTTTGCCTAGGGTGAAAATGGCCAGGTGGGGTTGGAATCCCTTCAGGGATGTAGAGTCCACAAACTCTCTCAGCAGCCTGCTCCAGGGCTCCAGTAAGGTCCAGGCAGCTCAGAGAGGCTGTGGATCCTCCTCTGGATAGATTCCAAACCTGCCTGGGAACTGCAATCCTGAGCAAGCTGCTGTGAGTTTATTGCTTTAGCAGTGAGGTTGGACTGGAAGAACTGGCTTGAGGGCTGCACCCAAAGGGTGGCTGTCAGTGCTCCATGGCCAAGTGGAGGCCAGGGACAAGTGGAGTCCCTCAGGGGTCAGACCTGGCACCAGGCTTGTTCAACATCTGTGCTGGTGCCATGGACAGTGGCACTGAGTGCAGCCTCAGCAGGGCTGCTGATGACACCAAGCTGTGTGGTGCTGCTGACAGCTGGAGGGAAGGATCCATCCAGAGGGACCTGGACAGGCTGCAGAGCTGGGCCCAGGACAACCTCAGGAGGTTCAACAAGACCAAGGGCAAGGTCCTGCAGCTGGCTCAGGGCAATCCCAGGCACTGCTAGAGGCTGGGCAGGGACTGGCTGGAGAGCATCCCTGAAGCAAAGGCCTTGGGGGTGATGGGGGAGGAGAAGCTGAAGAGAAGCCAGCAGGGAGCACTTGCAGCCCAGAGAGCCAAGCAGAGCCTGGGCTGCAGCAAGAGAAGTGTGGCCAGCAGGGCCAGGGAGGGGATTCTGCCCCTCTGCTCCACTCTGCTGAGACCACAGCTGCAGCTCTGGGGCCAGCTCTGGAGCCTCTGTGCCAGGAAGGCTCTGGAGGTGCTGGAAGGTGTCCAGAGAAGGGCCAGGAGGAGGAGCAGAGGGCTGGAGCTGCTCTGCTGTGAGCACAGACTGAGGGAGTTGGGGTTGTGCAGGCTGGAGAGGAGAAGGCTCCAAGGAGACCTCATTGTGGCCTTGCAGGATCTGCAGGGGGCTGCAAGAAAGCTGGGGAGGGACTTTTGAGGGTGTCAGGGAGGGATAGGACTGGGGGGATGGAGCAAAACTAGAAGTGGGGAGGTTCAGATTGGCTGTGAGGAAGAAGTTGTTGCCCATGAGGGTGGTGAGAGCCTGGCACAGGCTGCCCAGGGAGGTGGTGGCAGCCTCCTGCCTGGAGGTGTTTGCAGCCAGGCTGGAGGTGGCTGTGAGCAACCTGCTGCAGTGTGAGGTGTCCCTGGCCATGGCAGGGGGGTTGGGACTGGTTGAGCCTTGAGGTCCCTTCCAACCCAGACAATTCTATCATTCTACCTTGTTTCTGGCACTGTTGGAGTAGCATTTTAAGCCTTAGATCTCCAGAGCTTTCCAGCTGGACCCTTGTGTGGGTTTTTGTGGACGTCAGCAGTCATGGGCTTCACAATAGATTTGTTCCTGCTCATGCTACCTTGTGTGTGGTTCCCTTGCATGCCCCAAGTATCTCAGGTGGAATGAAATGATCTGATGACATTCAAAGCCAGGGCTTTTTTGTTTAATCTCTCTGTCTGTTGGTGATGTGACAGCCAGCAACCTTCTTTGGGTTTCTTTTAACTCTCTCTTTGTAGAATAAAAGAGAAGTGGGGAGATTCAGACTGGATGCTAAGAAGTTGTTGCCCATGAGGGTGGTGAGAGCCTGGCACAGGTTGCCCAGGGAGGTGGTGGCAGCTTCCTGCCTGGAGGTGTTTGCAGCCAGGCTGGAGGTGGCTGTGAGCAACCTGCTGCAGTGTGAGGTGTCCCTGGCCATGGCAGGGGGGTTGGAGCTGACTGAGCCTTGAGGTCCCTTCCAACTCTAACAGTTCTGTGATTCCAGTACTGGAAAGTTGTTACAGAATCAGCTTAAACACTGCACTGAGTCCAAACAAATAATTAAAGCTCACTTCTTATCAAATTGATTGGAACTGAGCAGCCCCTGAAGGGCTGCAAATTCACTAAACAAAGTGAAAGACACCAAGAGTTGAGCTCTCAGCTTTTGTCATTCATCAACAAGCTAATCTGAGTCATCATGCCTGGCTCGCTAATAATTGCTCTCATCCATCCTTTGTTCTGGCTTTATTGTTTTTCTGCTTCACTTCTTGTAAACCAGGCTCATCAAAAGAAAGAGTTGGGATTTGGCATGTCGAAAATGTGCCTTGGAGCAACCCACAAGCGATGCTGCAGCACAGTGCTGTCCTTGCTTGGTAGCCTGCTCCCTGTAGGAATCCAGCAGAGCTGCTCACTCCTAGCTTACACTAAGTGATTAATGTTCTGCCTGGACTGGTTTGTTCCTTCTGCAGTGAAGCTTCAGAAGAGTAGAATGGAATAGAATGGAATGGAATAGGATAGAAAAGAATAGAATAGAATAGAATAGAGTAGAGTAGAGTAGAGTAGAGTAGAATAGAATAGAATAGAATGGAATAGAATGGAATAGAATAGACTAGAGTAGACTAGAGTAGAGTAGAATAGAATAGAATAGAATAGAATAGAATAGAATAGAATAGAATAGAATGGAATGGAATGGAATGGAATAGAATGGAATAGAATGGAATAGAATGGAATGGAATCAATGGAATGGAATGGAATGGAATGGAATGGAATGGAATGGAATGGAATGGAATAGAATAGAATAGAATAGAATAGAATAGAATAGAACAGAATAGAATAGAATAGACCAGGTTGGAAGAGACCTTCAAGATCATCATGTCCAACCCATCACCCAACACCACCTAATCAACTAACCCATGGCACCAAGCACCCTATCAAGTCTCCTTCTGAACACCTCCAGTGATGGTGACTCCACCACCTCCCTGGGCAGCCCATTCCAATGGGCAATCTCTCTGTCTGAAAAGAACTTTCTCCTCACCTCGAGTTTAAACCTCCCCTGGCACAGCTTGAGACTGTGTCCTCTTGTTCTGGTGCTGCTTACCTGGGAGAAGAGACCAACCCCCAGCTGGCTACAACCTCCCTTCAGGGAGTTGGAGAGGGCAATGAGGTCTCCCCTGAGCCTCCTCTTCTCCAGGCTAAGCAACCCCAGCTCCCTCAGCCTCTCCTCACAGGGCTGTGCTCCAAGCCCCTCACCAACTTTGTTGCCCTTCTCTGGACACCTTCAAGTCTCTCAATGTCCTTCTGAAACTGAGGAGCCCAGAACTGGACACAGGACTCAAGGTGTGGCCTGACCAGTGCTGAGCACAGGGCACAATGACCTCCCTCCTCCTGCTGGCCACACTAGTGCTGATGCAGGCCAGGATTAGAGCTGGGCTGGCCACCAGGCAAGTGACAGAGAAAGCTTTCTGTGCAGCCCTCTTCCATTCCCAAAGGGAAGAGAGAAGGAATCAGGGAGAGAGACATTCATTGATGGGTTGTGAAAACAACCAACCAACCAACCCACCCAAACTAAAACAGCTGTAGTGAAAACAACAACAAGGAAATGAACTAAATCCATATAGATACAACCCAACATCCAACCCAATGGTATGTGAGAAAACACTTCAGAAGAGAAAGCCAAGAGGTTGGAAGGGACCTCCAGAGATCATCCATCCCAACTCCCCTGATGGCAATTTCCTGGCTCTTTATTCTTGCATTGTCACCCAGGAGTCTAACAAGATGTTTGCTTTCTCACAGGGCTCTCAGAGCTGACAGGCAAACGTTGCTGGCATTTTAGGCAAATGTCAGGTAACAACAAACTCTGAGAGACTGTAATGTGATGGAAATGAGCAGAGCCAAAATTAGCCTGCTCAGGAACCTGGAGAGATGTGGTCACTGTGCATCTTCCAGCTGGTGCAGCCTTCCTTGTGGCTGCTCACTCTCACTCAGTTGCTGGGTGATCAGCTGTGAAATACTGTTAGCTTCTGGTCCTGCATTTGCTTATCCTCCTTGTGTGGAGACCTGAAGTTTGGTTTGGATTGTGCTAGGTTATATCACCCTAAGAGGAGAACCCTGAATCCATCTCTGCTGCAGTCACAGAAGCACAGAATGTGAGGGGCTGGAAAGGGGGCTCCAGAGCTCATCCAGTCCAAGCCCCCTGCCAGAGCAGGGGCACCCAGGGCAGCTCACACAGCAACACACTGCACTGAATAAAACCAGGAACATTTTAGGATTGTCAGCACTATGAAATCCAGTTTGAGATGCACAGTTTTGATAGCATGAGGCATTTTGCTTGCACTTATATGATATTTATCCTGCAGTCTGCAAATATGAACTGGTTTATATTTCCTTCTTTCAATACACTTCCTGTCAAGGAAGAAGTGCTAGGGATGGACAATGAATCCTTGATGAGAGTCACAGCATCACAGAGTGTTAGGGGCTGGAAGGGACCTCCAGAGCTCATCCAGTCCAACCCCCCTGCCAGAGCAGGAGCACCCAGAGCAGCTCACACAGCAACACATCCAGGCAGGGCTTGAAGAGCTCCAGAGAGGGAGACTCCACAACCCCCCTGGGCAGCCTGCTCCAGGCTTCTCTCACCCTCACAGGGGAAAAATTCTTCCTCCTCTTTCCATGGCACTTCCTCTGCCTCAGCTCCCACCACTGCCCCTGGTGCTGGCATTGGGCATCCCCCAGCAGAGCCTGGCTCCAGCCTCTGGGCACTGCCCCTGCACAGGTTTAGCACCAGCAAGGAGCTCACCCTCAGCCTCCTCCTCTGCAAGCTCCCTCAGGCTCTCCTCCTAAGGAAGATGTTCCACTCCCCTAATTGAGTTACTAGAGAAGTTTATGTCTGTACTGAAGAATCCCAATTAGGTTTTGAGCACTCTTCCCAAGATGAAGTGTGTTACCTTTTGGGCTGCAGACAATGGTGCTCTAGTCAAACAAGTGTCAGAGAAGAGCTACTCTTTCCACCTTTCTGGTTGGGAACAGGCCTGTAGTGATAGGACAAGGGACAAAGGCTTCAAACTAGAGCAGGGCAGATTTCAATTGGATGTTAGGAAGAAGTTCTTTACTATGAGGGTGGTGGAACACTGGAACAGGTTTCCCAGGGAGGTGGATGCAGCCCTATCCCTGGAGATATTCAAGGTGAGCCTGGACAGGGCTCTGGGCAACCTGATCTGGTTGAAGATTTCTCTGCTTACTGCAAAGGGTTTGGACTGGATGAGCTTTGGAGGTCCCTTCCAACCCAAACTATTCTATGATTCTGTGATTCCATGTGAGTTTGACCTTATTATATGACCTCAGGGGTGACCTTCTTGCTATCTACAATGACCTGAAGGGAGGTTGTAGCCAGGAGGATGTTGGTCTCTTCTCCCAGGCAGCCAGCACCAGAACAAGAGGACACAGTCTCAGGCTGCACCAGGGGAGGTTTAGGCTAGTTGTTAGGAAGAAGTTCTACACAGAGAGAGTGATTGCCCATTGGGATGTGCTGCCCAGGGAGGTGGTGGAGTCACCATCCCTGGAGGTGTTCAGGAGACTTGATAGGGTGCTTGGTGCCATGGGTTAGTTGATTAGGTGGTGCTGGATGATAGGTTGGACAGGATGATCTTGAAGGTCTCTTCCAACCTGGTCTGTTCTATTCTACCCTACTCTATTCTATTCTATTCTATGCCACAGACATGCACTTGGGAACTTAGAGGCTGCATGTACCCAGCTTCCACCCCAACCATGCTTCTGTGGCACAGCAACTGTTGAAGAAGTCATGGCAAAAGCTTTTTGAGCCTCAGTCCAGCACCTTTCCTGGAAGGCTTTCTTCTTGCTGACCAGGATTCTTCTTGCTCTGCTCCTCTGGCTTTGCATTTCCAGTTGTAGTCTCCTTGCTTCTTTGTCACCATGGATAAATGCTGTACTGGAATGCAGTTTGGGGTAAGAGGTGCAGCTTGGCATTGAGATTTGATGAGGAAGCTGCAGCAGTCTTCTAGCTACTCTCATCAATAAGTCAAGCAGGGAAGTCTTGTGCCCTGTGCTCAGCACTGCTCAGGCCACACCTTGAGTCCTGTGTCCAGTTCTGGGCTCCTCAGTTTCAGAAGGACATTGAGAGACTTGAAGGTGTCCAGAGAAGGGCAACAAGGCTGGGGAGGGGTCTGGAGCACAGCCCTGTGAGGAGAGGCTGAGGGAGCTGGGGTTGCTTAGCCTGCAGAAGAGGAGGCTCAGGGGAGACCTCATTGCTCTCTCCAACTCCTTGAAGGGAGGCTGTAGCCAGGTGGGGGTTGGTTTCTTCTCCCAGGCACCCAGCACCAGAACAAGAGGACACAGTCTCAAGCTACACCTGGGGACCTTTGAGATCATCAGGTCTAACCTATCACCCAGCATCATCTGATCAACTCAACCATGGCACTGAGTGCCTCAACCAGGCTGTTTTTAAACACTTCCAGGGATGGTGACTCCACCACCTCCCTGGGCAGCACATCCCAATGGCCAATCTCTCTGTTTGGGAAGAACTTTCTCCTCACCTCGAGTCTAAACCTCCCCTGGCACAGCTTGAGACTGTGTCCTCTTGTTCTGGTGCTGCTTACCTGGGGGAAGGAGACCAACCCCCACCTGGCTACAACCTCCCTTCAGGGAGTTGGAGAGGGCAATGAGGTCTCCCCCGAGCCTCCTCTTCTCCAGGCTAAGCAACCCCAGCTCCCTTCAGCAAAGAAGTTTTCACACATCCTCAGGTGGAACCTCCTGGGTTGCAGGGTTGCATTGTCCTGTTGTTGGGAACTCCTGCCAAGAGTCTTTCCCCATCCTCCTGGCCCCCCTCTAGCTTATTGATGAGCATTGAGAAGATCTCATAGGCTGCTCTTCTCCAGGCTCAACACCCCCAGGGCTCTCAGCCTTTCCTCCTCACAGAGAGGCTCCAAGCCCCTCAGCAGCTTTGCTGCCTCTCCCCAGTAGTT
Organism: Dryobates pubescens; assembly: GCF_014839835.1. NCBI lineage: Eukaryota > Metazoa > Chordata > Aves > Piciformes > Picidae > Dryobates > Dryobates pubescens. The sequence continues at coordinate 5,979,367 of NC_071648.1, read as the reverse complement.
CCCTGTCTCTCTTGAACTGAGGAGCCCAGAACTGGACACCATGCTCCCCTTGTGGCCATGTTTTTAGCTCCAGCCTTTGTTGGCTGGTTGTTGGCATACAGCAAGGCGTGCCTACATGCATGTGTGAAGGAGATGTGCTGTGATGAGCACATTCTGATGAACATTCTCACTTCAGGGAGACATTTGACTTCATTTCATGAAGACAGGGTTCAGCGAGAGCATTAAATCCCACGCAGCCCTAGTTAATAAACCAGCAAAATCTGCCTGGGCTGTGCAGAATTCCTCCCTGTGACTCAGAAGAGTCTTCACCTTCCCCCAGCTGGTTGAGTCATTCAGCAGATTGGCTTTTAATCCCACATTTATTTAGGTGCTGCTGATTATACTCCATGTGGGTCGTATTATGTGAGGTGGTCGCACATGTGAGGTGGTCAAATATGTGCTGGGGGAAGAAAGCTGCACAGGCAATGTCAGCACATTCCAGCTCCTGGAGGTAGGCAAAGTTACACAGAAAGTAGGTAGTTATTTGTCCAAATAGTAAATTAAAAGAGGAGGCTCAAGGGGAGACCTTGCTGCTGCCTACAACTACCTGAAGGGAGGCTGTAGTCTGGAAGGGGTTGGTCTCTTCTCCCAGGCAACCAGGGTAAGAAGGAGAGGACACAGTTTCAAGCTGTGCAGGTGGAGGTTTAGGCTGGATGTTAGGAGGAAGTTCTTCCCAGAGAGAGATTGGCCATTGGAATGGGCTGCCCAGGGAGGTGGTGGAGTCCCCATCCCTGGAGGTGTTTAGGAAGAGCCTGGAGGAAGCACTTGGTGCCATGGTTGAGTTGATCAGATGGTGCTCGGTGATAGGTTGGGCTGGATGACCTTGGAGGGCTTTTCCAACCTGGTTGATTCTGTGATTCTGTGAAAACCTAGCTGATGGTCTGATCTGGGGATTTCAGAGTGCCTGGGTATGTGAGAAAACACTTCAGAAGAGAAAGCCAAGAGGTTGGAAGGGACCTCCAGAGATCAGCCAGTCCGAGCCCCCTGCCAGAGCAGTACCACCCAGGGCAGTCTGCACAGGAAGGCATCCAGGTGGGGTTGGAAAGGCTCCAGAGAAGGAGACTCCACAACCTCTCTGGGCAGCCTGCTCCAGGCCTCTCTCACCCTCACACCAAAGAAGTTTCTCCTCATGCTGAGCTGAAACCTTCTCTGTTCCAGTTTGTCTCCATTGCTCCTTGGCTTTTGCTGTGCACCACCCACAAGAGCTTGGCCCCCTCCACTTGCCCCCCAGCCCTCAGCTATTGATAGGCATTGATCAGATCCCTCTCAGCCTTCTCCTCTCCAGACTCAACAGCCCCAGGGCTCTCAGTCTCTCTTCACAGGGCAGATGCTCAAGTCCCCTAAGCATCCTCCTGGCTCTCCCTTGGACTCTCTCCAGCAGGTCTCTGTCTCTCTTGACCTGGGGAGCCCAGCACTGGACACAGGATTGCAGCTGTGGTCTCAGCAGGGCAGAGCAGAGGGGGAGCAGAACCTCCCCAGCCCTGCTGGCCACACTTTCCTTGCTGCACCCCCACATCCCATTGGCTCTCTTGGCCCCCAGGGCACATTGCTGTTTGTCTTGTTACACTGTCAGAAAAACCCTAATCTTTGATTCCGGAAAGAAAGAGCCCAGCTTTGGAGCAAAATCTGACCTTACGCGTCCATCCTCAGTAAATTTGCAGATGACAGCAAGCTGGGGGCAGGAGTTGATCTGCTGGAGGGCAGAGAGGCTCTGCAGAGGGACCTGGACAGGCTGGGCAGATGGGCAGAGGCCAAGGGCAGGAGATTGAACACATCCAAGTGCCAGGTGCTGCACATTGGCCACAGCAACCCCAGGCAGTGCTACAGGCTGGGGTCAGAGTGGCTGAGAGCAGCCAGGCAGAGAGGGACCTGGGGGTGCTGGTGGATGGTAGGCTGAACATGAGCCTGCAGTGTGCCCAGGCAGCCAGGAGGGCCAATGGCATCCTGGCCTGCATCAGGAAGAGTGTGGCCAGCAGGAGCAGGGAGGTCATTGTGCCCCTGTACACTGCACTGGTTAGGCCACACCTTGAGTCCTGTGTCCAGTTCTGGGCTCCTCAGTTTAGGAAGGAGGTTGACTTGCTGGAAGGTGTCCAGAGAAGGGCAACAAAGCTGGGGAGGGGTCTGGAGCACAGCCCTGTGAGGAGAGGCTGAGGGAGCTGGGGTTGCTTAGCCTGCAGAAGAGGAGGCTCAGGGGTGACCTTACTGCTCTCTCCAACTCCCTGAAGGGAGGCTGTAGCCAGGTGGGGGTTGGTCTCTTCTCCCAGGCAGCCAGCACTAGAACAAGAGGACACAGTCTCAAGCTGTGCCAGGGGAGGTTTAAGCTGGAGGTTAGGAGGAAGTTCTACACAGAGAGAGTGATTGCCCTTTGGGATGGGCTGCCTGGGGAGGTGGTGGAGTCACCATCACTGGAGGTGTTCAGGAGGAGACTTGACAGGGTGCTTGGTGCCATGGTTTAGTTGTTTAGGTGGTGTTGGATGATAGGTTGGACTTGATGATCTTGAAGGTCTCTTCCAACCTGGTCTATTCTATTCTATTCTATTCTATTCTATTCTATTCTATTCTATTCTATTCTATGCTATTCTATGCTATGCTATGCTATGCTATGCTATTCTATTCTATTCTATTCTAAATGCTAAACCTTGTGTGATGGTTTGGAGAGAAAACCATTCTGAGAGCTTTAGAAGTCTCTCCTTTTGGAAGCCTTAAGTTTCAGTATCAGACCAAGTTTAATTACAAGAGGAAGCTTCCACTTCCCCCTTGGGGCATTTTCTTGTCATAATCTTTCTAATGTAGAGGTCCTCTTGCAGATAGGAAATGTGCCTGGGCTTGTTTGTTGGAATGAGCACACTCCCACTGGGCTGTTCAAAGTATCTGTTGAGGGATGGAAATTGATATAGTCATGAAGCCTGGCAGCTGCTACAGCTGGGAAGTCACAGTTTGTGTTCCCTGGATAGCCCTCAAGAGGTAGTGGAGAAGAAGCCTTTGAGTCGTGTGGCTCTGCCGACGGATGGGACGGCTGGACAAGGAGGCTGCTGCCAGCAGGCATTGGTGTGCTGTCTGCAGAGCTGTTGCACCCATTAAACAAAGGTCATGAGTGGTCAGTTAGGGGCTGTAATTTATAGTGGTGCTTCTTGCAGCTGGCAGCACTGGCAGCAACTGCTGGCGAAGAGGTACTGAAGGAAATGGAATGGAATTCAACAAGGGCAAGGGGAGAGTCTGGCACCTGGGAAAGAACAACCCCAGGGAGCAGGAGAGGCTGGGGACTGAGCTGCTGGAGAGCAGGGAAGGGGAAAGGGACCTGGGGGTGCTGGGGGATGGGAGGGTGACCATGAGCCAGCAATGTGCTCTGGTGGCCAAGAAGGCCAAGGGCAGCCTGGGGTGGGTTAGAAGGGCTGTGGTGAGTAGGTGGAGAGAGGCTCTCCTCCCCCTCTGCTCTGCCCTGCTGAGGCCACATCTGGAATCTTGTGTCCAGTTCTGGGCCACTCAGGTCAGGAAGGACCTCAGGGAACTGCTTGAGAGAGTCCAGCACAGAGCAACAAAAACGATTAGGGGAGTGGAAGATCTTCCTTAGGAGGAGAGCCTGAGGGAGCTGAGGGCTCTGGAGCTTGCAGAGGAGGAGCCTGAGGGTGAGCTCCTTGCTGGTGCTAAAGCTGTGCAGGGGCAGTGCCCAGAGGCTGGAGCCAGGCTCTGCTGGGGGATGCCCAATGCCAGCACCAGGGGCAGTGGTGGAAGTTTTTCCCCTTCCCTGCTCTCCAGCAGCTCAGTCCCCAACCTCTCCTGCTCCATGGGGTTGCTCCTTCCCAGGTGCCAGACTCTCCCCTTGCCCCTGCTGAATTTCATTCCAGCACAGTATTTCTCACTTTTGTGTCCCTTCCAGAAGTTTTTTGGCAGAGTTATTTTTCCTTCTCGATGATCAATGCTCTTTCTTACTCTGATATAAGGAGGTGAAGAAGCAAGGCTGAGCCTGGAGAAGAGTGAGAATGACACTGCTGATTTGATCAAAATGTTAACTTGATTTGCCAGCCACAATCAATTCCAGCATGTGCCCTTTAAACCAAGGTAATGTCCAGAGTCAAGCTGGAAAGTGTAAATTAAATGAGAGCTGCTGCCTGAGTTTTGCCTCATAGTGATGGCTGCAGAAAGGAGAAGAGCAGAGCCTTGTGCTCCGTGGCAGAGCCCTCTGCAAAAGTGAATCCTTTTGCTTCTCTTTATTTTACTTTCAGAGTCTCACAGCATCACCAAGGTTGGAAGAGACCCCAAGGATCACTGAGTCCAAGCTGTCACCACAGACCTCACAACTAGACCATGGCACCAAGTGCCACATCCAATCCCCTCTTGAACACCTCCAGGGACGGTGACTCCACCACCTCCCTGGGCAGCACATCCCAATGACGAACGACTCGCTCAGTGAAGAACTTTCTCCTCACCTCTAGTCTAAACCTCCCCTGGCACAGCTTGAGACTGTGTCCTCTTGTTCTGGTGCTGGCTGCCTGGGAGAAGAGACCAACCCCTTCCTGTCTACAACCACCTTTCAGGTAGTTGTAGAGGGCAATGAGGTCTCCCCTGATCCTTCTCTTCTCCAGGCTAAGCAACCCCAGCTCCCTCAGCCTCTCCTCACAGGGCTGTGCTCCAGACCCCTCCCCAGCTTTGTTGCCCTTCTCTGGACACCTTCAAGTCTCTCAATGTCCTTCTGAAACTGAGGGGCCCAGAACTGGACACAGGACTCAAGGTGTGGCCTAAGCAGTGCTGAACACAGGGCAGAATGACCTCCCTGCTCCTGCTGGCCACACTGTTCCTGATGCAGGCCAGGATGCCATTGGCCTCCTTGGCCCCCTGGGCACACTGCTGGCTCATGTTTAGGCAGCTGTCAATCAGCACCCCCAGGTCCCTCTCTGCCTGGCTGCTCTCTGCCACTCTGACCCCAGCCTGTAGCACTGCCTGGGGTTGCTGTGGCCAAAGTGCAGCCCCTGGCACTTGGACTTGTTGAATGCCATCCTGTTGGCCTCTGCCCATCTGTCCAGTGGGTCGAGGTCCCTCTGCAGAGCCCTTCTGCCCTCTAACTGATCAACATCTCCTCCCAGCTTGGTGCCATCTGCAAACTTGCTGATGACTGACTCCATGCCCTCATCCAGATCTTCAATGAAGATGTTAAAGAGCACAGGGCCCAGCACTGCTCCCTGGGGCACACCACTGGTGCCTGGCTGCCAGCTGGCTGTGGCACCATTCACCACCACTCTCTGGGCTCAGCCTCCAGCCAGTTCCTAACCCAGCTCAGAGAGCTGCTGCCCCAGCCAGGGGCTGACATCTTGGCCAGCAGTTTGCTGTGTCAAAGGCCTTGCTGGAGTCCAGGCAGACTCCATCCACAGCCTGCCCCACATCCCCCAGGCAGTCACCTGGGCATGGAAGGAGATCAGGTTGGAGAGGCAGGACCTGCCCTTCCTAAATCCATGCTGGCTGGGCCTGAGCCCTTGGCCATCCTTCAGGTGCAGTTATTGCCCCCAGGATAATCTGCTCCATCACTGGCACTGAGGTCAGGCTGCCAGGCCTGGGGTTTCCAGGTTCCTCCATCCGACCCTTCTTGTGGATGGGGACCACCTTGGCCAGTTTCTCCTGAAAGCTATGCAAATGAAGTGGATTCTTTACTTATTTATTTACTTACTTACAGATGTCTTTATTTTTAAATGTGTGTATTGAATAACAGCAAGCTAACAAAAAATACCATTAAATGCAGCATTATAGAATTATTTTGGCTAGAAAAAGACCTTCAGGTCATCAACTAGATCAGTCACCAGTGGTGTCCCCCAGGGAGCAGTGCTGGGCCCCATGCTCTTTAACATCTTCATTGATGATCTGGATGAGGACATTGAGTCCATCCTCAGTAAATTTGCAGATGACAGCAAGCTGGGGGCAGGAGTTGATCTGCTGGAGGGCAGAGAGGCTCTGCAGAGGGACCTGGACAGGCTGGGCAGATGGGCAGAGGCCAAGGGCAGGAGATTGAACACATCCAAGTGCCAGGTGCTGCACATTGGCCACAGCAACCCCAGGCAGAGCTACAGGCTGGGGGCAGAGTGGCTGAGAGCAGCCAGGCAGAGAGGGACCTGGGGGTGCTGGTCGATGGTAGGCTGAACATGAGCCTGCAGTGTGCCCAGGCAGCCAGGAGGGCCAATGGCATCCTGGCCTGCATCAGGAACAGTGTGGCCAGCAGGAGCAGGGAGGTCATTGTGCCCCTGTACACTGCACTGCTTAGGCCACACCTTGAGTCCTGTGTCCAGTTCTGGGCCCCTCAGTTAAGGAAGGAGGTTGACTTGCTGGAAGGTGTCCAGAGAAGGGCAACAAAGCTGGGGAGGGGTCTGGAGCACAGCCCTGTGAGGAGAGGCTGAGGGAGCTGGGGTTGCTTAGCCTGGAGAAGAGGAGACTCAGGGGAGACCTCATTGCTTTCTCCAACTCCCTGAAGGGAGGTTGTAGCCAGGTGGGGGTTGGTCTCTTCTCCCAGGTACCCAGCACCAGAACAAGAGGACACAGTCTCAAGCTGTGCCAGGGGAGGTTTACGCTGGAGGTGAGGAAGAAAGTCTTCCCAGACAGCGAGATTAGCCATTGGGATGTGCTGCCCAGGGAGGTGGTGGAGGTGTTCAGGAGGAGACTTGATAGGGTGCTTGGTGCCATGGGTTAGTTGATTAGGTGGTGTTGGATGATGGGTTGGATTCGATGATCTTGAAGGTCTCTTCCAACCTGGTTTATTCCATCCTCTCCTCTCCTCTCCTCTCCTCTCCTCTCCTCTCCTCTCCTCTCCTCTCCTCTCCTCTCCTCTCTTCTCCTCTCCTCTCCTCTCCTCTCCTCTCCTCTCCTCTCCTCTCCTCTCCTCTCCTCTCCTCTCCTCTCCTCTCCTCTCCTCTCCTCTCCTCTCCTCTCCTCCCCTCCCCTCCCCTCCCCTCCCCTCCCCTCTCCCTCTCCCTCTCCCTCTCCCTCTCCCTCTCCCTCTCCCTCTCCCTCTCCCTCTCCCTCTCCCTCTCCCTCTCCCTCTCCCTCTCCCTCTCCCTCTCCCTCTCCCTCCCCTCTCCCTCTCCTCTCCCTCTCCTCTCCCTCTCCCATTCTAGTTTGCAAGCAAGCAGCTTGTTGCTCTGATCCATGGCCAGCTGTTCCTGGGGCCGGATCCTTGCTGGGGACTCACGGCAGGGAATAAAACCAAGGCAAAAAGCTGCTGCAAGTTGCAGCAATCTCTTAGCGAATGATAACAATTCTGCATTTGTATCTTGGTAAGCAATAGGAGGGTTTAATAAACAAAAAACACCCAAACCATCATAAATACTAGTAATAAAATCAGATTATCCTCTGCAGCGTTGGTTCCTAAGTGATTCTCAGGAGCGTCTTCTGCCGCCGGCGCCGTGCAGCGAAACCTCTGCGCTGCCGCACGGTGCAGTAACGACAGAGCACACGCTGGGTAATGGCAACTTACAAGCCACCTCCAGCCAGATGGGGTCTAGGCTGCCTCCTCTGCCAGCAGCACTAGGGGAATTAAAAATAGCATTAAAAAAGCCCTAAAAGCCTCCCCCCTCCCCCAAACATCCCAAACAGCAATAAACCTCCCAAATCCACATCTTTCCCCCCGGCAAATCCCCATCAGCTTACCCCCCCACTCCTCACCACCTCCCAGGCAAGGAATCATAGAATCATAGAATCAAGAAGGTTGGAAAAGAATTCAAGGATCAAGTCCAACCTGTCACCCAAGACCTCATGACTAATAAACCATGGCACCAAGTGCCACAGCCAATCCCCTCTTGAACACCTCCAGGGATGGGGACTCCACCACCTCCCTGGGCAGCACATCCCAATGGCCAGTCTCTCTTGCTGGGAAGAACTTCCTCCTCACCTCCAGCCTAAACCTCCCCTGGCACAGCTTGAGACTGTGTCCTCTTGTTCTGGTGCTGGGTGCCTTGGAGAAGAGACCAACCCCCAGCTGGCTACAACCTCCCTTCAGGGAGTTGGAGAGAGCAATGAGGTCTCCCCTGAGCCTCCTCTTCTGCAGGCTAAGCAACCCCACCTCCCTCAGCCTCTCCTCACAGGGCTGTGCTCCAGACCCCTCCCCAGCCTTGTTGCCCTTCTCTGGACACCTTCAACTGTGTCCAAGCCTCACTGAATGGCCTCACAGCCTTTAGGCATCTCAGCCAAACCTCCCAGTTTGGTATCATCAGCAACCTTGCTGAGAAGGGCTGGGCTCCCTGCAAGCCAAAAGACAGCAGGAAGGATCCGAACAAAGCTCAGGGGACAATGGGATTGTTGGGGATAATGTGAATAATGGGATTAAACAGCTCAGTACTCAGAAATTCATGCTGGGATATCCAAAGCGTGCTGTGCCCCCTGGGTCAAATCCAGAGCTTGGGTTTCAGCCAGGTGCTGGATGTCCAAGGGACCAAGGGCTGGAGCTCAGCCTGAAAGCCTGCCCACGCCAAGGGCACATAACCAGCTCGGGGAAGAGCGGCACTGTTTGCACCAAGGCATTTCTGGCACTTGTTCTTTCTCCTCCACTGGAGGAAGCTGGGTGTAATATCCCTTCCTCTCCCTCTGGTCTAAGAGAAAAGCTCAAGATAAACAAGGTTGAGGAATGACTCAATTGTCTGTGATGACAAAAATGTGCTCAGTGGACACTTTCATTTTACAGCCATTACCCTTAGGACCCTCCTTGTTCTCTCAACTAGCTTTTGCCAATGATTAAAGTCTTGACTGATCATTATTCTCTGAGGTACTTTGGTAGGATTTATGGCTTTGAAGTGGTTGTCACACTGAAGTCCTGTTTTTAGTTTAACATACATCTTTTTTTTGTGTGTCTTTTTTCCCTTCCCACAATCAAAGAAGGATTGGTTGGACTGGGGGCGTTCATGCAACTGAAAGCATGGCAGTTTGGCCAGTGAGAAAGGGCTTGAGAGCAGCTCAGTAGGGAGAGAAGCTGTCAAAGCCAGCAGCAAGCTGTCTCAGCTGGTCACTCCCAGGTGAGGTTTAGCATTGCTGTTTCTGGAAGTCTCTTCTGGGTTTGGCATTGCTGTTAAAGTGATGGAATCTGAAGCACTGAGTCATTGAACTGTTGAGGCTGGAAGAGTCCTTTGAGATCATCAAGTCCAACCACTCATCTAGAGCTCACACCACCACCACGAATACAATAGAATAGAATAGGATAGAATGGAATAGAATAGAAGTAGAATAGAATAGAATAGAATAGAATAGAATAGAAGCAGAATAGAATAGAAGCAGAATAGAATAGAAGCAGAATAGAAGTAGAATGGAACAGAATAGAATAGAATAGAATAGAATAGAAGTAGAATGGAATAGAATAAAACAGAACAGAATAGAATAGAACAGAATAGAAGTAGAATAGAAGTAGAATATAATAGAATGGAATAGAAATAGAATGGAATAGAATAGAAGTAGAATAGAAGTAGAATAGAATAGAATAGAATAGAATGGAATAGAATGGAATAGAATAGAAGTAGACTGGAATAGAATAAAACAGAACAGAATAGAATAGAACAGAATACAGTAGAAGTAGAATAGAAGTAGAATGGAATAGAATAGAATAGAATAGAATAGAATAGAATAGAATAGAATAGAATAGAATAGAATAGAATAGAATAGAATAGAATAGAAGCAGAATAGAATAGAAGCAGAATAGAAGTAGAATGGAACAGAATAGAATAGAATAGAATAGAAGTAGAATGGAATAGAATAAAACAGAACAGAACAGAATAGAAGTAGAATAGAAGTAGAATATAATAGAATGGAATAGAATGGAATAGAATAGAATAGAATAGAATAGAATAGAATAGAATAGAATAGAATAGAATAGAATAGAATAGAATAGAATAGAATAGAATAGAAGTAGACTGGAATAGAATAAAACAGAACAGAATAGAATAGAACAGAATACAGTAGAAGTAGAATAGAAGTAGAATGGAATGGAATAGAATGGAATAGAATAGAATAGAATAGAATAGAATAGAATAGAATAGAATAGAATAGAATAGAATAGAATAGAATAGCATAGCATAGCATAGAATAGAATAGAATAGAATAGAATGGAATAGAAGTAGAATAGAATAGAATGGAATGGAATGGAATAGAATAGAATAGAATAGAATAGAATAGAATAGAATAGAATAGAATAGAATAGAATGGAATAGAATAGAAGTAGACTGGAATAGAATAAAACAGAACAGAATAGAATAGAACAGAATACAGTAGAAGTAGAATAGAAGTAGAATGGAATGGAATAGAATGGAATAGAATAGAATAGAATAGAATAGAATAGAATAGAATAGAATAGAATAGAATAGAATAGAACAAATAGGATAGAATAGAATAGCATAGCATAGCATAGAATAGAATAGAATAGAATAGAATAGAATGGAATAGAAGTAGAATAGAATAGAATAGAATGGAATGGAATAGAATAGAATAGAATAGAATAGAATAGAATAGAATAGAATAGAATAGAATAGAATAGAATGGAATAGAATGGAAGTAGAGTAGAATAGAATAGAATAGAATAGAATAGAATAGAATAGAATAGAATAGAATAGAATAGAAGTAGAATAGAATAGAAGTAGAATGGAATAGAATAAAAAATCACAGAATAGAATAGAACAGAGTAGAATAGAATAGAATAGAACAGAATAGAAGTAGAAGTAGAATATAATAGAATAGAATGGAATAGAATGGAATAGAATTGAATAGAATAGAATAGAGTAGAATGGAATAGAACAGAATAGAATAGAATAGAATAGAACAGAATAGAATAGAAGTAGAATAGAAGTAGAATGGAATAGAATAGAATAGAATAGAATAGAATAGAACAGAATAGAATAGAATAGAATAGACCAGGTTGGAAGAGATCTTCAAGATCATCGAGTCCAACCTATCAACTAACCCAATACCACCTAAAGACATCACCACTAAACCATGTCCCTCAGCACCACATCCACAGGTCTCATAAGTACCTCCAGGGATGGTGACTCCACCACCTCCCTGGGCAGTGCCTGAGAAGCCTTTCTGTGAAGAAATTCCTGCACTATCCAACCTGAACTTCCCTTGGCACAGCCTGGGGCTGTTTCCTCTTGTCCTGTCTCTTGCTGCACATGAGGAGAGACCAACCTTTACCACGCTCCAACCTCTCCCACTACTTGCAGGAGGAGAAGTGCTCTCCCCTCAGAGCAAATCCATCATGGAAGTTTGTGTGCTGTGCACACAGCATCAGAAGGGGAAGACATGGGTGGTTTTTTTTTAATCAACCAGCTTTAAGAAAGAACTAAACCAGCAGGGAGCTGTGGAGTGGTAGGGCTGGGATGTGCAGAAAAGAGAATTGCAGAATCACAGAATCACAGAATGAGTCTGGGTTGCAAGGGACCTCCAAAGGTCATCCAGTCCAACCCCCTCTGCAGTCAGACCCCATTAGGGTCAGGACATTTAATAAAGCTTCCTCTTTGTTGCTCCTGTCAGCACATACAGACCTGCTGGCATTCTGCATATCCTGGCCCTTTCCTGGTGGCAAAAAGTGTCTGAGCAAGACTGCTATGAACAAGGAGGAGCTGACACCAAATGCATAGTCATTAAAGGACATGTGAGCTGCAATTAGAATCATAGAATGCTCTGGAATGGAAGGGACCTCCAAAAGTCATCCAGTCCAACCTCCCCACAGTCGGCAGGGACATCCCTGGGGACAGCCCTGTCCAGCCTCACCTTCAATATCTCCAGGGAGGAGGCCCCTATGACCTCCCTGGGCAACCTGTGCCAGTGTTCCACCACCCTCCTGCTGCAGAACTTGCTCCTCACATCCAATCTCAATCTGCTCTGCTCTACTTTGAAGCCATTGTCCCTGCTCCTGTCCCTGCAGGCCTTTGCAAACAGTCTCTCTGCAGCCTTCTTGCAGCCCCCTTCAGGTCCTGGCAGGCTGCTCTTAGGTCTGCCTGGAGCCTTCTCTTCTCCAGCCTGAACACCCCCAGCTCCCTCAGCCTGGCCTCAGAGCAGAGCTGCTCCAACCCCCTGAGCATTTTTGTGGCCCTCTGGACCCGATCCAACAGAGCTGCTACACCAAGTCAGTGGAAGGCAGTCTGTTTGGGACCCTGCCCAGTAAGCTTAAACCAGAATCTCAGCCCCTCCTCCCCAGGCAGAGCTGCAGGCCCTTCAGCATCCTCATAGCCCTCCGTTGGACACTCTCCAGCAGATCCCTGTCCCTCTTGAACTGGGGAAGGAAAGGGAGCTGTTACAGCAGACAGGAGACAGGAGGCAGGATAATTTTTCTCTACCCAGTATCTGCTTCTCATATTTTCCCCTTGCACACCAGCAGAGCACATTTTGTACCAGTGGCAGTGCCTTGAGCTAGCCTGAAAGATCATCCACTCTGATTCCCTGCTGAGGCTGCAACTGTGGGAACAGGGCACAGAAAGAGAGCCAGTCCCTGTCCTCAGCTGATACCAGGAAACCTTTAATTAAAAAAGAAGAAAATCTTCTTTTATTCCTCCTGCTGAGGAATGACAGCTTCAGGTCTGGCAGTTTGAGGGGAAGGAGAGCAGAGAGAATTCACTTGTTCACTTGTCAAGTGTCCTCACAGTGTAAAACGTCCTCGGTGTGGCCATTAAGAGCTGTAATGTCGATACAGCTCCTTTTGTTGGCAAAGTTTCCAGCTCAAGAGCAGAGGTGAACTGTTAAATACTGCACATTTACCTTGGTCCTCCTCTCCACACTTCTTACCTTGTTCCCTGAAGTGAGTCAGATCTCCTCAGACTCCCATTTCTTTTTCCTTTTTCCTCCACACTGCCTGCCGTGGACTCCCTCTAATGCAAAGGCAAACTCCCAAGAGAAAATAGTGAAGATCAAGGGCAGGCCAAGGGATCTGCTGCAGGGATGGAAGATACTGTTAAGACATTGAGGTGCTGGAGAAGGAGCTTTGGAGATATGGTTCAGAGATTGAGGTGCTGGAGAAGGAGATGTTGAGATATTGTTAAGAGATTGAGGTGCTGGAGAAGGAGCTTTGGAGATATGGTTCAGAGATTGAGGTGCTGGAGAAGGAGCTTTGGAGATATGGTTCAGAGATTATGGAGCTGGAGAAGGAGATGTTGAGAGAGTATTAGGAGACTGAGTTGCTGGAGAAGGAGCTGTTGAGATATTGTTCAGAGACTGAGTTGCTGGAGAAGAAGCTGTTGAGATATGGTTCAGAGACTGAGGTGCTGGAGAAGGAGCTGTTGAGATATGGTTCAGAGATTGAGGTGCTGGAGAAGGAGCTGTTGAGATATGGTTCAGAGATTGAGGTGCTGGAGAAGGAGCTGTTGAGATATGGTTCAGAGACTGAGGTGCTGGAGAAGGAGCTGTTGAGATATGGTTCAGAGATTGAGTTGCTGGAGAAGGAGCTGTTGAGATATGGTTCAGAGACTGAGGTGCTGGAGAAGGAGCTGTTGAGATATGGTTCAGAGATTGAGGTGCTGGAGAAGGAGCTGTTGAGATATGGTTCAGAGACTGAGGTGCTGGAGAAGGAGCTGTTGAGATATGGTTCAGAGATTGAGTTGCTGGAGAAGGAGCTGTTGAGATATGGTTCAGAGACTGAGGTGCTGGAGAAGGAGCTGTTGAGATATGGTTCAGAGATTGAGTTGCTGGAGAAGGAGCTGTTGAGATATGGTTCAGAGACTGAGGTGCTGGAGAAGGAGCTGTTGAGATATGGTTCAGAGATTGAGTTGCTGGAGAAGGAGCTGTTGAGATATGGTTCAGAGACTGAGGTGCTGGAGAAGGAGCTGTTGAGATATGGTTCAGAGATTGAGGTGCTGGAGAAGGAGCTTTGGAGATATGGTTCAGAGATTGAGTTGCTGGAGAAGAAGCTGTTGAGATATGGTTCAGAGACTGAGGTGCTGGAGAAGGAGCTGTTGAGATATGGTTCAGAGATTGAGTTGCTGGAGAAGGAGCTGTTGAGATATGGTTCAGAGACTGAGGTGCTGGAGAAGGAGCTGTTGAGATATGGTTCAGAGATTGAGGTGCTGGAGAAGGAGCTGTTGAGATATTGTTCAGAGACTGAGTTGCTGGAGAAGGAGCTGTTGAGATATGGTTCAGAGATTGAGTTGCTGGAGAAGGAGCTGTTGAGATATGGTTCAGAGACTGAGGTGCTGGAGAAGGAGCTGTTGAGATATGGTTCAGAGATTGAGGTGCTGGAGAAGGAGCTGTTGAGATATGGTTCAGAGATTGAGGTGTTGGAGAAGGAGATGTTAAGATATGGTTCAGAGATTGAGGTGCTGGAGAAGGAGCTGTTGAGATATTGTTCAGAGACTGAGTTGCTGGAGAAGGAGCTGTTGAGATATGGTTCAGAGATTGAGTTGCTGGAGAAGGAGCTGTTGAGATATTGTTCAGAGATTGAGTTGCTGGAGAAGGAGCTGTTGAGATATGGTTCAGAGATTGAGGTGCTGGAGAAGGAGCTGTTGAGATATTGTTCAGAGACTGAGTTGCTGGAGAAGGAGCTGTTGAGATATGGTTCAGAGATTGAGGAGCTGGAGAAGGAGATGTTGAGAGAGTATTAGGAGACTGAGGTGTTGGAGAAGGAGCTGTTGAGATATTGTTAAGAGATTGAGGTGCTGGAGAAGGAGCTGTTGAGATATTGTTCAGAGACTGAGTAGCTGGAGAAGGACATGCTGAGATATTGCTAAGATATTCAGGAGCTGGAGCAGGTCCAAAGAAGGGCAATGCATCTGGGGAAGGGTCTGGAGAACAGGGCCAGTGAGGAGCAGCTGAGGGAGCTGGGGGTGTTTAGTCTGGAGAAGAAGAGGCTGAAGAGAGATCTTTTTGATCTCTACAGATCCCTGAAAGGAGGTTGAAGTGAGGTGGGGGTTGGTCTCTTCTCCCAGTATCAGGTGATAGAACCAGAGGCCTGAAATTGTGCCAGGGGAGGTTTGGGTTGGAGATGAGGAAAATGTCTTTGCTGCTTGCTTTGGTCAGGGATTGGAATGTGCTGCCCAGGGAAGTAGTGGAGTCCCATCCCTGGAGGTGTTCAAGAAACCTGTGGCCATGGCATCTGGGACATGGTCTAGTAGCCATTGTGGTGTTGAGTTGATGGTTGGACTGGATGTGTTTGGACATGAGGAACAATTTCTTTCCTGCAGGAACAGGCTGCCCAGAGAGGTGATGGAGTCCCCATCCCTGAAGGTGTTCAAGAAATGTGCGGCCCTGGCACTTGGGGACATGGTTTAATGGCCATGGTGGTGTTGGGTTGATTGGACTTGATGACCTTGGAGGCCTTGCCCAGCTGAAACAGTTCTATGACTCTCTAGAAGCCCCATGGGGTGGCCAGCTCAGGGGCACCCAGCCACTTGGACTAGCTGGATGCCATTTGCTTTCCCTCTCAGCATGTAAGCATTTGCTGGCCAAGACACAGGAGCTCTATGGCTGCTTTCTTGGTGACTCAGAAGGTGCCTACTGCTTTTTGAACTCTCATGGGGAGCTAAATGTCTCATGCAGCCCTATCTGCTCTGAGTCTGCTTTTGGTCTCTGGTATGCAGAAGGCTCTGAGGAGACCTGATTGTGGCCTTGCAGGATCTGAAGGGGGCTCCAAGAAAGCTGGGGAGGGACTTGTAAGGGTGTCAGGGAGGGATAGGACTGGGGGGGATGGAGCAGAACTAGAAATGGGGAGATTGAGATTGGCTGTGAGGAAGAAGTTGTTGCCCATGAGGGTGGTGAGAGCCTGGCACAGGCTGCCCAGGGAGGTGGTGGCAGCCTCCTGCCTGGAGGTGTTTGCAGCCAGGCTGGAGGTGGCTGTGAGCAACCTGCTGCGGTGTGAGGTGTCCCTGGCCATGGCAGGGTAGTTGGAACTGGCTGAGCCTTGAGGTCCCTTCCAGCCCTGACAATTCTGTGCTTCTATGCAGCCTGCTGGTTTCAGTTTGATTGTTGTGTTTTGGGAGGTTTCTTTTGAATGAACTCTGCCCTGTCACTACTGAATGGGCATAAGCTTGAGCATAAGAAGTTCTAGCTAAACATTAGATGGAACTTCTTTACTTTGAAAGTGGCTGACCCCTGGAGCAGGCTGCCCCGAGAGGTGGTGGAGTCTCCTTCTCTGGAGTCTTTCAAGACCTGTCTGGTTGTGTTTCTGTGTGACCTGCCCTAGGTGATCCTGCCTTGGCAGGGGGGTTGGACTGGATGATCCTCCCAGGTCACTTCCAACCCCTACCATTCTATGGCTCTGTGATTTTATAACCTCATTTCCTATGTTGTTGCAAGATCAACTTTGATGGAATGGAATGGAATGGCATGGAATGGCATGGCATGGAATGGAATGGCATGGAATGGAATGGAATGGAATGGAATGGAATGGAATGGAATGGAATGGAATGGAATTAACCAGGTTGGAAAAGACCTCAGAGATCACCCAGTCCAACCTATCACCCAACACCATCTGATCAACTAAACCATGGCACCAAGTGCCTCATCCAGGCTCTTCTTAAACAGCTCCAGTGATGGTGACTCCACCACCTCCCTGGGTAGCACATCCCAATGGCCAACCTCTCTTGCTGGGAAGAATTTCTTCCTCACCTCCAGCCTAAACCTCCCCTGCTGTACCTTGAGACTGTGTCCTCTTGTTCTGGTGCTGGGTGCCTGGGAGAAGAGACCAACCCCCACCTGCCTACACCTCCCTTCAGGGAGTTGTACACAGCTATAAGGTCTCCTCTGAGCGTCTTCTTCTCCAGGCTCAGCAACCCCAGCTCCCTCAGCCTACCTTACAGGATGTCTCTCTCTTTTTCATTCAAAACCCCCCAGCCAACAAACAGACACCCCACCCCACCCCACCCCCCCCCAACCAAACAACTACAAACCTCTCATTTATTCCTTTGAGGAGGTGGGAAGAGGCAGCAGGGAACACTCAACATTCCTGCTTCTCCTGACCATCTAAAATGGTTGGATTCTTTGAGGCAGGCTGCTGGATGAAACCTGAACTGAGTATCCCATTCTGTCACAGACGACCTGTGAGTGCTTTGTATTGCTCTTTTCATCACTCTCCCTCGAAAAACAGTGCCTGTGGTGAACATTTTTTACTGTTAAGTAGCAAAGTTCAAGACCAGGGGAAATAAAAGGAAGCAGTGAATGTGGAGTGTGAACTGCTGTCTCTGTGCTTTGCTTTGTGACCTTGGAGAGATTCATTTTCTACCCTTTGATACATGCTGAGCCCAGAAACTTCCCCAAACATTCCCTTGGTCCCTCCCTAGCCAGCATCAGAGATGAGCAGGGTGAAGGTTGTGTGGTGAGGAATGAATCATGGAACCACCCAGAATCACAGCTTGGTTGAGGGTGGAAGGGACCTCTGGAGGTCATAGAATCATAGCACCACAGAATCAACCAGGTTGGAAAAGACCTCAGAGCTCATCAAGTCCAACCTAGTACCTAACACCTCCTGACAACTAAACCATGGCTCCAAGTGCCACAGCCAAGCCACCTCCAGGGATAGGGACTCCACCACCTCCCAGGGCAGAACATTCCAATAGCAAATTAATCATCCAGTCCAACCCCCCTTCTAAAGCAGGGCACCCACAGCAGCTTGCCCAGGAGCACAATGGCCAGGGGGAGCTGGAATCTCTCCAGACAAGGAGACTCCACAACCTCTCTGTGCAGCTTTATCTGGGGGCTCTGGCTCCCTGTAATGCTCAGATGGAGCCTGCTGGGTTCCAGTGTGTGCATGTCACCAGCTGTCCCGTTCCTGGGCACCACTGAAAAGAGTCTGGCACTATCCTTTTGCTCCCTGCCCTTCAGCCTTTGGATCAGAATTGAGAATCATAGAATCATAGAGTCACAGAGTCAGAGAGTCATAGAACCATAGAGCCATAGAATCATAGACACATAGAGTCATAGTCATAGAATCATAGAGTCATAGAATCATAGAGTCACAGAGTCAGAGAGTCATAGAACCATAGAGTCATAGAATCATAGAGTCATAGAGTCATAGAGTCATAGTCATAGAATCATAGAGTCATAGAGTCATAGAGTCACAGAGTCAGAGAGTCATAGAGTCATAGAACCATAGAGTCATAGAATCAGAATCATAGAATCATAGAGTCACAGAGTCATAGTCATAGAATCATAGAGTCATAGAACCATAGAATCATGGAATCAGAATCATAGAGTCACAGAGTCATAGTCATAGAATCATAGAGTCATAGAGTCAGAGATTCATAGAGTCATAGAACCATAGAGTCATAGAACCATAGAATCATAGAGTCATAGGCTCTGGTTTAGGGGTGAGCCTTGCAGAGCAGGGTTCTGGGTTGGCCTTCTGAGGCTCTTTTCCAACCTGAGTGTTTCTAAGATCCTGTGATAACCAGCTGACAGCCACATTGTCTGTTATCTTTTGTGACCTCACAGGATCTCACCCAGAGATGGTTTGCTTTTTCTCCTTGGTGTGGCATCAATTGCCACTGAACCCTTTCCTGTAGGATCTGTGCATGCAGTAATTGAAAGCAAACAAACAGCCCCAAAATAAAACCAACAACAACCAAAACCAACAACACATAAATGTAGTTTTTCACCTGGGGGAAAAAAAGGACGCATAGAATCACAGAGCTGTCAGGGTTGGAAGGGAGCTCAAGGCTCAGCCAGTTCCAACCCCCCTGCCATGGCCAGGGACACCTCACACTGCAGCAGGTTGCTCACAGCCACCTCCAGCCTGGCTGCAAACACCTCCAGGCAGGAGGCTGCCACCACCTCCCTGGGCAACCTGTGCCAGGCTCTCACCACCCTCCTGGGCAACAACTTCTTCCTCACAGCCAATCTCAATCTCCCCACTTCTAGTTTTGCTCCATCCCCCCCAGTCCTATCCCTCCCTGACACCCTCAGAAGTCCCTCCCCAGTATGCAGTAGCTGGAGGCTGGAGTGTGATAGATGAGAGGCTGTGATGCTGTAAGGAGGTTCCAACCATTAGCAAAAAGCTGCTAATCTTCATGAGAGGAAGGTGATTACAGGTAGAGGGTTTGGAAACTGCAAGCATGGCACTTCCCATCTCAGCTGCCTCTACAATCCTGTGAGCAGAGAGAGAGCAGAGAGCAAGGATTTCAAGTCAGCCTCTTCCCCAGCATGCCTAAGCTGCTTAGTTTATGGGGGGGCAGGTGGGTTGATGCACTAATGTGCTTTCCCTCCACACTGCAAGCTGCTCAGTTTGAGCCCTCACAGTTTCTCCTTGGGCATCAGGAAAGAGAAGAATGCTGTCTCAGCTGTTCCATCAGAGTTGTTTTGCCTCTCTGTGTGGAAAAAAATAGGCAAAAGAGAGGTTAGAGAGGTCTGCTGAGGAGGTTTCACAGTAAGGTAGAGGCAAGGGTTATATTATTCATGGAAGCAGAAGGAAATCACAAACACTGGAAAAATAAAGAGTTTTCCCCTGTCCTTGCAGAACAACCTCAGCAAGCCCAGACCTGGAGGCTCTGCCAAGGGAACCTGGAGCAGCACAAGAGTGGAGCACAGTTGCCCTTTGACAGGTCATTAACCCATCCTGACAGTGAAAGGCAGCCAGGGGTAGAGGCATGATGTGAGAAGGGATTTGAGAGAGTTAAAGAGCAAAGTCTGGTGTTAAAGAAAGAAGGCAGGGGCTTGTGCTGTCCATCTCCCTCCTGGGCTTGTGGCAGGGAACTTCACAAACAGCAGCAGCTCTTCCTTCAAACCTCTCTGTCCTATATAGACAGACACCAAAAGACCCCAGGCACTCAGCACCACAACGAGAGGACACAGCCTCAAGCTGCAGCAGGGGAAGTTTAGGTTGGAGGTGAGGAGAAAGTTCTTCCCAGAATGAGTGACTGGAAGGTGGGATGTGCTGCCCAGGGAGCTGGTGGAGTCCCCATCCCTGCAGCTGTTCAGCAAAGGCTTGGATGTGGCACTTGGAGCCATGGTTTAGTTGTCAGGAGGTGTTAGGTGTTAGGTTGGACTCTATGATCTCTGAGGTCTTTTCCAACCTGGCTGATTCTGTGCTTCTGTGATAAGCATGGCTGCATGATGGAGGAGTAGTCAGGAACTCTGGTAACCAACAACTAGTTGAGAAGCAAAACTCTTTCTCTCAATTCTGAGCTGCATGAGTTTATGACAAAAAAAAAGAATCAGGGGTTTGGTCACAGAACCACAGAATGTGAGGAGCTGGAAGGGGCTCCAAAGCTCATTCAGTCCAACCCCCCTGCCAGAACAGGAGCACCCAGAGCAGCTCACACAGCAACACATGGTGGTGAATGGTGCCACAGCCAGCTGGCAGCCAGGCACCAGTGGTGTGCCCCAGGGAGCAGTGCTGGGCCCCATGCTCTTTAACATCTTCATTGATGATCTGGATGAGGGCATTGAGTCCATCAGCAGTAAATTTGCAGATGACAGCAAGCTGGGGGCAGGAGTTGATCTGCTGGAGGGTAGAGAGGCTCTGCAGAGGGACCTGGACAGGCTGGGCAGATGGGCAGAGGCCAAGGGCAGGAGATTGAACACATCCAAGTGCCAGGGGCTGCACATTGGCCACAGCAACCCCAGGCAGTGCTACAGGCTGGGGGCAGAGTGGCTGAGAGCAACCAGGCAGAGAGGGACCTGGGGGTGCTGGTGGATGGTAGGCTGAACATGAGCCTGCAGTGTGCCCAGGCAGCCAGGAGGGCCAATGGCATCCTGGCCTGCATCAGGAACACTGTGGCCAGCAGGAGCAGGGAGGTCATTCTGCCCCTGTACACTGCACTGCTTAGGCCACACCTTGAGTCCTGTGTCCAGTTCTGGGCCCCTCAGTTTAGGAAGGAGGTTGACTTGCTGGAAGGTGTCCAGAGAAGGGCAACAAAGCTGGGGAGGGTCTGGAGCACAGCCCTGTGAGGAGAGGCTGAGGGAGCTGGGGTTGTTTAGCCTGGAGAAGAGGAGACTCAGGGAAGACCTCATTGCTCTCTACAACTCCCTGAAGGGAGGTTGTAGTGAGGCAGACGTTGGTCTCTTCTCCCAGGCACCCAGCACCAGAACAAGAGGACACAGTCTCAGGCTGTGGCAGAGGAGGTTTAGGCTGGAGGTTAGGAAGAAGTTTTACACAGAGAGAGAGATTGCCCATTGGGATGTGCTGCCCAGGGAGGTGGTGGAGTCACCATCATTGGAGGTGTTCAGGAGGAGACTTGATAGGGTGCTTGGTGCCATGGGTTAGTTGATTAGGTGGTGCTGGATGATGGGTTGGACACAACGATCTTGAAGGTCTCTTCCAACCTGATTTATTCTATTCTATTCTACATCCAGGCAGGTCTTGAATAGCTCCAGAGAGGGAGCCTCCACAACCCCCCAGGGCAGCCTGCTCCGGGCTTCTATCTCCAGGCAGGAGAAAGAAGAGGTAAAAATCACTAAAGAAATGGTCTGAAATTTGTTTGGAAGTAAAAAAAAGAGGTAATTTTAAACCAAATCTGGATAGCATTTGTGTAACAGGGAAAGATACAAAGGTATGATGAAAAGGGTAAAGAGAAAAATCCACAAACCCAGGCCCAGCTGGCACTGGATTCCTTTGACCCAGGGGACCCCTCCAGCTGGAAGGGGGAAAACCAAATCTCCCTCTGCCCACCTGGATCAGTTCTTTATTTTTTGTCCATCTTGGGGCTGGGTTCTTTTCAGTCCTCCCTCCAAGGATGGCTGTAACTGGGCACAGTCCTTCACAGCAATCTGATCTTTCTGTTGGACCTTCCAGAGGGTCTTTTCACCATCCCCTGCCTGGGCAGCTGTTGTCTGGATGAGGAGCAAAGGTGATTTTACCTTTGTTGATTCACATCATAGAAGCACAGAATTGTCAGGGTTGGAAGGGACCTCAAGGCTCAGCCAGTTCCAAGCCCCCTGCCATGGCCAGGGACACCTCACACTGCAGCAGGTTGCTCACAGCCACCTCCAGCCTGGCTGCAAACACCTCCAGGCAGGAGGCTGCCACCACCTCCCTGGGCAGCCTGTGCCAGGCTCTCACCACCCTCATGGGGAGCAACTTAGAACAGAATGGAATGGAATGGAATGGAATGGAATGGAATAGAATAGAATAGAATAGAATAGAATAGAATAGAATAGAATAGAATAGAATAGAATAGAATAGAATAGAATAGAATAGAATAGAATAGAATAGAATAGAATAGAATAAACCAGGTTGGAAGAGACCTTCAAGATCATTGTGTCCAACCCATCAACCAGTCCATCCCACCTAAACAACTAACCCATGGCACCAAGCACCCCATCAAGCCTCCTCCTTCTTCCTCACAGCCAATCTCAATCTCCCCACTTCTAGTTTTGCTCCATCCCCCCAAGTCCTATCCCTCCCTGACACCCTCAAAAGTCCCTCCCCAGCTTTCTTGGAGCCCCCTGCAGATCCTGCAAGGCCACAATGAGGTCTCCTTGGAGCCTTCTCCTCTCCAGCCTGCACAACCCCAACTCCCTCAGTCTGTCCTCACAGCAGAGCAGCTCCAGCCCTCTGCTCCTCCTCCTGGCCCTTCTCTGGACACCTTCCAGCACCTCCAGAGCCTTCCTGGCACAGAGGCTCCAGAGCTGGCCCCAGAGCTGCAGCTGTGGTCTCAGCAGAGTGGAGCAGAGGGGCAGAATCCCCTCCCTGGCCCTGCTGGCCACACTTCTCTTGCTGCAGCCCAGGAGAGGCAAGATTTAGTCTCTCACACCCCAAACCCATGGAGCAAATACAGAGCAGCCCAGTCAGGAAGCCTGAACACACATCACAAATAACTACTCCCTGAGCAGTAGTGAGTAACACTCTCAGCTTTTAATGCATAATTAGTGGTGAGTAGTAGCTGCTCACATGGCCAAATAATTATGCCACAGTTTCATATTATTTCTATCAGTTTCAGCCACACAGCCAAGCAGTGGAAGTATGGCCAGCTCTGCAGAGTCTGGCACAGCCAACCTTAGCTGCAAATTCCCAATGAGCTCTTTAAGAACCTAATTAGTAACAAGTATCAGTGCTGGCTTTCCCCCTCTGCTTTAGGCACTAAAGCAGCAGCCTGCTGCTATAGGGTGAAGCCCTCCAGCAAGCTCTGAATGCTGGCTGGAATGATTCCTTTTCCTCCTGAACCTGGTCTAGAGGCTTGAACTCTGGCTGCTGGGACAGGCTCTTTGCAGTCCTCTCCTGTGGCACATTCTCACTTCCACTCCTCTTGGGTTTTGTTGATTTGGTTTTTTTCCTGAGTAAATCCAGGGTGACCTGGATATAGATACAGGTTGGGGACTGAGATGTTGGAGAGCAGGGATGGGGAAAGGGACCTGGGGGTGCTGGTGGATGGGAGGTTGAGCATGAGCCAGCAATGTGCTCTGGTGGCCAAGAAGGCCAATGGCATCCTGAGGTGGATTGGAAGGGCTGTGGTGAGTAGGTGGAGAGAGGTTCTCCTCCCTCTCTGTTGTGCCCTGCTGGGGCCACATCTGGAAGATTGTGTCCAGTTCTGGGACCCTCAGTTCAGGAAGGACCTCAGGGAAGTGCTTGAGAGAGTCCAGCACAGAGCCACAAAGATGCTGCAGGCAGTGGAAGATCTTCCTTAGGAGGAGAGCCTGAGGGAGCTGAGGGCTCTGGAGCTTGCAGAGGAGGAGCCTGAGGGTGAGCTCCTTGCTGCTGCTAAAGCTGTGCAGGGGCAGTGCCCAGAGGCTGGAGCCAGGCTCTGCTGGGGGATGCCCAATGCCAGCACCAGGGGCAGTGGTGGAAGCTGAGGCAGAGGAAGTGCCATGGAAAGAGGAGGAAGAATTTTTCCCCTGGGAGGGTGAGAGAAGCCTGGAGCAGGCTGCCCAGGGGGGTTGTGGAGTCTCCCTCTGTGGAGCTCTTCAAGCCCTGCCTGGATGTGTTGCTGTGTGAGCTGCTCTGGGTGCTCCTGCTCTGGCAGGGGGCTTGGCCTGGATGACCTTTGGAGGTCCCTTGCAGCCCCTCGCATTCTGTGAGTCTGTGATTCTCTGACCTTGTTTAGCCTCCTGGCACTCTCACCTGCCTGCTTCTTTCTTGGGCTGCACCTCTCCTGGGCTTGGAGGGGATGGTCCTTGAAGATTAACCAGCTTTCTTGAGGCCCTCTTCTCTCCAGGGCTTTATCCCAAGCAGATCCCTGAACAGGGTGAAGTCAGCTCTCTGGAAGTCCAGAGCGGTGAGCTTCCTTTGCAGCCTCCTTGGTGCCTGTGGCAGCCCAAAGACTCTGTCGTCTGCAAACAATGCGTGTGACACGGCTGGGCTAAAAGCCCCTTAATGAGTCTGGTGTCTGAACCAAGGGGTGGCGGTAGCTGGTCTGGAGGAGCCGGGCTGGTGGCGTTAACAGCTCTGGGGAGAGCTGCGGGCTGGAGCGCCGGCTCCACACCGCCTGTGCCCCGGGCTGCCAGCGCCGCTCCGCACCGCCCGCACCGCTCCGATGTCCCTGCCAGCGGGGAAGTGAATGCTGAGAGCAAAGCCACACTGCCTGCTCCTTCTTCCTAAGTGAGTGAAACCTTCTGAAAGCAAACAAACGAAAAGAGCTGGGGGTTGGTCTCTTCCTCCTGGTATCAGCCAATAGAGGGAGAGGAAATGGCCTGAAATTGTGCCGGGGGAGGATGTCAGGGGTTGGAAGGGACATTGGAAGATCATCCAGTCCAACACCTGTGCCAGAGCAGGAGCAGAGAATCCAGCACAGCTCACACAGGAACACATCCAGACAGGGATGGGAAGGCTCCACAGAAGGAGACTCCACAACCTCTCTGGGCAGCCTGCTCCAGGGCTCTGGGACCCTCACAGGCAAGAAGTTCCTCCTCATGTTGAGCTGGAACCTCCTGTGCTGCAGTTTCCATCCATTGCCCCTTGGCCTATCCCAGGGCACAGTGAGCAGAAGCTGTCCCTGGCCCTTCCTTCCTGACCCCCAGCCCTCAGCTCTTGATAGACATTGATCAGATCCCTCTCAGCCTTCTCCTCTGCAGACTGAACAGCCCCAGGGATCTCAGCCTCTCCTCCCCAGGCAGTGCTGCAGTCCCTTCAGCATCCTTGGAGCCCTCCCTCGGCCTCTCTCCAGCAGATCCCTGTCCCTCCTGACCTGGGGAGCCCAGAGCTGGATGCAATATTCCAGGTGAGGTTTAGGTTGAACACTAGCATAAATTTCTTTCCTCAGGAGTGGTCAGGGAGTGGAACAGGCTGCTCAGGGAGGTGGTGGAGTTACCATCCCTGGAGGTGCTCTGAGTACCTGTGGCCATGGCACTGTGGGGCATGGTTTAATCACCATGGTGGTGTTAGGTTGATGGACTCAATGGCCTTGGAGGTCTTTTACAGCCAGCACAATCCTATGAGAATCTGTTCAGTTAGCAGTGTTTGCAAACACAACAGCAGCAGAAAGTGCTCTGAGAGCAGCAGCTATCCAGAACTTACTGGCACTCCTAATGTCTCAAGTTTACAGCTGCTGGGGGTTGGACTCCATGACCCCCGGAGGTCCCTTCCTGTCAGCTGTGATTCCACATCCCCTCCTCTCCTTTCTGGTACGGGGCACAAAGCTGTCAGCCTCAAAAGCAGCACCTGGCCTGAGAGCAGCCCTAAAGGAAAGGCCTTGGGGCTGCTGGAGGAGGAGAATCTGAAGAGGAGCCAGCAGGGAGCACTTGCAGCCCAGAGAGCCAAGCAGAGCCTGGGCTGCAGCAAGAGAAGTGTGGCCAGCAGGGCCAGGGAGGGGATTCTGCCCCTCTGCTCCACTCTGCTGAGACCACAGCTGCAGCTCTGGGGCCAGTTCTGGAGCCTCTGTGCCAGGAAGGCTCTGGAGGGGCTGGAAGGTGTCCAGAGAAGGGCCACAAGGAGGAGCAGAGGGCTGGAGCTGCTCTGCTGTGAGGACAGACTGAGGGAGTTGGGGTTGTGCAGGCTGGAGAGGAGAAGGCTCTGAGGAGACCTCATTGTGGCCTTGCAGGATCTGCAGGGGGCTCCAAGAAAGCTGGGGAGGGACTTCTGAGGGTGTCAGGGAGGGATAGGACTGGGGGGGATGGAGCAAAACTAGAAGTGGGGAGACTGAGATTGGCTGTGAGGAAGAAGTTGTTGCCCATGAGGGTGGTGAGAGCCTGGCACAGATTGCCCAGGGAGGTGGTGACAGCCTCCTGCCTGGAGGTGTTTGCAGCCAGGCTGGAGGTGGCTGTGAGCAACCTGCTGCAGTGTGAGGTGTCCCTGGCCATGGCAGGGGGTTGGAACTGGCTGATCCTTGGGGTCTCTTCCAACCCTGACAGTTCTATGATGCTCTAAGCTCCCTTGAGCAGGTCTGGTTTTGCAGTTTCAGTAAGTGAAGCCCAGGTCCTTTTCCCCCCTTGTATGAAAAGTGCTGATTTTTCCCTACCCCCTCCATCATTTCTATTCCAATGGGTTTGGATTAAGCATGGAAAGGATGTTTGGACTCTTCACCTATTCTTCCTTGACTGTGGTAACTCATCTGTCTCTCACCATCCCCTCATGGAGAGAAGGGCAATGAGTTTGCCTGAGTTATTATCTGGCCTGCTGGCTCTCAGGTTTTCTAGCTGCTAGTCCTCCCTTTTCCCTCTCCACCTCTCCTTAATTGCATCACTTAATCTCTTTATAGTGCACCTCATCCTTTCCCTGCCTTTGTTTCTCCAGGCAGGTGATGGGAGTCACTCCAGCAGGGGCACTGCAGGCATAAGGTGTCCCAAGTCCATCAGAGAAAGCTGAGGCAGTGGCCTTGAAAGGCTTCTACTCAATTTCTCTTCCCTGCTATGGATCCAAGCAATTTTCCCTGCTGTAAAGCTCTGTTTGTTAATGCAATCCAATAAGTGATGTTTCTGGCCTTGCTGGGAGTAGTCCCCTTGCTTGCAGCTGAACTAGTTTAGGGCTGGATTTACTCATCTGGTTTGTTAAATTGTGCTCCTTTCTGTTCCCTCAGTTCCTCTTTTCCCACAGCATGGAGGCTGGAGTCTCCTCCTGGGTCAGACTCTGATTTTCCATGTGCAATACACTTCCTGGCTCCATGGCACTGAGACACAGAACTCCAGCATGGTGGGGATTGGTAGGGACCTAGAGATCAGCTACTCCAATCCCACTGCTGTCCAATCCCCAGCTGCTGAGTCCAGCTGCTAACCCAGCACTGCCAAGTCCACCGCTAAACCACGTCCCTTGGCACCACACCATCTGGGGATGGTGACACCACCACTTCCCTGGGCTGCTTGTTCCACTGCCTGAGCATAGCTTCAGTGAAGAATGGGTCCCAATGTGCAACCTAAACCTCTCCTGGCCCAACTTGAGGCTGTTTCCTCTTCTCTTATCACTTGTTACCTGGGAGAAGAGACTGACCCCAGCCTGGCTCCAACCTTCTTTCAAGGAGTTATAGAGGGCAAAGAGGTCTTCCCTTGGCCTCCTCTTCTCCAGGATAAACAGCCCCAGTTCCCTCAGGATGCAGAGAGGCTGTTTGCAAAGGCCTGCAGGGACAGGAGCAGGGACAATGGTTTCAAAGTAGAGCAGAGCAGATTGAGATTGGATGTGAGGAACAAGTTCTGCAGCATGAGGGTGGTGGAACACTGGCACAGGTTGCCCAGGGAGGTGGTTGAGGCTCCATCCCTGGAGCTGTTCAAGGTGAAGCCTGTTGAGGCTCTGGGCAGCCTGATCGAGTTGGGGATGTCCCTGCTGAGTGCAGAAAGGGTTGGACTGGATGACACCAGAACAAGAGGACACAGTCTCAGGCTGTGCCAGGGGAAGTTTAGGCTGGAGGTGAGGAGAAAGTTCTTCACTGAGAGAGTCATTCAGCATTGGAATCTGCTGGGTGTTAGGAAGTTCTTCATATGAAGAGAGATTGGCCATTGGGATGTGCTGCCCAGGGAGGTGGTGGAGTCCCCATCCCTGGGGTGTTCAAAAGGGGATTGGATGTGGCACTTGGTGCCATGCTCTAGCCATGAGGTCTGTGGTGACAGGTTGGACTTGATGATCTTTGAGGTCTCTTCCAGCCTTAGTGATACTGTGATACTTTTGGAGGTTCCTTCCAGCCCAACCCATTCCATGATTCTAGACCCTTCAGCAGCTTTATTGCCCTTCTTTGGACACATTCCAGCACTTCAAAGACCTTTTTGGAGTGAGGTGCCCAAAACTGAGCCCAGTGTTTGAGGGGCAGCCTCACCAGTGCTGAGCACAGGGGCAGGGTCTTTGCCCTGATCCTGCTGGCCACACTATTCCTGGTAGAGGATGTGTACATGAAGGCCATTCCTGGAAAAGAGGAGGGAAGAAAGCTTGAGGGTCAGACAGAAAAGGCAGTGCAAATCCTTTCCTAGTCACTAGTGGTGTCCCCCAGGGATCAGTGCTGGGCCCCAGCCTGTTCAATAGCTTTATTGATGATCTGGAAGAGAGCATTGAGTCCATCATCAGTAAGTTTGCAGATGACAGCAAGCTGGGGGCAGGAATTGATCTGTTAGAGGGTAGGAGAGCTCTGCAGAGGGACCCTGCCAGGCTGGACAGATAGGCAGAGTCCAAAGGCAGGAGACTGAACAAAGATGAGTGCTGGGTTCTACACATTGGCCACAGCAACCCCAGGCAGTGCTACAGGCTGTGGACAGAGTGGCTGAGAGCAGCCAGGCAGAGATGGACCTGGGGCTACTGGTGGAGAGCAGCTGAAGAGGAGCCAGCAGTGTGCCCAGGGGGCCAAGAAGGCCAGGGGCATCCTGGCATGCATCAGCACTGGTGTGGCCAGCAGGAGCAGGGAAGTCCTTGTGCCCTGTGCTCAGCACTGCTTAGGCCACACCTTGAGTCCTGTGTCCAGTTCTGGGCTCCTCAGTTTCAGAAGGACATTGAGAGACTTGAAGGTGTCCAGAGAAGGGCAACAAGGCTGGGGAGGGGTCTGGAGCACAGCCCTGTGAGGAGAGGCTGAGGGAGCTGGGGTTGCTTAGCCTGGAGAAGAGGAGGCTCAGGGGAGACCTCATTGCTCTCTCCAACTCCCTGAAGGGAGGTTGTAGCCAGGTGGGGGGTTGGTCTCTTCTCCCAGGCAAGCAGCACCTGAACAAGAGGACACAGTCTCATGCTGTGCCAGGGGAGGTTTAGGCTGGAGGTGAGGAAGAAGTTCTGCCCAGACCAAGAGATTGGCCATTGGGATGTGCTGCCCAGGGAGGTGGTGGAGTCACCACCAACTGGAAGGCTGTAAAAACATCCTGGATGAGGCACTTGGTGCCATGGTTTAGTTGATCAGATGGTGCTGGGTGATAGGTTGGACCAGATGATTCTCCAACCTGGTTAATTGTATCCTACCCTATCCTATCCTATCCTATCCTATCCTATCCTATCCTATCCTATCCTGATCTCCAAGGTCTTTTCCAACCTGGTTGATTCTGCATTCTGTGTCCTGCATCCCCTTGGCACACTTGGACTTTCCCTTCTGTTTTTGTGGGGCTGCTGTGCTGGGAGCTTCCTCTGTGCCGTGGAGGGAGGAGTGGGGAGCAGGTGGCAGAAGCTCATTGCAATGCAAAGGTTTAAACCCCATGATGTGCAGTTTGTAAGTAATTGTGTCACAGCTCACAGAGAATTACCAATCCAGGTCAATTAGCCCAAGATTGATTTTCGGTTCTTCCCCTTTCCCCTCCCCCCCCCTTCCCCTTTTGTTCCTTTTTAAAGCCTGGGAAGCTGTGAGAGAGGCAGCAGCAGAGTTTACTATTTGTTAGGTGCAGCTTCACATGAAATGATGAAATATGGGCCAGGAGGCAATTTCTGGTCCAGTTTTATTCTCCATTAGCAAACTGGAGGCTTCATTTATAGCCAGGAAAACACAACAACAAATGAGGTGGGTGCCTGCCCAGAAATATCTGAGTGGAAAAGATGGAAAGGTGCAGCTGGGAGGAAATACACAGGAGAAAATAAATGGCTCCATTTTAACATCTCCACCTACTCTCCTTATGGTGGTGCCTGGTGGTTCTTGTTCTCATCTGTGTCTGCTTTCTGAGCTGCAGGCTTTGGAGAATGTTTAAGAGCATGGAGATTAGGAACAGGGTTGGGGGTTTTATTTTGCTGGCAGAGTGGTCAGGGATTGGCACAGGCTGCCCAGGGAGGTGGTGGAGTCCCCATGGCTGGAGGTGTTCAAGAAACCTGTGGCCGTGGCACTTGGGGTCATGGTTTAATGGCCATGGGGGTGTTGGGTTGATGGAATGGAATGGAATGGAATGGGATGGGATGGGATGGGATGGGATGGGATGGAATGGAATGGAATGGAATGGAATGGAATGGAATAGAATAGAATGGAATAAAACGGAATGGAATGGAATGGAAAAGAATGGAATGGAATGGAATGGAATGGAATGGAATAGAATAGAATGGAATGGAATAGAATGGAATAGAATGGAATGGAATGGAATAGAAGAGAATGGAATAAAATGGAATGGAATAGAATGGAATGGAATGGAATAGAATAGAATAGAATAGAATAGAATAGAATAGAATAGAATAGAATAGACCAGGTTGGAATAGACCAGGCTGGAAAAGACCTCAGAGATCATTCAGTCCAACCTCTCACCCAGCACCACCTAATCAACTGAACCACGGCACCAAGCACCCCATCCAGGCTCTTCCTAAACACCTCCAGGGATGGGGACTCCACCACCTCCCTGGGCAGCACATCCCAATGGCCAAACACTCTATTGGACTCAAGTGACCTTAGAGGTGTTTCCCAACCTAAACAATTCCCTGATTCTATTATTCTATGAGTGAAAAGAACCTGGCTGCCCAGAAAGGTTGCAGAGTCTCCTTCTGTGGAGAGATTCCAGAGCTGCCTGGACAATGTTAGCCCGGACAACCTGCTGTGGGTGCCTCTGCTTTAGCAGGAGGGGTTGGACTGGGGGATCTCCAGAGGCCCCTGCTAACCCCCATGCTGCTGGAACTCTGTCACCTCAGAACTGCCATGCTTCTCCCACATGGTGGATGGTGTTGGGCTGATGGCTGGACTCAGTGATGGGGAAAGGCAACGTGCCAGGCTGCCCACTCCGAGCCAGGGTTCCTCAGAACACTTTGGGGAGTGACTGACTTCCAAATCTTTCTGCCCTTTGAGCTTTGCATGGGGTTGTATCTTCCTTTTACAGCACAGTGGGCCTATTCCTTCCTTTGCCCACTTGATCAGAGTGGTAATGAAGTGGTAAAAGCAGGTGGGGATAGCCTGCAAGCTGTAAACAAAGAGTAGCTTTGAGCAGGACCCTCACAGATGGAGAGGAAAGAGAGGACTGGGGGATTGTTGACGACAGCTGTGATGGACGCAGGTCTTAACCTCTTGCCTGCCTTTCATGTGCTCACAACTTCTGTCTGCTGCTTTGAATCTTTGTACCAGGGAGTTTCCAAACACTCTCTAGGATTTCCTAGTGTTTCTACATGCTTCCAAAACTTTGTGGGAGATGGTTGCTGGCAACCTTTTGCTTCCTCCCTGTGCCGACTGCTAGTAAGAGACTGTCCTCGCTAGAACACTTCAGACTCTGCCATCTGTCTCTTAGACTATTAACTGAAATATTTTGGCTGGAAAACTCTGCTCTGGCTCCCAGAACCCTATATAAAAATACCAGCAAAAAAAGAAACAGAACAACACTGAAGAGGCAGTTAGAAGGGAAGGGAGAGGAAAATTCCAGGGGGAGGAGGGAAGAGAAAATCAGAGGAAGACAACGAAGAAGGAAAGGAGTCACAAAGGATGTGCTCCTGGGCAGAAGCAAATTTGGACCAGCTGTCTGGTGAGGAAAGGCTGAGAGACCTGGGGAAGGGAAGACTGAGAGGAGATCTTAGGAATGCTTCTAAATATCTGGAGGGTGGCTGTCAAGAAGCAGGGACCAGGCTCCCTTCAGAGGTGCCCTGAGATAGGCCAAGGGACAACGGATACAAACTCGGACCCCAGGAAGTTCCACCTCAACATGAGGCTGCTGGAGCCCTGGAGCAGGCTGCCCAGGGAGCCTGTGGAGTCTCCTTCTCTAGAGACTTGCAGTATCCATCTGGATGTGTTCCTGTGTGGCCTGCCCTGATGAGCCTGCTTTGGCAGGGGGGTTGGACTCGATGATCTCTGGAGGTCCCTTCCAACCCCTGATATTCCCTGATTGTATGAATGAGCTCAGCAATCAGCTGGAGCACCTAAAGCCCCAGCAAACAGAGGGGCCTGTGTTTTCTTTGCCACAGTTATTCTTTAGTCAAAACACAGCAAAGGTGTCTGGCTCAGACCATGCTCTTGTGCTTCCTTCCCTTTTTTGCTTTCCCACCTCCAACTAGTTTATTCTCTTTTTCTGTCTCCAGAGGCGAATGGATCATGAGAAGCATAGGC
Organism: Dryobates pubescens; assembly: GCF_014839835.1. Taxonomy (NCBI): domain Eukaryota; kingdom Metazoa; phylum Chordata; class Aves; order Piciformes; family Picidae; genus Dryobates; species Dryobates pubescens. Next base: position 5,947,139 of record NC_071648.1, on the reverse strand, counting down.
AGCAGGGCCAGGGAGGTGATCCTCCCCCTCTGCTCCACTCTGCTGAGACCCCACCTGGAGCTCTGGGGCCAGTTCTGGAGCCTCTGTGCCAGGAAGGCTCTGGAGGGGCTGGAAGGTGTCCAGAGAAGGGCCAGGAGGAGGAGCAGAGGGCTGGAGCTGCTCTGCTGTGAGGACAGACTGAGGGAGTTGGGGTTGTGCAGGCTGGAGAGGAGAAGGCTCCCAGGAGACCTCATTGTGGCCTTGCAGGATCTGCAGGGGGCTGCAAGAAAGCTGGGGAGGGACTTCTGAGGGTGTCAGGGAGGGATAGGACTGGGGGGAATGGAAAAAACCTAGAAGTGGGGAGATTGAGATTGGCTGTGAGGAAGAAGTTGTTGCCCAGGAGGGTGGTGAGAGCCTGGCACAGGTTGCCCAGGGAGGTGGTGGCAGCCTCCTGCCTGGAGGTGTTTGCAGCCAGGCTGGAGGTGGCTGTGAGCAACCTGCTGCAGTGTGAGGTGTCCCTGGCCATGGCAGGGGGCTTGGGACTGGCTGAGCCTTGAGGTCCCTTCCAGCCCTGACAGTTCTGTGGTTCTATGACTTTTTTTCAGCATCTCCTTTCCTTCCACTTCTATCTAACCCCCAAACAAATCCATGTCTTGAGTTGATGGTAGCTCAGCAGAACTCCTGGGGTGTTGGTAACAGAGAAGGTGAAGGGTCTGGAGAATCTTGTGTTCTTCTATAGAATGGCTGAGGGCACTGGGGTTGTTTAACCTGGAGCAAAGGAAGCTGAGGGAAGACCTTCTCACTCTACAGCTGCCTGGAAGGAGGTTGGAGCCAGGTGGGGAGTTGGTCTCTTCTCCCAGGTACAAGGACAGGAAGGAGGAAAGGACCTCAAGATGAAAGAAAAAGGAGGTTTAGGTTGGATATTGGAAGAAACTTCTTCACTTGGAAGTGTTCTGAAGCACTGGAACAGCCTCTCCAGGGAGCCTATGCCTGGAGGTCTCTAAAGACAGAGAGTAGTGTGACCTTGGATGTCCCCAGGGATGCCAACCTCATCCCTGGGCAACCTCTTCACAGCATTTCCCTACTCTCATTGTAAAGAACTTCCTCCTCATGTCCAATCTAAATCTCCCCTGCTCCAGTTTCAAACCATTCCCTCTCATCTCATCACTACAAGCCTCTGTCAAAAGTCCCTTCCCAGCCTTCCTGTAGCCCCCTTCAGGTAGTGGAAGGCTGCTCTGAGGTCTCTCCGGAGCTGCCTTCTCTCCAGGCTGAGCAGCCCCAGCTCTCTCAGCCTGCCCTTGTAGGAGAGCTGCTCCAGCCCTCTGCTTGTCGTTTTTGCCTTCAAAGTCGGTGACACCATGAACTATCCCTACCTATGCTCACATCCAGTCATCCTGGACCATTCTCTTGCATCAGACTTCAGACAGCTTTCATTTTGTCACATAAGGAATGGGAGAGCTGACTTCCTAGGAGGTCCCCCAGCACTGTGTAGGGGGCATTACAAGGGATGGTGGCTGAGGCACGAAGGGCTCTGCTGAGGAAAATACCTGGGGCAGGCAGAAGCCGCTGGGAAATTAGCATATGAAAGGGAAACGATGTTGGAGAGGTGCAGCTGGATTAGCAGACTTAAGGGGATTTGTAATGGCATCAATGGGAATCAAGACAACACCTTCAGGACTTCTCTTTCTCACATCTCACTATGAGTGCAGCCACAGCCTTCCTTCCTTTGTTTGTCTGCTACTGCTCACTGGAATCACAGTCACAGAATGTTAAGGGCTGGAAGGGACCTCCAAAGCTCATCCAGTCCAACCCCCCTGTCAGAGCAGGAGCACCTGATGACTTCCCAGAGGACTGGAAGCTGCCAAGGTGATGCCCATCCACAAGAAGGGCTGGTTGGATGAGCCAGGGAATTCCAGGCCTGGCAGCCTGACCTCGGTGCCAGGCAAGGCTATGGAACAGTCATCCTGAGTGCAGTCACACAGCACTTGCAGGATGGCCAAGGGCTCAGGCCCAGCCAGCAGGGATTTAGGAAGGGCAGGGCCTGCCTGACCAACCTGATCTCCTTCCATGCCCAGGGGACTGCCTGGGGGATGTGGGGCAGGCTGTGGATGGAGTCTGCCTGGACTCCAGCAAGGCCTTTGACACTGTCCCCCACAGCAAACTGCTGGCCAAGCTGTCAGCCCCTGGCTTGGGCAGCAGCTCTCTGAGCTGGGTTAGGAACTGGCTGGAGGCTGAGCCCAGAGAGTGGTGGTGAATGGTACCACAGCCAGCTGGCAGCCAGGCACCAGTGGTGTGCCCCAGGGAGCAGTGCTGGGCCCCAGCCTCTTTAACATCTTCATTGATGATCTGGATGAGGGCATTGAGTCCATCATCAGTAAATTTGCTGATGACACCAAGCTGGGGGCAGGAGTTGATCTCTTAGAAGGTAGGAGACCTCTGCAGAGGGACCTGGACAGGATGGACAGATGGGCAGAGGCCAAGGGCAGGAGATTGAACACATCCAAGTGCCAGGTGCTGCACATTGGCCACAGCAACCCCAGGCAGTGCTACAGGCTGGGGTCAGAGTGGCTGAGAGCAGCCAGGCAGAGCGGGACCTGGGGGTGCTGGTGGATGGTAGGCTGAACATGAGCCTGCAGTGTGCCCAGGCAGCCAGGAGGGCCAATGGCATCCTGGCCTGCATCAGGAAGAGTGTGGCCAGCAGGAGCAGGGAGGTCATTCTGCCCCTGTACACTGCACTGGTTAGGCTGCACCTTGAGTCCTGTGTCCAGTTCTGGGTCCCTCAGTTTAAGAAAGATGTTGAGCTGCTGGAAGGTGTCCAGAGAAGGGCAACAAAGCTGGGGAGGGGTCTGGAGCACAGCCCTGTGAGGAGAGGCTGAGGGAGCTGGGGTTGCTTAGCCTGGAGTCCTTCTAACCTACCCCAGGCTGCCCTTGGCCTTCTTGGCCACCAGAGCACATTGCTGGCTCATGCTCAACCTCCCATCCCCCAGCACCCCCAGGTCCCTTTCCCCTTCCCTGCTCTCCAGCAGCTCAGTCCCCAACCTCTCCTGCTCCATGGGGTTGTTCCTTCCCAGGTGCCAGACTCTCCCCTTGCCCTTGTTGAGCTTCATTCCATTTCTCCCTGCCCAGCTCTCAGCCTGTCCAGGTCTGGCTGCATGGCAGCACAACCCTCCTGTGTCAGCCACTCCTCCCAGCTCGGTGCCAGCAGCAAACTCGCTGGCAGTGCCCTCTGTGCCCTCCTCCAGGTCACTGATGAATACATTGAGTAGAGCTGGCCAAGCCCAACTGGGGTATCCTCAATAGCATTTCAAAGGCTCTTTAGTTCTGTTTGGTTTGGGGTTGTTTTTGTGCAGAAGGTGTAGCCCAGTAAGATTAATGGCAGAGCTCTAGCAATGTCTCTTTGAAATGTTAATTTGATCTCCATCCTAATTTGAAGTGCTAATGCTCATAATGTCCTGGCCACCAGCCAGTGGTGGTAATTACAGTGAGTGAATCAAACTTCACCTGGCAGCTTCCAATGGAGAGGAGAGGTTTCTGTCCTCTTCCTGCAGCAAAAGCAGGTCCTGTGGACAGCTGCTGGGTAAAGCCCTGGAGAGCTGCTCATCAGCTGAAGCCTTTGTGATAGGACTGAAGTGGAAAGTGCAGTTCAAGGATTTCCATGTTATTCTTTGGATTGGTTTGTAGGTTTGGGTTACCAGCAGGAAAAGAGAACAGGGCCAGACAATTGGCTGTAGACCAAAGTGCAGCTGTCCAGGCTGTGTGACAAAGGATTTCTGTGCTTCTGTTATGGAACCATAGAATCAGGGAGGTTGGAAAAGACCTCGAGGAGCATCGACTCCAACCTTCAACCCAACACCCCCCTGACCAGCAGGCCATGTCCCAAAGCATCACCTCTACACATTTCTTGAACACCTGCAGGGATGGGGACTCCACCACCTCCCTGGGCAGCCTGTTCCAATCCCTGACCCCTCTTGCAGCAAAGAAATTCATCCTAATATCCAACCTAAACCTGCCTTGGAACAGCCTGAGGTAAGGTGGGAATCCTGTCCAGATTCAAATCCTCAGTAGTTCAGCATTGTAAGACTGGCAAACATGAAGAGAAAAACAGCAAGCTAGTTATGCATGGTGCCACTGAGTGTCTTTATTTCCCCACCATCCCTCACTCTACAATGCTGTGACACCAGAGGGAAGTGCACAGAGTAAACAAAAGTGTAGCCAGTGAGAGCAGATAAAGGCAAGCATTAAGATACCTGGTGGGAGGACTCTACCTCACACCACACAAACCCAGAACAGTACAGGGACAGCTGCTTTCAAGGGAAAAAAAGATTACCTTTTGTTCCATTGTTGGTCACTTGGCAGAAGAAGCCAACCCCCACCTCACTACAACCTCCTTTCAGGTAGCTGTAGGGAGTAATGAGGTCTCCTCTTAGCCTTCTCTTCCTCAGGCTACACAGCCCCAGCTCCCTCAGTCTCTGCTCATAAGACATGCTCTCCAACACCCTCATCAGCTTTCTTCCCCTTCTATGGCCCTGGTGCTCTGTGTCACAAGGCCTTTTCTACTGCTCCTTGGTTCCTCTGATAGAATGGACAGAGTTGGCCTTTGAAAGAGAGGCTTGGCCCTGGTGACCCCTCAGCTTTCTCCTGAAGATGCCATCCATGGCTGCAATCCCTTGGTGGGCAGCTGAGGGTCACCTCTCCTGTCTGCTCCTCCCCACAGCTGCCACCTCTGCCTTCCTGCAGCCCAAGGTGGGGCACAAGCTGTGGCAGTGCCCTTGGTCTGCAGAGGAGCAAGTCTCAGGCAGAGCCTTTCTGCAGCCCAGCCCTTGGCAGGAGCTCTCCCCATCAGCTTCTGCCTGCTAGAGGCAGCCCCTGGCTGTGCCCAGCTGCCCTGGGCTGCAGTGTGTGTCCTCAGTGAGCAGAGCCTGAGCTGGGAAGCCACAGCACTGAGCAGGATTAGCTCTGGTCCAGGCTCAAAGCAGGACAAGAGATGAAGCTCTAAATGTTTACAGTTGTGTGAGAGCAACCCCAGGAAATGCAACTAATAATTTCTAGTTCTCCTGATTGCAGATAGGAGCTCAATGGCTGCAAGCAAATGATGGCAAGCTTTAGCCAGGCAGAAAAAAACCCTCCTGATTATTACAGCAACTTAAGGATTATCCATAGGACAGCAATGTGCCCTGGGGGCCAAGAAGGCCAAGGGGATCCTGGGGGGCATTAAGCAGAATGTCACCAGCAGAGCCAGGGAGGTTCTCCTCCTCCCCTGCTGGGGACATGCCTGGAATATTGAATCCAGTTCTGGGCTCCCCAGCTCAGGAGGGACAGGGATCTGCTGGAGAGAGGCCAAGGGAGGGCTGCAAGGATGCTGAAGGGACTGCAGCACTGCCTGGGGAGGAGAGGCTGAGAGCCCTGGGGCTGTTGAGTCTGGAGAGCAGAAGGCTGAGAGGGATCTGATCAATGTCTATCAAGAGCTGAGGGCTGGGGGTCAGGAAGGAAGGGCCAGGGACAGCCTCTGCTCACTGTGCCCTGGGATAGGCCAAGGGGCAATGGATGGAAAGTGCAGCACAGGAGGTTCCAGCACAACATGAGGAGGAACTTCTTGCCTGTGAGGGTCCCAGAGCCCTGGAGCAGGCTGCCCAGAGAGGTTGTGGAGTCTCCTTCTCTGGAGCCTTCCCATCCCTGTCTGGATGTGTTCCTGTGTGAGCTGTGCTGGATTCTCTGCTCCTGCTCTGGCAGGGGGTTGGACTGGAAGGTCTCCAGGGGTCCCTTCCAACCTCTAACACTAGAATTTGTCAGTCTGAAATTCTCAAGCTGGCTGCTGAGTGCTTGTGGGTTTTTTCCTGTCTTGAGTGAGGAATCCTGCCCCAAGCCTACCCTCAGCTAAGGTACTTTGGGTACAACTATTTGGCCTGACCCAGCTGTATGAAAACACTTCCCCACATGTGATGGGAGTATCTTTTTCTCTTCAATAAACAAACAAACATCTCCAGGCACATTACAGCCTCCCTCTTTCCTCTCACCTCGCTGCCCCAGCAGCACTGTGACCTCCTTAATCCTTCCAGTGGAGTGAGTGCACAGCAGCTGATTGTTTCCTAACACTCTGAGTCCTGAGTTTTGGATTGTGGGTTGGTTTTTAATTAGCATGGTAATTACTCATCAAAGCAATTGGAAACTGCCTTGGAAAAATGGGACCTTTCCTCATCCCTTTGGTGCCACTCCACACTGAGCTGTTCCCCAGGTCAGATGTGGGCTTGAGGTGGAACTTTGCTGACGTCGTGCCAAAGACTTGGGGAGCAGGGAGGCTTTTGCCATGCCTTGCAATTTGCCTCCTTGTGTGCTGAGGGAAAACCAGGAAGAAGCAGGACAGCCAGGGGGTGAGGCTCACCCTGCATGGGTGCAAGGTTGCAGCCAGGTGGGGCTTGGTCTCTTCTCCCAGGCACCCAGCACCAGAACAAGAGGACACAGTCTCAAGCTGCGCCAGGGGAGGGTTAGGCTGGAGGTGAGGAAGAAATTGGCCACTGGAATGTGCTGCCCAGGGAGGTGGTGGAGTCACCATCACTGGAGGTGTTTAAGAGGGGACTTGATGAGGCACTTGGTGCCATGGTTTGGTTGATCAGATGGTGTGGGGTGATAGGTTGGACTGGATGATCTTGGAGGCCTTTTCCAACCTGGTTAATTCTGTTCTATTCCATTCCATTCCATTCCATTCCATTCCATTCCATTCCATTCCATTCTATTCTATTCTATTCTATTCTATTCTATTCTATTCTATTCTATTCTATTCTATTCTATTCTATTCTATTCTATTCTATTCTATTCTATTCCACTCTATTCCACTCTATTCTATTCTATTCCAATCTATTCCATTCTATTCTATTCTATTCTATTCTATTCTATTCTATTCTATTCTATTCTATTCTATTCTATTCTATTCCACTCTATTCTACTCTATTCCATTCTATTCCATTCCATTCCATTCCATTCCATTCCATTCCATTCCATTCCATTCCACTCTATCCTATTCAATTAAAGGCAGAGGCAAGCTGCTGCAGTATGGGTTTGATGGATGGGCCATTCAGTGGATGGAGAAGAGGCTTGACAGCTGCACCCAAAGGGTGGCTGTCGTTGGGTCCATGCCCAAGAGGCCAGGGACAAGTGGAGTCCCTCAGGGATAGGTCCTGGGACCAGTCTTGGAGCTGTGGTAAAAAGCTATGAAGTATTTGTGTAGTTGTTGTTTCAAGAAGCTGAGCCCTCACTAATTTGCAAAGGAAGAAATGTCTACCCATAGCTGAGGGGTGGGGGTAAAGCAGAGGGGGCCAAGCTTTTCTGGGTGGTTTGCAGGAAAAAGCCAAGGAACAATGGATGGAAACTTGAACAGAGAAGGTTTCAGCTCAACATGAGGAGAAACTTCTTTCTAGTGAGGGTGACAGAGGCCTGGGGCAGGCTGCCCAGAGAGGTTGTGGAGTCTCCTTCTCTGGAGACTTTCCAAATCCCCCTGGATTCATAGAGTTGTCAAGGTTGGAAGGGACCTTGGCCACCTCCTTGTCCCAGTGCCTGACAAACTGAAAAGTTTTTCTACTCATAGAATTGTCAGGGTTGGAAGGGACCTCAGGGCTCAGCTAGTTCCAAGCCCCCTGCCATGGCCAGGGGCACCTCACACCGTAGCAGGTTGCTCACAGCCACCTCCAGCCTGGCTGCAAACACCTCCAGGCAGGAGGCTGCCACCACCTCCCTGGGCAGCCTGTGCCAGGCTCTCACCACCCTCATGGGCAACAACTTCTTCCTCACAGCCAATCTCAATCTCCCCACTTGTAGTTTTGCTCCATCCCCCCCAGTCCTATCCCTCCCTGACACCCTCAGAAGTCCCTCCCCAGCTTTCTTGGAGCCCCCTGCAGGTCTTGCAAGGCCACAATTAGGTCTCCTCAGAGCCTTCAGGCTGAACAACCCCAACTCCCTCAGTCTGTTTCCATAGGAGAGCAGCTCCAGCCCTCTGCTCATTCCTGTGCAGATTGCCCTGGGTGGTGCTGCTCTGGCAGGGGGCTTGGAGGAGATGATGTCTGGAGGTCCCTTCCAACCTCTGATGCACTCTGTGGCTGTGCAATGACATGACCTTCCTGATCACTGTGTCTTGCCTTACTCTGGAAGCACTGTGCAAAACCCTGCTCATTCTCTTCTCTCTTCATGTGTTCTGGTTTACCTTGCAATGAATCAGCTCTTCTGCAGCAGGCAGATCTCTGCTGGGAGGATTCCAGCAGTCTCTCCTCAGGGTGCTCATTTCATACCAAAATGCTGGATTTATCTTGTTTTCCCTCGAAATTGATAGCTTCAGATGATGTGGCTGCAGAGTTGGGACTCCTGTCCTCATCCCTCTTGTGCAGAGGCAACTCTGCTCATACTTCTCACTCATCTGTGAATGGAGTTAAATCCAGCTGGCAGCCAGGTCCAAGGGGTGTTCCCCAGGGCTCTCTGTAGGGGCCAGTTCTCTTAAATGGCTTTATCAATGATTTGGATGAAGGGATCTCAGTTTGCACATGACACCAAGCTGGGTGGGAGGTTGGTCTGCTGGAGGGCTGAGGCTGTGCAGGGAGATCTGGCCAGGCTGGCTGGGCTGAGGCTCTGCAGGGAGATCTGGCCAGGCTGGCTGGATGGGCTGAGGCTGTGCAGAGACATCTGGCCAGGCTGGCTGGATGGGCTGAGGCTGTGCAGAGACATCTGGCCAGGCTGGCTGGATGGGCTGAGGCTGTGCAGAGACATCTGGCCAGGCTGGCTGGATGGGCTGAGGCTGTGCAGAGACATCTGGCCAGGCTGGCTGGGCTGAGGCTGTGCAGGGAGATCTGGCCAGGCTGGCTGGCTGGGCTGAGGCTGTGCAGGGAGATCTGGCCAGGCTGGCTGGCTGGGCTGAGGCTCTGCAGGGAGATCTGGCCAGGCTGGATGGGCTGAGGCTCTGCAGGGAGATCTGGCCAGGCTGGCTGGGCTGAGGCTGTGCAGGGAGATCTGGCCAGGCTGGATGGGCTGAGGCTCTGCAGGGAGATCTGGCCAGGCTGGCTGGGCTGAGGCTCTGCAGGGAGATCTGGCCAGGCTGGATGGGCTGAGGCTCTGCAGGGAGATCTGGCCAGGCTGGCTGGGCTGAGGCTGTGCAGGGAGATCTGGCCAGGCTGGCTGGGCTGAGGCTGTGCAGGGAGATCTGGCCAGGCTGGATGGGCTGAGGCTGTGCAGAGACATCTGGCCAGGCTGGCTGGATGGGCTGAGGCTGTGCAGAGACATCTGGCCAGGCTGGCTGGATGGGCTGAGGCTGTGCAGGGAGATCTGGCCAGGCTGGCTGGATGGGCTGAGGCTGTGCAGAGACATCTGGCCAGGCTGGCTGGGCTGAGGCTGTGCAGAGAGAGGAGGTTGTAGCCAGGATGGGGTTGGTCTCTTCTCTCTGGCAAGCAGTGCCAGAACAAGAGGACACAGTCTCAAGCTGTGCCAGGGGAGGTTTAGACTCGAAGTGAGGAGAAAGTTCTTCACTGAGAGAGTCATTCACCATTGGGATGTGCTGCCCAGGGAGGTGGTGGAGTCCTCATCCCTGGAGGTGTTCAAGAGGGGTTTGGATGTGGCACTTGGTGCCATGGTCTAGTCATGAGGTCTGTGGTGCCAGGTTGGACTTGGTGATCTTTGAGGTCTCTTCCAACCTTGGTGATGCTGTGATACTGTAATTGTAGAGGATGATGAGGTTTCTCATTACCCTCCTCTTCCAAAGGAGAAAGACCCCCTTTAGTTGCTCTTCTCTGGACATCCCCTGGCACCAGCACCTCAGTGCCCTTCTTGTAGTTAGGGGCCCCAAAACTGAGCTCGGTATTCAAGGTGCAGTCTCAGTAGTGCTGAGTAGAGAGGCCCAATCAGAATAAAGAATCAAGAATCACAGAATTAACCAGGTTGGAAAAGATCTTCAAGATCATCCAGTCCAACCTATCAACATCTGATCAACTTACCCATGGCACCAAGTGCCTCATCCAGGCTCTTCTTAAACACTTCCAGGAATGGTAACTCCACCATGTCCGTGAGCACCACATCCCAATGGCCAATCTCTCTGTCTGGGAAGAACTTTCTCCTCACCTCCAGCCTAAACCTCCCCTGGCACAGCTTGAGACTGTGTCCTCTTGTTCTGGTGCTGGTTGCCTGGGAGAAAAGACCAACCCCCACCTGGCTACAACCTCCCTTCAGGGAGTTGGAGAGAGCAATGAGGTCTGCCCTGAGCCTCCTCTTCTCCAGGCTAAGCAACCCCAGCTCCCTCAGCCTCTCCTCACAGGGCTGTGCTCCAGACCCCTCCCCAGCTTTGTTGCCCTTCTCTGGACACCTTCAAGTCTCTCAATGTCCTTAAACTGAGGGGCCCAGAACTGGACACAGGACTCAAGGTGTAGCCTAAGCAGTGCTGAGCACAGGGCACAATGACCTCCCTGCTCCTGCTGGCCACACTGTTCCTAATGCAGGCCAGGATTCCTTTGGCCTTCTTGGCCCCCTGGGCACACTGCTGGCTCATGTTCAGGCAGCTGTCAATCAGCACCCCCAGGTCCCCCTCTGTTTGGCAGCTCTCAGCCACTCTGACCCCAGCCTGTAGCTCTGCCTGGGGTTGTACCCAAAGGAGGTAGGAGTGAGGTGAAGGTTGGTCTCTTCTCACATGCAACAAGTGACAGGACAAGAGGAAGTGGCCTCAAGGTCTGCCAGGAGAGGTTCAGGGTGGGTATTTGGAAGAGTTTATTCACAGAAGGGTTTCTCAGTCATTGGAACAGGCTGCTCAGGGAGGTGGTGGAGTCACCATCCCTGGAGGGAGTCCAGGGACACATGGATCTGGTGCTGAGCGATGTGGTGTCGTGGTAGTGGCTTAGCAGCTGTTAGAGGGACTGTGAGCTCCAGCTGGGTGGTTGGCCTTGATGATCTCAAAGATCTCTTCCAACCTCAACCCTTCTAGGCTTTTATGATCCAAATCTTGGTGCCTGACTGTGGTGGGTTGAAACCTCCCTTTTTCCCCCCACCCATTCCCAGAGGCAGGCCTCAATCTTTGCAGTCTGAAACCTGCAGATGGAGAAAAAGAGGGGGGAAAAAGGGCAATAAATGAATCATGGCACTAACTTTGGTGAACCCTGGAAGTTCTTCTGTGCACAGCAGTGGTCACAGAGCACAGGAAGTGTTAGGGGAAGCATATTTTGCTGGGTGCTCCTTGGTAAATGAGGATTAATTGCTAGCTGAGCTTGCAGTTGATGTCTAATTGGCTCATTGGTGCAGAGCAGGCTTCAGAGGGGAAGCTCCACTGCTTATTGCTTGGAAGTTAGGAATAAAAGGAGTTATCTGCTGGGTTTGAAATGAAAATAAACCAGCTAGAGGGTGACCCCCATTGAAACACTTCATACTTTCCATTGTTAGCAGGAGAGCCTCAGTGAGGCAGATCAGATGTAATTATTGAGAGAACATGAAGCAAACATCTTTGTTTGCCCTGCTGTAATGAGGAGAGCTCAGCAGGGTGGGTCCTGAGTGTGCTGGGTTTTGACTGGAGCACAGAAACCAAAGCTGCAGTGCTGGCAGGGGTCTTCCTCCTTTAATTACAGGGGGTGGTTGTTTGCTTTTGCAAGCACTGGTTGTTTTCTTTCCAAGGAAGGTAGGAGATGGAAACACAATCACAGAATTGTCAGGGCTGGAAGGGACCTCAGGCATCATCCAGTTCCAGCCCCCCTGCCATGGGCAGTGTGGTGGTTTGAGCCTTAACTGGGATTTAAGAGCTCAGATGGGGGCAGGGCTGAGATGTGGGATGTGGGAAGGCTGTGGATGTGGTCTACCTGGACCTCAGCAAGGCCTTTGCCACCATCCCCCACAGCAAACTGCTGGCCAAGCTGTCAGCCCCTGGCTTGGGCAGCAGCTCTCTGAGCTGGGCTAGGAACTGGCTGGAGGCTGAGCCCAGAGAGTGGTGGTGAATGGTGCCACAGCCAGCTGGCAGCCAGGCACCAGTGGTGTGCCCCAGGGAGCTGTGCTGGGCCCCATGCTCTTTAGCATCTTCATTGATGATCTGGATGAGGGGATTGAGTCCATCAGCAGTAAATTTGCAGCTGACACCAAGCTGGGGGCAGGAGTTGATCTGCTGGAGGGCAGAGAGGCTCTGCAGAGGGACCTGGACAGGCTGGGCAGATGGGCAGAGGCCAAGGGCAGGAGATTGAACACATCCAAGTGCCAGGTGCTGCACATTGGCCACAGCAACCCCAGGCAGTGCTGCAGGCTGGGGTCAGAGTGGCTGAGAGCAGCCAGGCAGAGAGGGACCTGGGGGTGCTGGTTGATGGTAGGCTGAACATGAGCCTGCAGTGTGCCCAATGGCATCCTGGCCTGCATCAGGAACAGTGTGGCCAGCAGGAGCAGGGAGGTCATTCTGCCCCTGTACACTGCACTGGTTAGGCCACACCTTGAGTCCTGTGTCCAGTTCTGGGCCCCTCAGTTTAGGAAGGAGGTTGACTTGCTGGAAGGTGTCCAGAGAAGGGCAACAAAGCTGGGGAGGGGTCTGGAGCACAGCCCTGTGAGGAGAGGCTGAGGGAGCTGGGGTTGCTTAGCCTGGAGAAGAGGAGACTCAGGGGAGACCTCATTGCTGTCTACAACTCCCTGAAGGGAGGTTGGAGCCAGGTGGGGGTTGGTCTCTTCTCCCAGGCAGCCAGCACCAGAACAAGAGGACACAGTCTCAGGCTGTGCCAGGGGAGGTTTAGGCTGGAGGTGAGGAGGAAGATTTACACAGAGAGTGATTGCCCATTGGGATGTGCTGCCCGGGGAGGTGGTGGGGTTGCCATCCCTGGAGATGTTCAGGAGGAGACTTGATAGGGTGCTTGGTGCCATGGGTTAGTTGATTAGGTGGTGTTGGATGATAGGTTGGACTCAATGATCTTGAAGGTCTCTTCCAACCTGGTTTATTCTATTCTATTCTATTCTAGTCCCTCCCCTGCTCCTCCCTCCTCTTTCCCAATAGAGAGGCAAAGAAAGGGAAGGAGCAAATCCCTCAAGCGATAATTTGGAGTCAGCTTGGAAGTAGAGAGGGAAAGAGCTCTCTTTAAACAATACCTATGTATGTAACAATAACAGGAAGGGTTCAGAAGGGTAAGGAGCAAGAATGGATGGGAGAAAAAAACAAGAATACAAAACCTTGCTGCCTTGGAGGCAGCAGGGAGAAGGATCAGGCCTGACCACGTGGCAGAGGAGCAGGGAGCCAGCAGCAGTCCTGGTCCAAGCAAAGGCAGGGCCCAAGACAGCTAAGGGCTGCAGTGTTCTTCTCATAGCCTTGCTGGGCAGGCAGGGGCAGTGCAACAGACCAATTCATTTCTCCAGGTGGAAAACCCCCTGCAGGGAGGGCAATGCTCTCACAAGCCCTCCCCACCCTGCTAACAAGATGGCCATAACCCATCACAGGCAGGGACACCTCACACTGCAGCAGGTTGCTCACAGCCACCTCCAGCCTGGCTGCAAACACCTCCAGGCAGGAGGCTGCCACCACCTCCCTGGGCAACCTGTGCCAGGCTCTCACCACCCTCCTGGGCAACAACTTCTTCCTCACAGCCAATCTCAATCTCCCCACTTCTAGTTTTGCTCCATCCCCCCCAGTCCTATCCCTCCCTGACACCCTCAAAAGTCCCTCCCCAGCTTTCTTGGAGCCCCCTGCAGATCCTGCAAGGCCACACTGAGGTCTCCTGGGAGCCTTCTCCTCTCCAGCCTGCACAACCCCAACTCCCTCAGTCTGTCCTCACAGGAAGGGACATAGAAACCCTTTGAGTCACAGCAGCCTGTGAGCAAGGCTGTGGTCAGGAGGGGTTAGCTGTTCAAAAAAGACCTCTGGGTGAGCTTCCAAAGCACACAGGTACATTTGTTTTGTGTGGGGTCTTTGTGCCCAGCTGTATTTTCACTCTTTCTGCACTTCATTGGAGAGTCTGAGGCTTTTTTGCTGACCAATGTAGAAGCTTGACCTTGTCCCCCTGATAGGAGATTCTCTACTGGCTTTCCACTTTGTACACTGCTGCCAGTCCCACGTGGCTTGAGCAGTAGTGATGGACATCTGTTCCATGCCTGGCACACACCTCCTCAGGCAAAGATGGATGGAAAACCATTTCCCTTGCAGGATGCTTCCCTGCTGCCTGCTCTGGTTTTGTGTGCAAGCAGAAGGTAGGACAGAGCTGTGAGGTGGGATGTTTCCTACTGTGGGGGCTTTGGGGCTCACTTTTTAGGATGCCCACTCTATTACCTACGACCTAGCACCTCCTGGCAACTAAACCCTGGCTCCAAGTGTCACATCCAAGCCTTTTTTGAGCACCTCCAGGGATGGGGACTCCACCACCTCCCTGGGCAGCACATCCCAATGGCCAATCTCGCTCTCTGGGAAGAACTTTGTCCTCACCTCCAGCCTAAACCTCCCCTGGCACAGCTTGAGACTGTGTCCTCTTGTTCTGGTGCTCCTTGCCTAGGAGAAGAGACCAACCCCCACCTGGCTACAACCTCCCTTCAGGGAGTTATAGAGGGCAATGAGGTCTCCCCTGAGCCTCCTCTTCTGCAGGCTAAACAACCCCAGCTCCCTCAGCCTCTCCTCCCAGGGCTGTGCTCCAGACCCCTCCCCAGCTCTGTTGCCCTTCTCTGGACACCTTCAAGTCTCTCAATGTCCTTCTGAAACTGAGGAGCCCAGAACTGGACACAGGACTCAAGGTGTGGCCTAAGCAGTGCTGAGCACAGGGCAGAATGACTTCTCTTGGATTTGATGATCTTGAAGGTCTCTTCCAACCTGGCTGATTCTGATTCTGTGACCTTAAAGATCATCTACTTCCAACCTCCCTGCCATGATCAGGATCACCTTCCACCAGCCCAGGTTGCTCAAGGCCTCATCCAGCCTGGCCTTGAACACCTCCAGGGAAGGAGCATTCATGACTTCCCTGGGCAGCCTGTTCCAGTGTCTTATTACCCTCACTGCAAAGAATTTCTTCCTTATATGTCTATATCTATTCTCTTCCAGCTCATCTGCCCTCTTCCAGCTCACCTGCCCTCTTCCAGCTCTTTCCTAGGGAGCCAGAGAGAGCCAAAGAGAGAGTAGTGATTAGAATACTGCTCAGTCTTCAGAATCATAGAAACATAGAATGGTCTGGGTCAGAAGGGGCCTCCAGAGCTCACCCAGTCCAACCCCTCTGCACTCAGCAGGGACATCCCCAACTAGAGCAGGTTGTCCAGAGCCCCATTGAGCCTCACTTTGCATAGCTCCAGGGATGGAGCCTCAACCACCTCCCTGGGCAGCCTGTGCCAGTGTTCCACCACCCTCCTGCTGCAGAACTTGTTCCTCACATCCAATCTCAATCTGCTCTCCTCTAATTCCAAACCCCTGTCCCTGCTCCTGCCCCTGCAGGCCTTTGGCAGCAGTCCCATGAAGGTTCCTCCTGCACAGATGGGATTGATGCCCTCTCAGTCCCATGAAGGTTCCTCCTGCACAGATGGGATTGATGCCCTCTCAGTCCCATGAAGGTTCCTCCTGCACAGATGGGATTGATGCCCTCTCAGTGCGTTTTTACTCCAGTGTGCTTAGAGAGCAGCCCAAAAGGAGGTGGATCTGGATGCCTGCTTGTAACAACAGACCTTAGGAGAGGAAATGGGAAGGGTTCATTTGGCTGATTGATTAAATGCTTAGCCATAAAATGTCTTTGAAGCTGAACCTCTCTGAAGAGCTGTTGAAAGAATGCTGAAATTGGCAAGCAGCAGCCTCTCCCCAGCTTAATCACAGGATCTCTGATCCTTCCATTGTACCTCGAGGCCTGCTGAAGAGACGAGGTTGATGTGACAAATAAACCCCAACATGCAATCACACAAGAACTGCAGGCTGTGTTTTCCCACCCCCTGAGGTAGCTGCCTAATCATTGCTTCAGGAGCTATTAGATGGAAATGCAGAGTGGCATTCAGGAGTAGATGATTGCTCAGAGGGTTCCTTTATTAAATCTCTGGCTTGTATTATCACAGCATCACAGAGTGTTAGGGGCTGCAAGGGACCTCCAGACATCATCCAATCCAACCCCCCTGCCAGAGCAGGAGCACCCAGAGCAGCTCACACAGCAACACATGCAGGCAGGGCTTGAATAGCTCCAGAGAGGGAGACTCCACAACCCCCCTGGGCAGCCTGCTCCAGGCTTCTCTCACCCTCACAGGGGAAAAATTCTTCCTCCTCTTTCCATGGCACTTCCTCTGCCTCAGCTTCCACCACTGCCCCTGGTGCTGGCATTGGGCATCCCCCAGCAGAGCCTGGCTCCAGCCTCTGGGCACTGCCCCTGCACAGCTTTAGCACCAGCAAGGAGCTCACCCTCAGGCTCCTCCTCTGCAAGCTCCAGAGCCCTCAGCTCCCTCAGGCTCTCCTCCTGAGGAAGATCTTCCACTGCCTTCAGCATCTTTGTGGCTCTGTGCTGGACTCTCTCAAGGACCTCTCTCACAGTATAACTAAGGTTGGAAGATGATCCTTGGGGTCTCTTCCAACCTTCGTTATACTGTGATACTGTGACCCTGAGGTCCTTCCAGAACTGGACACAAGATTCCAGATGTGGCCTCAGCAGGGCAGAGCAGAGGGGCAGGAGAACCTCTCTCCACCTACTGACCACACAATAGATTGCCACCTTCTATCCCTTTATGCAATGTCTTCTGCTTGATGATATTAAAATCTTTCCCAAATTTGGTTAAATTGATCCCTGGGGCAAAATCATCTCAAGGCAAAGTCATGAGATCCAGGTGTTAAGCATGGGCATGAGATAAGCTGTGCTCACTAGGAAAGGAAACAAAAGACATTGAGGAGGTGGAGCAGGTCCAGAGAAGGGCAACGAAGCTGGGGAAGGGTCTGGAGAACAGGGCTGGGGAGAAGCAGCTGAGGGAGCTGGGGGTGTTCAGTCTGGAGAAGAGGAGGCTGAGGGGAGACCATTCTGCTCTTTACAACTCCTTGGAAGGAGGTTGGAGTGAGGTGGGGCTTGGTAACAAGTGATGGGGCAAGAGGAAATGGCCTCAAGTTGCATCTGGGGAGGTGTAGATTGGGTATTAGAAGAGACATCTTCACTGGAAGGGTTCTCAAAGCCTGGCACAGGCTGCCCAGGGGGGTGGTTGAATCCTCATCCCTGGAGGTGTTTAAAAAAGGCAGAGCTGTGGTGCTGAGGGCTGTGGTTTAGCACCAGCCTTGGCAGAGTTAGAGAATGGTTAGACTGGAGGAGCTCAAAGGCCTTTTCTAAGCCAAACACTTGGTCTTTTGCTACCTCATCCCATTGTCCTTGGCCCACTGATCCAGGCTGTCTAGATCATTGAATCAGACTAAGTGGGGTTTGTTTTGCCCTCTGACAGGGCACTTCCCATCTCTCTTAGATATTATACAGAACCACAGAACTGTCAGGGTTGGAAGGGACCTCAAGGCTCAGCCAGTCCCAAGCCCCCTGCCATGGCCAGGGACACCTCACACTGCAGCAGGTTGCTCACAGCCACCTCCAGCCTGGCTGCAAACACCTCCAGGCAGGAGGCTGCCACCACCTCCCTGGGCAACCTGTGCCAGGCTCTCACCACCCTCATGGGCAACAACTTCTTCCTCACAGCCAATCTCAATCTCCCCACTTCTAGTTTTGCTCCATCCCCCCCAGTCCTATCCCTCCCTGACACCCTCAAAAGTCCCTCCCCAACTTTCTTGGAGCCCCCTGCAGATCCTGCAAGGCCACAATGAGGTCTCCTGGGAGCCTTCTCCTCTCCAGACTGATCAGCCCCAACTCTCTCTCTCTGTGTCCATAGCAGTGGTCGGTGGAGCTGCTGGTGCTGTCAGCTTGGTGTCTGGCATTACCCTCCTGTCTTGATGAGAGTGGCCTCCTTGGAGGGCTTTTGCTTTGGGTTTTGGTTTTGTTTTTATTCCCCCCTCCCCCCTAATTTTTCCAGGAGCTGCTGCCTGGAAGCTGACAAATGTGAGGCAGAGCTGCTGTGACAAGATGGATAATGTGTAATCAGGGAGCAGCACTTAGGGAGAGCCTGCCGCGTCCTCACGCCGCCGTAACCACCTTGTGCTTATTAAAACAAATATCCTGAGGCAAGACAGCTTCAGTAGCAGAAATCTTTCTCCTCTCCCTCCTGCTGCTGAGTGCACAGGGTCTGGAGGAGCCACCTCTGACTGAGGCTGAGCCTCATTTACTTCTCGATGACGCCCAGCCGCACGTGGAGCGCGCCGGGAAGGGGCGGTGTGAGGCAAAACGCAGCTCCATCTGCCAGCTGCGCTGAGGAGAGCTTAGCAGAGGCCCTGTGCTGTTGTTGCAAAGTGCTGGTGGTGGTGGTGGGAAGAAATGAGAATGCAAAAATGAGCCAGGGGCAAGGGCCGGGCGCTCGGCTGCTGTGGGGGCAGGCTCCGCTCGCGCTGCTCCGCAGCATCTGCAAGGGGCTGCGGGGCTGGGAGGAGGATCTCACTTTAGGAAGGACATTGAGAGACTTGAAGGTGCCCAGAGAGGGGCAACAGGGATGGGGAGAGGCCTTGAGCACAGCCCTGTGGGGAGAGGCTGAGGGAGCTGGGGTTGTTTAGCCTGGAGAAGAGGAGGCTCAGGGGAGACCTCATTGCTCTCTACAGCTACCTGAAGGGAGGTTGTAGCCAGGTGGGGGTTGGTCTCTTCTCCCAGGCAAGCAGCAGCAGAACAAGAGGACACAGTCTCAGGCTGCACCAGGGGAGGTTAGGGCTCGAGGTGAGGAGAAAGTTCTTCACTGAGAGAGTCGTTCACCATTGGGATGTGCTGCCCAGGGAGGTGGTGGAGTCCCCATCCCTGGAGGTGTTCAATAGGGGATTGGATGTGGCACTTGGTGCCATGGTCTAGCCATGAGCTCTGTGGTGACAGGCTGGACTTGATGATCCTTGAGGTCTCTTCCAACCTTGGTGATATGAGATTGTGTAAAGCAACCTATTTGCCCTGGGTGGGAGTTTGAGGCTCTGGCTTTAGATTTTTCCACATATGTTGAGACAGAAAGTGGTAAAATGGAAATAAGTCAGAGACAGGAAGTGGTAGAATGTAAATAAGTCACTGCTGGGGGAAAAAAGAGAAATGCTGGTACATTCTGAACAATCCATTGGAGACACTGCTAACAAAGGGGAGGTTCAGGCTGGAGGCTGGGAAGAACTTCTACACAGCAAGAGAGACTGGCCTTTGGGATGTGCTGCCCAGGGAGGTGGTGGAGTCCCCATCCCTGGAGGTGTTTAGGAAGAGCCTGGATGAGGCACTTGGTGCCATGGTTTAGTTGATTAGATGGTGTTGGGGGATAGGTTGGACTCAAATGTCTTTTCCAATCTGGTTAATTCTATTCTAACCTATCCTACCCTACCCTACCCTACCCTACCCTACCCTACCCTATCCTATCCTATCCTATCCTATCCTATCCTATCCTACCTTACTCTATTCTATTCTATCCTATTCTATTCTATTCTATTCTATTCTATTCTATTCTATTCTATTCTATTCTACCATATCCTATCCTATCCTATCCTACCCTACTCTATTCTATTCTATTCTATTCTATTTTATTCTATTCTACCCTATCCTATCCTATCCTATCCTATCCTATCCTATCCTATCCTATCCTATCCTACCCTACCCTACCCTATTCTATCCTATTCTATTCTATTCTATTCTACCCTATCCTATCCTATTCTACCCTATCCTATCCTATCCTATCCTACCCTACTCTATTCTATTACTCTACTCTACTCTGGTCTAAGTCATTTTAGACTAACTTCCTCTCTTTCAACTTCCTGGCTCGGGGAGACACTAACTTGTGCTTCTGCTTGGCTTTGCTGACCTTGGCTGCAGACTTTGCTGTGGCTGAGTGTCTGAACAAACAATTCTCTGCTCTAAACAACCCACTGGAGGGAGAAGGGACTTTGCAGCAAACAATCTCTCTCTTTTTGCTTCTTCGGCTCTGGCTGATGCTTCTCCTGGCTTTACTGACCTTGCCTGCACTGCTTTTGTTGGCAATGCTATTAGCAACAACTTCTCTGCTCTTTCTCTTGTCCCTTTTGTGTCCAAGGAGGGGGCAAGGAGGGGACCAGGGGCAACAAAAGCTGTTGCAGCTGCCCTGGTTCTGGCCAAGGGAGGTTCTTGTACTGTTTATTAATGGTAAAGCCCTGTAAACCTTGCATTGTAATACTGACTGCTGGGGTCAGAGTGGCTGAGAGCAGCCAGGCAGGGAGGGACCTGGGGGTACTGGTGGACAGCAGCTGAACAGGAGCCAGCAGTGTGCCCAGGAGGCCAAGAAGGCCAAGGGCATCCTGGCCTGCATCAGCACTAGTGTGGCCAGCAGGAGCAGGGAGGTCATTGTGCCCTGTGCTCAGCACTGCTTAGGCAACCCCAGCTCCCTCAGCCTCTCCTCACAGGGCTGTGCTCCAGACCCCTCCCCAGCTTTGTTGCCTTTCTCTGGACACCTTCAAGTCTCTCAATGTCCTTCTGAAACTGAGGAGCCCAGAACTGGGCACAGGACTCAAGGTGTGGCCTGAGCAGTGCTGAGCACAGGGCACAATGACCTCCCTGCTCCTGCTGGCCACACTAGTGCTGATCCAGGCCAGGATGCCCTTGGCTTCTTGGCCCCCTGGGCACACTGCTGGGCACACTGCACATGAGTTCAGCTGCTGTCAATCATCTTGAAGGTCTTTTCTAATCGAAATGATTCTGTGATTGTGCATTATGGCATAGGAAATCTTTGGCTCCTGCTTTGCCATGGGCACAGCAGCCTGTGAGAAAGGCTCTGATCAGGAGGGGATAGCTGTACATTTGTTTTGTCAGAGGTCTGTGTGTCCAGCTGTGTTTTCACTCCTTCTGCATTTCATCTGAGAGTCTGACTGAGTTGCTGCCCATGAGGGTGGTGAGAGCCTGGCACAGGCTGCCCAGGGAGGTGGTGGCAGCCTCCTGCCTGGAGGTGTTTGCAGCCAGGCTGGAGGTGGCTCTGAGCAACCTGCTGGAGTGTGAGGTGTCCCTGGCCATGGCAGGGGGCTTGGAGCTGGCTGAGCCTTGAGGTCCCTTCCAACCCTGAGAGTTCTGTGATTCTATGCTGATAGCACCAGGGATTGCTTTGTGAAGTTAAAGGGTGCCTCTCAAGGAAACAGAAGTGGTGTGAGGGGTGACACCTTCAGAGGTGTGTGGGTTGGAGCTGGATGATGCTTGAGGTCCCTTCCAGCCCTGAGAACTCCATGATTCTGTGTGCAGCTGGCAGGGTGACTCCATCCCAGCCTCAGGACATTGCATTTGCCCTTGTCAGACTTCATTAGGTCTCTGTCAGTCCATGTCTGCTGCATGCCAAAGCCCTTCTGAAGGGGCTGGCTCTGGGGATAGAGGCATCACAGCTTCCATTAATATTTTGCCCTATTATTTTCTACATGCTTAGGCTCTTTATTTTTGTCCTCAGGACTAACTTGGTCCTTCCTCTTGAAGTGCTTTAAATCTGTGGCTGTTGGCCATGTAATCCCTTGGCATGGAAAATCAATTCAAGCTCTCTTCTTTGCAGCAGCTCTTAGGGGTATGGAAACTTGTCATAACCTTCCCTTAACTCTTTTCTGGCTTGCTCTCCTCCTCTCTTTTTCAGCAGTCAGATTCTCTGTGCAATTACAGTCTCACAGCATCACCAAGGTTGGAAGAGACCTCAAAGATCATCAAGTCCAAGCTGTCACCACAGACCTCATGACTAGACCATGGCACCAAGTGCCACATCCAATCCCCTCTTGAACACCTCCAGGGATGGGGACTCCACCACCTCCCTGGGCAGCACATCCCAATGACCAATCTCTCTTGCTGGGAAGAACTTTCTCCTCCTCTCCAGCCTAAACCTCCCCTGGCACAGCTTGAGACTGTGTCCTCTTGTTCTGGTGCTGGGTGCCTGGGAGAAGAGACCAACCCCCAGCTGGCTACAACCTCCCTTCAGGGAGTTGTAGAGAGCAATGAGGTCTTCCCTGAGCCTCCTCTTCTCCAGGCTAAGCAACCCCAGCTCCCTCAGCCTCTCCTCACAGGGCTGTGCTCCAGACCACTCCCCAGTCTCATTGCCCTTCTCTGGACACCTTCAAGTGTCTCAATGAGGAGCCCAGAACTGGACTGATCTTGCATGAGCCATCTGTGACAGGTAAAACAAGATTTGTGACAGCACACCTCTCATTTTTTGACCAGGGAACCACTTTGGCATCTTCCTGCTGCCAGTCCTTCAGCAGACCAGACAGACAATGCTTTCAAATCCCACTTGGGGATCTTGCCCTAAGCTCCAGTTGAACAGACAGATTCAAACCACTCTTTCCTTCAGTGGATAGGTTGGGCTTGATCTCAGAGGTCTCTCCCAGCCTGGAGAGTTCTGTGATTCTAAACCTATCATCTTTTATTCAGTGAGCAGAGATGCACAGAATGAACCAGGTTGGAAAAGACCATTTGCCATTTGCCATCTGATTGCTTTCTGCACCCCAGGTTTCTCTGTGTCTCTCCTGGGCTCTGCCTGGGCACACCTGCCAGGCCAATATTTGCTTGGGTCCTCTCATCAATTAAAACAGTGTCCTTCCAGGAAACCACAACATGGATTTAGGAAGGGCAGGTCCTGCCTCACCAAGCTGATCTCCTTCTATGATCAGGTGACCCATCTGGTGGATGTGGGGCAGGCTGTGGATGTGGTCTACCTGGACCTCAGCAAGGCCTTTGACACTGTCCCCCCACAGCAAACTGCTGGCTAAGCTGTCAGCTCATGGCTTGGACAGCAGCTCTCTGAGCTGGGTTAGGAACTGGCTGGAGGCTGAGCCCAGAGAGTGGTGGTGAATGGTGCCACAGCCAGCTGGCAGCCAGGCACCAGTGGCATCCCCCAGGGATCAGTGCTGGGCCCTGTGCTCTTTAACATCTTCATTGATGATCTGGATGAGGGCATTGAGTCAGTCAGCAGCAAGTTTGCAGATGACACCAAGCTGTGGGCAGATGTTGGACAGTTAGAAGAAAGAAAGGCTCTGCAGAGGGACCTCGACCCACTGGACAGATGGGCAGAGGCCAACAGGATGGCATTCAACAAGTCCAAGTGCCAGGGGCTGCACTTTGGCCACAGCAACCCCATGCAGAGCTACAGGCTGGGGTCAGAGTGGCTGAGAGCTGCCAAACAGAGAGGGACCTGGGGGTGCTGATTGACACCTGCCTAAACATGAGCCAGCAGTGTGCCCAGGTGGCCAAGAAGGCCAATGGCATCCAGGCCTGCATCAGGAACAGTGTGGCCAGCAGGAGCAGGGAGGTCATTGTGCCCTGTGCTCAGCACTGGTTAGGCCACACCTTGAGTCCTGTGTCCAGTTCTGGGCTCCTCAGTTTAAGAAGGACATTGAGAGACTTGAAGGTGTCCAGAGAAGGGCAACAAAGCTGGGGAGGGGTCTGGAGCACAGCCCTGTGAGGAGAGGCTGAGGGAGCTGGGGTTGCTTAGCCTGCAGAAGAGAAGGCTCAGAGGTGACCTCATTGCTCTCTACAACTACCTGAAAGGTGGTTGTAGACAGGTGGGGGTTGGTCTCTTCTCCCAGGCAACCAGCACCAGAACAAGGGGACACAGTCTCAAGCTGTGCCAGGGGAGGTTTAGACTCGAGGTGAGGAGAAAGTTCTTCACTGAGAGAGAGGTTGACCATTGGGATGTGCTGCCTGGGGAGGTGGTGGAGTCCCCATCCCTGGAGGTGTTCAAGGGGAGATTGGATGTGGCACTTGGTGCCATGGTCTAGTCGTGAGGTCTGTTGGGACAGGTTGGACTTGATGATCCTTGGGGTCTCTTCCAACCTTGGTTATACTGTGAGACTGTGAGACTGTAATTCAATGAATGTGGCAGGGCAGGCCAGGTCAGGATTGACATTCAGGAGTCTGTATGGCAGAGATGTTTGTTAACTGCAGTTTTACATCAGGGACCCCATCAGAGAGAGGCTTTAAAGGAGGCAGCAAATGCATCCAGCAGTAATTGAGCCATCAAACAGAGAGGCTCTGCAATGGCTGAGGTAATGAGCAGGGCATGTGTCTGCTATTCCATAGGAAAGGAAACAAATAATGAGCAGAGAGAGAGAGATGAGGAGGGGGAAAGCCAGTGTGTGAATGGTGTTTAAATGGAACAACATCCCTGGAGAAGAGGAGGCTCAGAGGAGACCTCCTTGCTCTCTGCAACTGCCTGAAGGGAGGTTGTAGCCAGCTGGGGGTTGGGCTCTTTTCCCAGGCACCCAGCAACAGAAGAAGAGGACACAGTCTCAAGCTGCACCAGGGGAGCTTTAGGCTGGAGGTGAGGAGGAAGTTCTTCCCAGCAAGAGAGATTGGCTATTGGAATGTGCTGCCCAGGGAGGTGGTGGAGTCACCATCCCTGGAGGTGGTGGCAGCATTCAGTGCTTTTCTATTAGCAAGGAAAGGGAGGGAGGAGGAGGTTCTTGCCCCTGGAGGTGTCCAAAAAGGCTTGGATGTGGCACTTGGAGCCATGGTTTAGTTGTCAGCAGGTGTTAGGTGTTAGGTAATAGGTTGGACTTGATGAGCTCCAGACCCCACCTAGAGTACTGCCTCCAGTTCTGGAGCCCCTATTCCAAGAGGGATCTGGAGGTGCTGGAAGGTGTCCAGAGAAGGGCCAGGAGGAGGAGCAGAGGGCTGGAGCTGCTCTGCTGTGAGGACAGACTGAGGGAGTTGGGGTTGTGCAGGCTGGAGAGGAGAAGGCTCCCAGGAGACCTCATTGTGGCCTTGCAGGATCTGCAGGGGGCTCCAAGAAAGCTGGGGAGGGACTTTTGAGGGTGTCAGGGAGGGATAGGACTGGGGGGGATGGAATGAAGCTGGAGGTGGGGAGATTCAGGCTGGAGGGGAGGAGGAAGTTCTTCCCCATGAGAGTGGTGAAGCCCTGGAATGGGTTGTCCAGGGAGGTGGTTGGGGCCCTGTCCCTGGAGGTGTTTAAGGCCAGGCTGGCTGAGGCTGTGGCCAGGCTGATCTAGTGTGGGGTGTCCCTGCCCATGGCAGGGGGGTTGGAGCTAGATGATCCTTGTGGTCCCTTCCAACCCTGACTGATTCTATCATAGCTCTGAGGTCTTTTCCAACCTGCTTAATTCTGTGATTCCCCTGAAACCCTGGAGGAAAAGCTGAGAGCCCTGGAGCTGTGGAGCCTGGTGAAGAGCAGCCCCAGAGAGCATCTGATCAATGCTGTCCTTAAGGGCAGGGCACAAGAAGATGAGGCCAGACTCTTTTCCAGGGCGCCCAACAAGGGGCAATGGACACAAACTGGAACCCAGGAGGTTCCACCTGAACATGAAGAGAAACTTCTTTCATGTGAGGGTGCTGGAGGCCTGGAGCAGGCTGCCCAGAGAGGTTGTGGAGTCTCCTTGCCTGGAGAGATTCCAGCCCTCCCTGGCCATTGTGATCCTGAGCCACGTGCCCTGCTTTAGGACAAGGGCTTGGGCTGGGTGATGCCCAGAGGTCCCTTGCCAGGCTGGAATTCTGTGACTCCAGGATTAGCATAATCCCCAGACAGCAAAGGTAATTGAAGAGTCTGCCATATCCTCAAAGAAATAAGGTCAAGGTAAAACTCAGTGTTCTTCTCTGGAGCCTTTCCAGCCCCATCTGGATGTGTTCCTGTGTGACCTCTGCTGGATTCTCTGCTCCTGCTCTGGCAGGGGGCTTGGACTGGAAGATCTCCAGAGGATCCTTCCAATCCCTTGCATCCTGTGAGCCTGGGATCCTGTGATTCCAGGCAGCAATTGCTGAGGAAATGTCAGAATTCAATGCAAGCCTTAACTTAACAGCAGGTTTGGAGACACTCTCTCTACATTCCTTCCACCCATCCCACTTTTCAGGCAGGAAACAGCATTTCACTTGCTCCCAGGTATGTCACAGAATGATTGTCAGGGCTGGAAGGGACCTCAAGGCTCAGCCAGTTCCAAGCCCCCTGCCATGGGCAGGGACACCTCACACCGCAGCAGGTTGCTCAAATGTTGCCTGGCAAACATCTCACAGGACATGGGAAAGTCTCTCAAACATCAACAAGCAAACAAGCAAGCAAGCAAACAGAAAGCATACCTTGATGGAGAGGATAATCAGGTACCTCATGGGCCTCTGAGGACTGGCAGTGTAAGTGGAATCAGAGGATCCATGGTAAAGACAGACACAAATTGGGGGAGTGGGTGGGGAGCTGAGTTCTCTATCTTCCAAGGGTTAGGTGAAGCAGCAAATGGAAGGCATTTTGATTTCTGTGTTACAGGATCACAGCTCACAGGATGCCAGGGGTTGGAAGGGACCCAAAGAGATTATCAAGTCCAACCCCCCTGCCAGAGCAGGAGCAGAGAATCCAGCACAGGTCACAAAGGAACACATCCAGACAGGGATGGAAGGCCACAGAAGGAGACTCCACAACCTCTCTGGGCAGCCTGCTCCAGGCCTCTGAGGCCCTCACAGTCAAGAAGGTCCTCATATTGAGGTGGAACCTCCTGTGCTGCAGTTTCCATCCATTGCCCCTTGGCCTATCCCAGGGCACAGTGAGCAGAGGCTGTCCCTGGCCCTTCCTTCCTGACCCCCAGCCCTCAGCTCTTGATAGACATTGATCAGATCCCTCTCAGCCTTCTCCTCTGCAGACTGAACAGCCCCAGGGCTCTCAGCCTCTCCTCCCCAGGCAGTGCTGCAGTCCCTTCAGCAGCCTTGCAGCCCTCCCTTGGCCTCTCTCCAGCAGATCCCTGTCCCTCCTGAGCTGGGGAGCCCAGAGCTGGATGCAATATTGCAGGTGAGGTCTCAGCAGGGCAGAGCAGAGGGGCAGGAGAACCTCCCTGGCTCTGCTGGACACACTCCTCTGAATGCACCCCAGGACCCCCTTGGCCTTCTTGGCCCCCAGGGCACATTGCTGTCCCAGGCAGAGCTTGCTGCCCACCAGCACTCCCAGCTCCTTCTCCTTGGGGCTGCTCTCCAGCAGATCCCCTCCCAGCCTGTGCTGCTGCAGTTTATTCTTCCTGCCCAGGTGCAGGACTCTGCCCTCATCCTTGTTGAACCTCATGAGGTTCCTCTCTGCCCAGCTCTCAGTGTGCCCAGATTATTGGGTTGGGAATGGACTCTATCCCAAGAATATTGTTGGGATAAGAAGAGCAAGTAAGATCCTGGGTGTGATCCTGCTTTTCTGTACAGCATCAATGTAGCTGTTATAGGTCCAGACTAGATACATGTCCTGGTTTGAGCCAGAGCAGAGATAGTTCTGTCCATGGATTCAACTTCTCAGCTCAGGCTCTGCTCACTGAGGCACTTTCTGAAGCTCAGGGCAGCACTTTGTGCTTCTTGCCTTCTCCCCAGACTAACTGGCTGAGCTAAAGCAAGCCCTAACATCTTGAAACCCACATCCTGAGTGCTGGGTCCAGTTCTGGGCACCTCAGCACAAGAGAGATGTGGAGGTGCTGGAGCCAGGGCAGAGCAGGGCAAGGAAGCTGGGAAGGGCCTGGAGAAGGAATCTGATGGAGAGAGACTGAAGGAGCTGGGGCTGGTTAGTGTGAAAGAGAGGAGGCTGAGGGGAGACCTCCTGGCTCTCTACAGCTCCCTGCAAGGAGGTTGTGGAGAGCTTGGTGCTGGTCTCTGCTCCCAGGTCTAGTGGCAGAACAAGAGGGAATGGCCTCAAGCTGTGACTGGGGAGGTTCAGACTGGACAGTAGGAAGAAATTTTTCCTGTCAGGAGTGGTCAGGGACTGGAAGACCACTCTTGGAATGTGCTGCCCAGGGAGGTGGTGGAGTGCCCAAGCCTGGCTGTGTTTCAGGGTGGTTTGGCTGTGGTGCTTGGGGCTGTGGTTTAGGGGTGAGCCTTGCAGAGCAGGGTTCTGGGTTGGCCTTGGTGACCCTGAGGCTCTTTTCCAAGCTGAGTGTTTCTGTGATTCTAGGATTCTTGATGCACACATGGCACTTTGGGCCATGGTTTAATGGCCATGGGGTAGTCTTAGACTATATCATAGGGATCTTTCCCAACTACAGCAATCCTATGGTTCTGTTCTTCTGACAACTTGGCAGTGTGCTTGGGAGGAAAAAAAATTGCTTGGAGCCTGTTCTCTACCCAAGGAGCTGCAAATATGGCCTTGAAATTCCAATATGGTCTGAAATGAGGCTAGAAATGAGACACATGCAACATATCACAACAGGACATGTGGGATCCATCACGGCACAGCGGAGTTTTCTGCTGTCTCTGCGAGTGCTGCACACTCAAACTCCTCGAGGGCTGGCAGGGGGGAGAGCAACACCCACTGCTTCCAGTCTCCCACTTATGGAAATGACTATATTTTGAGGGTAGCAGGAACACAACTGAATGCAAAGCAGCAGGTTCAGGAACACTGAGAGCTGTCTCCCAGCCCTTTTCAGTGGCTGATTTGTTTAGCCCTGCTGTTTCCACATGGAGATGCAGCTCTGAACGTGGAGCACTTCCTCAGGAGCAGGCATTTGCTCAAAGGAAGCTGGAGAGGCTGGGAGCACTGTGGGATGGAGAGCCCATGAGCACAGGCAGGTGCTCAGGCAGCTTTATTGGTGTGTTGGAACGATGTGAAGTGAAGAAGCAGCAGCAGGAGAGCAGGGACCTGCTCCTTGTGTGTACTGTGAGGCTGTCCCCCAAGGCAAGCTCCACACCTCTGCACGTGGGCAGGTCGATTGGACCACTTGCTACTGAACTGCAGGCAGGGAACTGATTGGTTTTGTCAGATTGTGCCTTCAACCACCTCCCTGGGCAAGCTGTTCCACTGCTCCACCAGCCTCATGCTGCAGAGCTTGTTCCTCACATCCAGTCTCAATCTGCTCTGCTCTACTTTGAAGCCATTGTCCCTGCTCCTGTCCCTGCAGGCCTTTGCAAACAGTCTCTCTGCAGCCTTCTTGCAGCCCCCTTCAGGTCCTGGCAGGCTGCTCTTAGGTCTGCCTGGAGCCTTCTCTTCTCCAGGCTGAACACCCCCAGCTCCCTCAGCCTGGCCTCAGGGCAGAGCTGCTCCAACCCCCTCAGCATTCCCATGGCCTCCTCTGGACCCTCTCCATCAGGTCCAGGTCCTTCCTGTGCTGAGGGCTCCAGAGCTGCAGACAGCACTGCAGGGGAGGTCTCAGCAGAGCCAAGTGTCAGAATCAGCTCTCTGGCTCTCTGGCAATGCTGCTTTGGATGCAGCCCAGGCTGCCCTTGGCCTCCTGTGCTGCAAGCTCACCCTGCCTGCTCCTGCCCAGCTTCTCATCCATCAGTTTCAGGTGGAACTATTTCAGCTGGAAAAGCCCTCTATGATCATCCAGTCCAATCATCAATCCAACACCACCATGGCCATCAAACCATGTCCCATAGTGCCATGGCCACAGGTTTCTTGAACAGCTCCAGGGATGGGGACTCCACCACTTCCCTGGGCAGCCTCTTCCAAGCCCTGACCACTGTAGTTGTTGCCTTCAGTTCTGCAATTTAGAGCTGCACTGTAAAACAAAAACTGCAGTGTCCAGTAGGGCAGGTGAGGTGTTCAATGCGCACTGTAGATGTAACACAATGACTCTCCACTATGTAACACATTGATAAGGGTCAGGCTTGGAGTGGATAATAAACAAGAGCCACATGGTCACCATGAAGCCCTCTGCCCTCCCAAAGGGAAGAGGGAGGGAAGAAGGGAGAGAGGCTGATGGGCTGGGAAAGCAACTGAAGCAGCTGGGGTGGAAATAAGAGCAATCCAATGGAATAGAGACACAGAGACACAAACCAACATGGAACCAACCCCTGATGGCAATGATGGCAACGTTGGCACCACTGATGCTGGGGCAAGCACTGGGGAAGTCCCAGACTGGACTCAGCAGCTGATGGGAACCACATTCAGGAGCTGGATTCTATAACTAGATTTAGGAATGCACAGACTGGAATCAAAGGCAGAAGGGTCAGAGTCCTCCTTGGACTCTTCCATCCTCTGAAGAACAGGCTTGAGCCTCAGCAGCTGATGGGAACTGGATTGAGGAGCTGGGTTCTGGAACTTTGTTCAGGAACACATGGATTGAGATCAAAGGCAGAAGGGACAGAGTCATCCTCTGGCCATTGTTGAAGAGGCTTGGCCCTGGTGACCCCTCAGCTTTCTCCTCAAGATGCCATCCATGGCTGCAATCCCTTGCTGGGCAGCTGAGGGTCACCTCTCCTGTCTGCTCCTCCCCACAGCTGCCACCTCTGCCTTCCTGCAGCCCAAGGTGGGGCACAAGCTGTGGCAGTGCCCTTGCTCTGCAGAGGAGCAAGTCTCAGGCAGAGCCTTTCTGCAGCCCAGCCCTTGGCAGGAGCTCTCCCCATCAGCTTCTGCCTGCTAGAGGCAGCCCCTGGCTGTGCCCAGCTGCCCTGGGCTGCAGTGTGTGTCCTCAGTGAGCAGAGCCTGAGCTGGGAAGCCACAGCACTGAGCAGGATCTGCTCTGGTCTAGCTCAAAGCAGGGAACAAACTGAACTCTCAGTAGCTGCAGCTCTCTTGTTTGGATCAGGCTTCTTTTGCAGTGTCTTTGACAAACCCCAGATCCCAGACTGCTCAGAGTTCCTGCCTTATTTTCTTCTATCCTCATTCATAGAATCACAGAACTGTCAGGCTTGGAAGGGACCTCAAGGCTCAGCCAGTCCCAACCCCCCTGCCATGGCCAGGGACACCTCACACTGCAGCAGGTTGCTCACAGCCACCTCCAGCCTGGCTGCAAACACCTCCAGGCAGGAGGCTGCCACCACCTCCCTGGGCAACCTGTGCCAGGCTCTCACCACCCTCATGGGCATCAACTTCTTCCTCACAGCCAATCTCAATCTCCCCACTTCTAGTTTTGCTCCATCCCCCCAGTCCTATCCCTCCCTGACACCCTCAAAAGTCCCTCCCCAGCTTTCTTGCAGCCCCCTGCAGATCCTGCAAGGCCACAATGAGGTCTCCTTGGAGCCTTCTCCTCTCCAGCCTGCACAACCCCAACTCCCTCAGTCTGTGCTCACAGCAGAGCAGCTCCAGCCCTCTGCTCCTCCTCGTGGCCCTTCTCTGGACACCTTCCAGCCCCTCCAGAGCCTTCCTGGCACAGAGGCTCCAGAACTGGCCCCAGAGCTGCAGCTGTGGTCTCAGCGGAGTGGAGCAGAGGGGCAGAATCCCCTCCCTGGCCCTGCTGGCTCTGCTTCTCTCCCCTTTCTGCTTTCAGAGACTTCCTCATCTTCTTCTTCTTTAAAACCTTTTAACAGATCACCTTAAAACTGTAGCAGGTTCTGAAACCTCCTTCTGAATAGAATAGGATAGAATGGAATGGAATGGAATGGAATGGAATGGAATGGAATGGAATAGAATAGAATAGAATAGAATAGAATAGAATAGAATAGAATAGAATAGAATAGAATAGAATGGAATGGAATGGAATGGAATAGAATGGAATGGAATAGAATAGGATGGAATGGAATGGAATGGATAGGAATAGAATAGTATGGAATGGAATGGGATGGGATGGGATGGGATGGAATAGAATAGAATAGAATAGAATAGAATAGAATAGAATAGAATAGAATAGGATGGAATGGAATGGGATGGGATGGGATGGGATGGGATGGAATAGAATAGAATAGAATAGAATAGAATAGAATAGAATAGAATAGAATAGAATAGAATAGACCAGGTTGGAAGAGACCTTCAAGATCATCAAGTCCAACCTATCACCCAGCATCACCTAATCAACTAACCTATGGCACCAAGCACCCTATCAAGTCTCCTCCTGAGCACCTCCAGTGATGGTAAGTCCACCACCTCCCTGGGCCTGCTCCTTCTTATCCATTTCCATTCTGGGCAGGGATCCTTGCAAACTCTCTGGCAAAACACAGGTTGCCCAGGGAGGTGGTGGAAGCCTCATGCCTAGCAAACAGCTTTGACAGGAACTACAGCATGAGAATATGGTCCAGAGCTGTTTCTGCTCCACTTAATCTCTGCATTCAAGAAGGTGTTTCACAGAGAGCTCCAGGAGTAGAAATCCATCTCTGTGGGAATTGTCAATTACTGTCAGCACTCTGCCTGGCTAAGGAACTCTTACCAGGGCATAGCAAATTAAACTGGAAGTGCTCTTTTGGGGTTTATTTCTCTCCCCCCTGACCTTCACACAGGTTACTGTTAGTTGCTTCCAGGGAAAGCACAGTTAATATATATATATATATATATATTTATTTATTTATTTATTCCCTCTCCCCCCACCTAGAAATAGATGAAAAGATGATAAATTCAGGCAAGCTGAAGCAAAATCCCAGCAATGGTCTTGAGTTATTCCTTGGCAGGGCAGCAGAAGCTCTCATAAATTGTGTATTTATCTCCCCACTGCCCTGGTCAGCAGAGAAGAAAATACATTCTGAGAGACAGCATTGAGCAGAAAAATGGGAGCAGAGAGGCTGAATTAGTCTGCTGACCTTGTGCATGTAGTGCTCTAATCTTCTGTAATGACTTCCTTGTGGCTGCAGGGCTGATGCCCATGGTGTGTGGTCAGCTGCTAGGTAGGGGCTGGGAGCGCTGGGGAAGTTAGGTCAGTTTGCAGCTGTCAGAAACTTCACAGAAGCACAGAGCCACAGAAGGTGAGGGGCTGGAAGGGACCTCCAGAGCTCATCCAGTCCAAGCCCCCTGCCAGGGCAGGAGCACCCAGAGCAGCTCACACAGCAACACATCCAGGCAGGGCTTGAAGAGCTCCACAGAGGGAGACTCCACAACCCCCCTGGGCAGCCTGCTCCAGGCTTCTCTCACCCTCCCAGGGGAAAAATTCTTCCTCCTCTTTCCATGGCACTTCCTCTGCCTCAGCTTCCACCACTGCCCCTGGGGCTGGCATTGGGCATCCCCCAGCAGAGCCTGGCTCCAGCCTCTGGGCACTGCCCCTGCACAGCTTTAGCAGCAGCAAGGAGCTCACCCTCAGGCTCCTCCTCTGCAAGCTCCAGAGCCCTCAGCTGCCTCAGGCTCTTCTCCTAAGGAAGATCTTCCACTCCCTGAATCATCTTTGTGGCTCTGTGCTGGACTCCAAAGCTCATCCAGTCCAACCTCCCCACAGTCAGCAGGGACAGTTCTGGGCTCCTCAGTTTCAGAAGGACATTGAGAGACTTGAAGGTGTCCAGAGAAGGGCAACAAAGCTGGGGAGGGGTCTGGAGCACAGCCCTGTGAGGAGAGGCTGAGGGAGCTGGGGTTGCTTAGCCTGGAGAAGAGGAGGCTCAGGGGAGACCTAATTGCTCTCTCCAACTCCCTGAAGGGAGGTTGTAGACAGGCAGAGGTTGGTCTCTTCTCCCAGGCAGCCAGCACCAGAACAAGAGGACACAGTCTCAAGCTGTGCCAGGGGAGGTTTAGGCTGGAGGTTAGGAGGAAGTTTTACACAGAGAGAGAGATTGCCCATTGGGATGTGCTGCCCAGGGAGGTGGTGGAGTCACCATCACTGGAGGTGTTCAAGAGGGGATTGGATGTGGCACTTGGAGCCACAGTTTAATTGTCATGAGGTGTTGGGTGACAGGTTGGACTTGATGATCTTTGAGGTCTTTTCCAACCTTATTGATTCTATGATTCCAAGATTCTATGATTGTAAGTCCTAAAAGCATTCACAGGCTCACAGGATGAGAGGGGTTGGAAGGGACCTCTGGACATCTTCCAGTCCAACCCCCCTGCCAGAGCAGGAGCAGAGAATCCAGCACAGGTCACACAGGAACACATCCAGGCTGGGATGGAAAGGCTCCACAGAAGGAAACTCCACTACCAGTTCTTCAGGCCTCAAGCTCCACCGGGGAAGTTTTAGATTGGACATTAGGAGCAATTTCTTCACTGAAACTGTGGTCAAACTCTACCCCAGGCTGCCCAGGGCAGTGGCTGAGTCCCCATGCCTGGAGGGGTTTCAGAGCTGTGTAGATGTGTTTGGAGAAGGAATCTGATGGAGAGAGACTGAAGGAGCTGGGGCTGCTTAGTGTGAAAGAGAGGAGGCTGAGGGGAGACCTCCTGGCTCTCTACAGCTCCCTGCAAGGAGGTTGTGGAGAGCTTGGTGCTGGTCTCTGCTCCCAGGTCATTAGTGACAGAACAAGAGGGAATGGCCTCAAGCTGTGACTGGGGAGGTTCAGACTGGGCAGTAGGAAGGATTTTTTCCTGTCAAGAGTGGTCAGGGCTTGGAATGTGCTGGCCAGGGAGGTGGTGGAGTGCCCAAGCCTGGCTGTGTTTGAAGGTGGTTTGGCTGTGGTGCTTGGGGCTCTGGTTTAGGGGTGAGCCTGGGTTCTGGGTTGGCCTTGGTGACCCTGAGGCTCTTTTCCAAGCTGAATGTTTCTGTGATGCTGTGATGAGAGCAGGTGCTGAGGGACATGGTTTGGTAGTGACCTAGCAGTGCTTGGGTACCAGCTGGACTTGCTGGTCTCGGAGGACTTGTCCAACCAAACCAATTGTGTGATACTTTGGTGGGTTTTTGAATAGAACCAGAGAGTCATTTGGGGTGGAAAAGAACTTTTCCTTTAATTAGCATCATGTCCAACTAAGCTCTAAGGTTTCCCTCTTGACAGAGCCCAAGAAATTAATTAACACTAAGGATTATTAATGGTTTGGACTTGAATGTCCTTGATTGTAAAACAATTACCAAATGATTCCCATTGATTCCTGATTTCCTCCTTCAACCTAGCAGCAGCAGCAGCATCTGAGCTCTTCATTTGAGCTCTCCTTCCTTCTAATCACATCATCATAATCCTGGATTCTAGATCTCATTTCCCCCCTTTTAACCATGCTGGTTGCAGGCATTTAAAAGGATCCTTTTATTTCCCCCCCCCTGAATGGTTTATTCTCTCCTCAAAGGGGAGAAGAAACTTGAATATAAGTAAGCATTAAAGATTGATGTGAAATGGTTGTCTCCCTCTGCATCACTTCCATCACTCCAAGGTCTCAACTTGAGATGGATGTTGCCTTGGAAGTGAGAAGCAGCAGGAAGATTCTCCCTTGTTAATGACATAAACTACCTCCCAGCCTTAACCTTGTCCAGTTGTTATTCATCAAGCTTCAGGTGTTCTCTACATCTCTGGTAGTTTGAAATGCTGGTTCTGGGACCAAGAGTTAATAATGATTGCCTGAAGTGTGTTGAAAGAGAAAAGATTAAGCTGGCCAGGATTTAGCAATGCAAGACATGGAGAGCGAAGAGTAAAAGTCATGGTCATTGGGTGGCTCTGCTCAGGGATGCTCACTGATAGGAATCCAACGTGGCCAGAGAAGGGCAAGGAGGCTGGGGAGGGGTCTGGGGCACAGCCCTGTGAGGAGAGGCTGAGGGAGCTGGGGTTGCTTAGCCTGAAGAAGGTCCCAGGTCCCCCAGCTGCTCCTCACCAGCCCTCTTCTCCAGACCCTCAGCTTTGTTGCCCTGCTCTGGATGTGCTCCAGCCCCTCAATGTCCTTTTGAGATGAATGGAACAACACTGAACCCAGAATTGGAGATGTGGCCTCCCCAGTGCCAGCACAGTGGCAAGATCTCAAAAGCAAGGGGGAAGAAGAGCTGCATTCTATCAGTGGCCAAGGGCATCCTGGCCTGCATCAGGAGCAGGGAAGTCATTGTGCCCTGTGCTCAGCACTGCTTAGGCCATACCTTGAGTCCTGTGTCCAGTTCTGGGCCCCCCAGTTTAAGAAGGACATTGAGAGACTTGAAGGTGTCCAGAGAAGGGCAACAAAGCTGGGGAGGGGTCTGGAGCACAGCCCTGTGAGGAGAGGCTGAGGGAGCTGGGGTTGCTTAGCCTGCAGAAGAGGAGGCTCAGGGGAGACCTCATTGCTCTCTCCAACTCCCTGAAGGGAGGTTGTAGCCAGGTGGGGGTTGGTCTCTTCTCCCAGGCAGCCAGCACCAGAACAAGAGGACACAGTCTCAAGCTGTGCCAGGGGAGGTTTAGGCTGGAGGTGAGGAGAAAGTTCTTCCCAGACTGATTGGCCATTGGGATGTGCTGCTCAGGGAGGTGGTGGAGTCACCATCCCTGGAAGTGCTTAAAAACAGCCTGGATGGGGTGCTTGGTGCCATGGTTTAGTTGATCAGATGGTGCTGGGTGAGAGGTTGGACTGGATGATCTCTGAGGTCTTTTCCAACCTGGTTATTTCTGTGTGATTCTGTGATTCCTCGACCAGGTGCAGTGGGAGCAAGCTGGAGCAGAG
This sequence comes from Dryobates pubescens, assembly GCF_014839835.1. Lineage (NCBI taxonomy): Eukaryota > Metazoa > Chordata > Aves > Piciformes > Picidae > Dryobates > Dryobates pubescens. The sequence continues at coordinate 5,911,109 of NC_071648.1, read as the reverse complement.
GAGGATCCATGTGAACATAAGGAAAAGAAAGTTCACTGTGAGGGTGTTGGAGCCCTGGATCAGGCTGCACAGAGAGTTTGTGGAGTCTCCTTCCCTTTCTCCCTTCCTTCCATTCCTCTTCCCACTGCATGCCTTTGCTGCAGCTTTTAGTCCTTGGCATGCCCTATTCTTGCATCACCTCTTCTTTGTTCTGATCACCTTTGAGTTTTTACCTCACATCCTCTTTGCACAGAATCAGAGGGTCACAGAATCAACCAGGCTAGAAACAGCCTTGGAAATCATCAAGTCCAACCCATTGCCTTATACCTAACACCTCCTGACAACTAAACCATGGCTCCAAGTGCCACATCCAATCCCCTCTTGAACACCTCCAGGGATGGTGACTCCACCACCTCCCTGGGCAGCACATCCCAAGGGCCAATCTGTCTGTCTGGGAAGAACTTTCTCCTCACCTCCAGCCTAAACCTCCCCTGGCACAGCTTGAGACTGTGTCCTCTTGTTCTGGTGCTGGGTGCCTGGGAGAAGAGACCAACCCCCACCTGGCTACAACCTCCCTTCAGAGAGTTGCAGAGAGCAATGAGGTCTCCCCTGAGCCTCCTCTTCTCCAGGCTAAGCAACCCCAACTCCCTCAGCCTCTCCTCACAGGGCTGTGCTCCAGACCCCTCCCCAGCCTTGCTGCCCTTCTCTGGACACCTTCCAGCAGCTCAATTTTGCAGAGGCTTCCAGCATGGGAGGATCACTCCCCAGCTGTTGTGGCTGAACATCAGTTAGCAGAGAAATCCTTCCTGTTTCAACTCTGAGTGAGCAGCAGGTGACACAACCCTGTGGCTCTGGGTGCTGTCAGGTGGTTTGGTTTCTTTGAGCGTCCCTTTGGATTCGTCAGGACTCTGCTTAGATGCTGCTAGGAGGTTTCATGCAGGGCTTGTAATGAAAGGCCTGATAGTGCAGTGTGGGTTTGTGAGCCTCCAGATGAGTAATTAGCTCTCTTTCAGTGTGCAGGCCAGGAGATGTGAACTCAATTTTGATCAACAAGTTGATAATTTCTTAATAACATTCTAACAAGGGCTGATTTTCCTGCTCCTAACAGTTCAGCCACTAGATCATTCACCAGCACTTTCAGGCTCCCAGCTAACACTTGTTGCATCTTGATGAGTTTCCCTTCTCTCCACTCTCTCCTTTCTGCACTCAATCAATACAACCCACAGGTTTTGGAAAGGGCTGGAAGCTGTCATGGAAGCCCTGAGATGGATGGGAGGTGCTCAACGGCTTGCAGTGCAGGTGGAGAGCAGTGACAGTGGTGGCCCTCAGGGGTCCGTACTGGGACCTGTGCAGATGACACCAAGCTGAGTGGTCATCCAGGCCAACTCCTCTGCAGCCAGCAGGGACATCCCCAACTAGAGCAGGTTGCCCACAGCCCTGTCCAGCCTCACCTTGAGTAGCTCCAGGGATGGAGCCTCAACCACCTCCCTGGGCAACCTGTGCCAGTGTTCCACCACCCTCATGGTGCAGAACTTGTTCCTCACATCCAATCTCAATCTGCTCTGCTCTACTTTGAAGCCATTGTCCCTGCTCCTGTCCCTGCAGCCCTTTGCAAACAGTCTCTCTGCAGCCTTCTTGCAGCCCCCTTCAGGTCCTGGCAGGCTGCTCTGAGGTCTGCCTGGAGCCTTCTCCTCTCCAGGCTGAACACCCCCAGCTCCCTCAGCCTGGCCTCAGAGCAGAGCTGCTCCAACCCCCTGAGCATTCCCATGGCCTCCTCTGGAGCCTCTCCATCAGGTCCAGGTCCTTCCTGTGCTGAGGGCTCCAGAGCTGCAGACAGCACTGCAGGGGAGGTCTCAGCAGAGCCAAGTGTCAGAATCAGCTCTCTGGCTCTCTGGCAATGCTGCTTTGGATGCAGCCCAGGCTGCCCTTGGCCTCCTGTGCTGCAAGCTCACCCTGCCTGCTCCTGGCCAGCTCCTCCCCCCCCAGCACCCCCAAGTCCTTTTCCTCAGGGCTTCTTTCTATCCCCTCCTTCCTCAGTCTGTATTGACAGTGAACCTCATGAGGCTCATCTGGGCACCACCTCTGCAGCTTGTCCAGGTCCCTCTGGATGCCATCCTGTCCCTCTGGTGTGGAAGAAGAGCTGTCCTCATAGCAGAGCAGCTCCAACCCCCTGATCATTTTCAGGGCCCTCCTCTGGAGCTGCTCCACATCCTTCCTATAGTGAGGGCTGCAGAGCTGGGTATGGTACTGAGTAAAATGAAGCCAAATGGCTGCAAGCATTGTCCAGCAGAGCTACAATTGCTGTTTGATAACTGATTTCATGGATGTTACAGCCTTTTAGGTGCTCCTCCCAAACAGCATCTTGCTCAGCACTCGGCAGGAGCTCTGGAAGGCAATCTGTAGCTTCTCTGTCTCTGGGTTTAAGGGAAGCCTCCCAGTAAGCATCACCCTGCGAGACCTGAGGACCAAATCAACGTGTGGCTTGCTGCCTCAGATTTGTCTCCTGCTTTTATTGCAGCTGACAGTCCATTCTTAATCCACCACAGCTCCCACAGTCATCTTTCTTGGGTTTTTAAACACTCCATCCATCACATTTCAGGCAGTGACATTTGGGTTCCCCTGGCACTGCTTGGGCTGCTTTGAAGCTCTCTCCTGTTTCAGTGCCTCTTGTGACTTCAGGCTAGCATTTTGATGGTGAGGAGCTGATCAGCATCTCACAGGTTACAGGCTCACAGGATACTAGGGGCTGGAAGGGTCCTCTGGATGTCTTCCAGTCTAACCCCTCTGCCAGAGCAGGACCATAGAATCCTGCACAGGTCACACAGGAACACATCCAGAGGATGGGAGGCAGGAGAACAGGGGCAGAGTCTGGCCAGTGGTGCCCAGCAATAGGACAAGAAGCTGTGGGCACAAAGTGGAACCCAGGTTCCACCTGAAAGTTCTTCCCAGACAGAGAGATTGGCCATTGGGATGTGCTGTCCAGGGAGGTGGTGGAGTCCCCATCGCTGGAGGTGTTCAACAAAGGCTTGGATGTGGCACTTGGAGCTATGGTTTAGTTGTCAGGAGGTGTTAGGTATTAGGTAATAGATTGGACTGGATGATCTCTCAGCTCTTTTCCAACCTTGATGATGATGAAGTATGTGACACCCAGGAACCATAGAATCACAGAATGGTCTGGGCTAGAAGGGACCTCCACAGGGCATCCAGTCCAACATCCCTGCTAAATCAGGGAAACCATCGTATATAGAGATGGGTGTTAGAGGTGTTACCTCTGGGTGTTAGATAATGGTTCCAATCTCTAATCCCAGAGGTCTTTCCCAACCAAAAGAATGCTCTGACTGATAATGGCCAGGTCATGCATGCCCCTTCCCACCCCTTGGAACAGCACTCATCATAGAATCATAGAATGGTGCAGGCTGGAAGGCACCTCCAAAGCTCAGCCACACCAACCCCTCTGCACTCAGCAGGGACATCCCCAACTGGAGCAGGCTGCCCAGAGCCCTGTCCAGCCTCACCTTCAATACCTCCAGGAATGGAGCCTCAACCACGTCCCTGGGCAACCTGTGCCAGTGTTCCACCACCCTCATGGTGAAGAACTTGTTCCTCACATCCAATCTCCATCTGCTCTGAAGCCATTGTCCCTGCTCCTGTCCCTGCAGGCCTTTGCAAACAGTCTCTCTGCAGCCTTCCTGTAGCCCCCTTCAGGTCACAGTCTCACAGTATCACCAAGGTTGGAAGAGACCTCAAAGATCATCAAGGCCAACCTGTCACCACAGACCTCATGACTAGACCATGGCACCAAGTGCCACATCCAATCCCCTCTTGAACCCCTCCAGGGATGGGGACTCCACCACCTCCCTGGGCAGCACATCACAAGAGCAAATCTCTCTTGCTGGGAAGAACTTTCTCCTCACCTCCAGCCTAAACTTCCCCTGGCACAGCTTGAGACTGTGTCCTCTTGTTCTGGTGCTGCTTGCCTGGGAGCAGAGACCAACCCCCACCTGGCTCCAACCTCCCTTCAGGGAGTTGGAGAGAGCAATGAGGTCTCCCCTGAGCCTCCTTCTCTCCAGGCTAAGCAACCCCAGCTCCCTCAGCCTCTCCTCACAGGGCTGTGCTCCAGACCCCTCCCCAGCCTTGTTGCCCTTCTCTGGACACCTTCAAGTCTCTCAATGTCCTTCTTAAACTGAGGAGCCCAGAACTGGACACAGGACTCAAGGTGTATCCTAACCAGTGCAGAGCACAGGGCACAATGACCTCCGTGCTCCTGCTGGCCACACTGGTGTTGATGCAGGCCAGGATGCAATTGGCCTTCTTGGTCACCTGGGCACACTGCAGGCTCATGTTCAGGCAGCTGTCAATCAGCACCCCCAGGTCCCTCTCTGCTTGGCAGCTCTCAGCCACTCTGTCCACAGCCTGTAGCTCTGCCTGGGGTTTCTGTGGCCAATGTGCAGCACCTGGCACTTGGATTTGTTGAATGCCACCCTGGCAGGTTTCTCTTAGGTCTGCCTGGAGCCTCTTCTTCTCCCAGGCTGAACACCCCCAGCTCCCCCAGCCTGTCCTGGTGGCAGAGCTGCTGCACTGTTCAGAGTCTGAGGCACTTGGCTGAGCTGAGGGAAATGGCTGCTTAGCTTCTTTGCCGTGTCCCCTCCCCAGCCGGCGTGCCAGCTGGGAGCAGCTCCTGCCGAGAGGCAGCAGCACTCTGTCAGGATTCTGCATCCTTTCAAGATGTTGATCAATTCTGAAAATATGTTGAAGGGACTAAAAATACTAGCTTGTTGGGGCAATGCTTGGCAGCATTCAGTGCTCTGCTTTGAGGAAGGGAAGGGAGGGGGAGGTTCTTGTCCCTGGAGGTGCTCAAAAAGGCTTGGATGTGGCGCTTGGAGCCATGGTTGAGTTGTCAGGAGGTGTTAGGTAATAGGTTGGACTTGATGAGCTCTGAGGTCTTCTTTTCCAACCTGGCTGCTTCTGTGAAAGAGGAAGTCTGCCTACAAGAAAATCCTCCTTTGTAGCTCAGTGGTGGGAGATTGCTAAACATGGAATACATAGAATACACAGAATAAACCAGGTTGGAAGAGACCTTCAAGATCACAGTGTCCAACCCATCAACCAATCCAACACCACCCAAACAACTAACCCACGGCACCAAGCACCCCAGCAAGTCTTCTCCTGAATACCTCCAGTGATGGTGACCCCACCACCTCCCCAGGCAGCCCATTCCCATGGGCAATCACTCTTTCTGTATAGAACTTTTTCCTAACATCTAGCCTGAACCTCCCCTGGCACAGCTTGAGACTGTGTCCTCTTGTCCAGGTGCTGGCTGCCTGGGAGAAGAGACCAACCCCCACCTGGCTACAACCTCCCTTCAGGGAGTTGCAGCCAGCAATAAGGTCACCCCTGAGTCTCCTCTTCTCCAGGCTAAGCAACCCCAGCTCCCTCAGCCTCTCCTCACAGGGCTGTGCTCCAGACCCCTCCCCAGCTTTGTTGTCCTTCTCTGGACACCTTCCAGCAAGTCAACCTCCTTCCTGAACTGAGGGGCCCAGAACTGGACACAGGACTCAAGGTGTGGCCTAACCAGTGCAGTGTACAGGGGCACAATGACCTCCCTGCTCCTGCTGGCCACACTGTTCCTGATGCAGGCCAGGATGCCATTGGCCCTCCTGGCTGCCTGGGCACACTGCAGGCTCATGTTCAGCCTACCATCGACCAGCACCCCCAGGTCCCTCTCTGCCTGGCTGCTCTCAGCCCCTCTGACCCCAGCCTGTAGCACTGCCTGGGGTTGCTGTGGCCAATGTGCAGCACCTGGCACTTGGATGTGTTCAATCTCCTGCCCTTGGCCTCTGCCCATCTGCCCAGCCTCACAGCAGCATGACCTGGAATCCCTGCAGGCCTTTTGGAGCTGAAGGGCTCCACAGCTCATTCTCCAGGAGCAGCCTTGGCTGGCTTCTGCAGCAGGGGTAAACCAAGCAAGCAAGCACAACCTGGGAGGAGATCAGCTTGGGAACTGCAGGCCTTGCTCTGCCCCCTAATGACTCTGTATCAAACCTGTGCCTTAGCAAAAAGAGCTTGAAGGGGACACAGTCTCAAGCTGTGCCAGGGGAGGTTTAGACTCGAAGTGAGGAGAAAGTTCTTCACTGAGAGTCATTCACCATTGGGATGTGCTGCCCAGGGAGGTGGTGGAGTCCCCATCCCTGGAGGTGTTCAAGAGGGGATTGGACTTGGTGCCATGGTTTAGTCATGAAGTCTGTCGAGACAGGTTGGACTTGATGATCCTTGGGGTCTCTTCCAGCCTTAGCTATACTGTGAGACTGTGAAGCTGTCACCTTCTCTCCTGGATAAAGCATCAAAGCTCTGCTGTCCTGTAGTCATGACATCATCTATTGCTTGGCTTTTTAGCAGGAGGAATTCTGGCCCACACCTGAGCTCTGACAGTTTTGCTAGGGTCTGGGGCTGATTTGGGTTTTTCTTCTCCTTGTTTTAGAACTTCTCCAAAGTCTCTTTGTATCAAGCTGCTGCTAACTGGAATGGTTTGGGTCCAATCCCTGTGCACTCTGGGTACCGCTCTGGCTCTTGGGCAGCTGCTGTGCTCTGAACTCCTGCAGGGATTTTGCTGGAGTGGTTGTCTGTTGCCATTCTGTTTCACTGGCATTTGATCATTTAGAAAGCAGAGGATGAATTCTAAATGCAGGGCTGTTGAAAATCCAGGAATGCTGCTTCCATTTGCAAGGTGAAAATTCAACCTGAAGCTGAGTCCTTAATTGGCCCTTTGATTCCCCAGGAATTTGGCACGATTTATGGAGGCTGTGTTGTTGGATTGATTGTTGGTATGTTTGTTTGTTTTCTCAGCAAAGGAAGCTCTGCTGTGAGCCTGATTTCACAGGCTCACAATATGTTAGGCACTGGAAGGGACCCCTGGAGACCTTCCAGTCCAACCCCCCTGCCAGAGCAGGAGCAGAGAATCCAGCACAGGTCACACAGGAACACATCCAGACAGGGATGGAAAGGCTCCAGAGAAGGAGACTCCACAACCTCTCTGGGCAGCCTGCTCCAGGGCTCTGGGACCCTCACAGGCAAGAAGTTCCTCCTCATGTTGAGCTGGAACCTCCTGTGCTGCAGTTTCCATCCATTGTCCTTTGTCCATCCCAGGGTGCTGAGAGAGCTGGCAGATGAGCTGCCAAGCCACTCTCCATCATTTTCCAGCAGTCCTGGCTCACTGGAGAGGTCCCAGAGGACTGGAAGCTGCTAAGGTGCTGCCCGTCCACAAGAAGGATTGGTTGGATGAGCCAGGGAATTCCAGGCCTGGCAGCCTGACCTCAGTGCCAGGCAAGGCTATGGAACAGTCATCCTGAGTGCAGTCACACAGCACCTGAAGGATGGCCAAGGGCTCAGGCCCAGCCAGCAGGGATTTAGGAAGGGCAGGGCCTGCCTGACCAACCTGATCTCCTTCCATGCCCAGGTGACTGCCTGGTGGATGTGGGGCAGGCTGTGGATGGAGTCTGCCTGGACTCCAGCAAGGCCTTTGACACTGTACTCCACTGGCTGGAGGCTGAGCCCAGAGAGTGGTGGTGAATGGTGCCACAGCCAGCTGGCAGCCAGGCACCAGTGGTGTGCCCCAGGGAGCAGTGCTGGGCCCTGTGCTCTTTAACATCTTCATTGATGATCTGGAGGAGGGCATTGAGTCCATCCTCAGTAAATTTGCAGATGACACCAAGCTGGGGGCAGGAGTTGATCTGCTGGAGGGCAGAGAGGCTCTGCAGAGGGACCTGGACAGGCTGGACAGATGGGCAGAGGCCAAGGGCAGGAGATTGAACACATCCAAGTGCCAGGTGCTGCACATTGGCCACAGCAACCCCAGGCAGTGCTACAGGCTGGGGTCAGAGTGGCTGAGAGCAGCCAGGCAGAGAGGGACCTGGGGGTGCTGGTCAATGGTAGGCTGAACATGAGCCTGCAGTATGCCCAGGCAGCTAAGAGGGCCAATGGCATCCTGGCCTGCATCAGGAACAGTGTGGCCAGCAGGAGCAGGGAGGTCATTGTGCCCCTGTACACTGCACTGGTTAGGCCACACCTTGAGTCCTGTGTCCAGTTCTGGGCCCCTCAGTTTAGGAAGGAGGTTGACTTGCTGGAAGGTGTCCAGAGAAGGGCAACAAAGCTGGGGTGGGGTCTGGAGCACAGCCCTGTGAGGAGAGGCTGAGGGAGCTGGGGTTGCTTAGCCTGGAGAGGAGGAGACTCAGGGGAGACCTCATTGCTCTCTACAACTCCCTGAAGGGAGGTTGTAGCCAGGTGGGGGTTGGTCTCTTCTCCCAGGCAAGCAGCACCAGAACAAGAGGACACAGTCTCAGGCTGTGCCAGGGGAGGTTTAGGCTGGAGGTTAGGAGGAAGTTTTACAGAGAGAGAGAGAGATTGCCCATTGGGATGTGCTGCCCAGGGAGGTGGTGGAGTCTCCATCACTGGAGGTGTTCAGGAGGAGGCTTGATAGGGTGCTTGGTGCCATGGGTTAGTTGATTAGGTGGTGTTGGATGATAGGTTGGACTCGATGATCTTGAAGGTCTCTTCCAACCTGGTTTATTCTACTCTATCTATCCCAGGGCACAGTGAGCAGAGGCTGTCCCTGTCCTCTCCCTCCTGATCCCCAGCCCTCAACTATTGATAGACATTGATCAGATCCCTCTCAGCCTTCTGCTCTGCAGACTGAACAGCCCCAGGGCTCTCAGCCTCTCTTCCCCAGGCAGTGCTGCAGTCCCTTCAGGATCCTTGGAGCCCTCCCTTGGCCTCTCTCCAGCAGATCCCTGTCCCTCTTGCACTGGGGAGCCCAGAAGTGGGCATTTTGGTGACCTTTCAAGCTTGTAACATTTCTTCTCCCTTGCATAACTCCAAAATGCTTGAAGGGGGAGGTGTGTTAAAGCCCAGGCTAAGGATACACTGGAACAAGGTGATGTGATTGTGATGGTTGTTGAGCATTTCAGCTGCACCACTCAGTGCCCACATCTGTATTCATAGCATTGCCAGCCAAGCTGAGCTCAGCCACCAGTGCTTCCAGCCAGCCTGTGTTTCCTCGTGGCTAGATAAATGCAGGATGTCAGAATCACTGTTCCATGAGGAGCTGACAAAGCTGCAGAGCTGTATCATGCTACCTGCATGCGTGCCCTGAGCACCTGCCTGCCATCCTTTGTTCCTTTGTCAGGTTTTGATCACAGGCTCACAGGATTTTAGGGTTGGAAGGGACCTCTGGAGATCTTCCAGTCCAACCTCCCTGCCAGAGCAGGAGCAGAGAATCCAGCACAGGTCACACAGGAACACATCCAGACAGGGATGGAAAGGCTCCACAGGAGGAGACTCCACAACCTCTCTGGGCAGCCTGCTCCAGGGCTCTGGGACCCTCACAGGCAAGAAGTTCCTCCTCATGTTGAGCTGGAACCTCCTGTGCTGCAGTTTCCATCCACTGCCCCTTGGCCTTGATCTGATCCCCTCCCTCCTGCCCCCCAGCCCTCAGCTCTTGATAGACATTGATCAGATCCCTCTCAGCCTTCTCCTCTGCAGACTCAACAGCCCCAGGGCTCTCAGCCTCTCCTCCCCAGGCAGTGCTGCAGTCCCTTCAGCAGCCTTGGAGCCTTCCCTTGGACTCTCTCCACACATCCCTGTCCCTCCTGAACTGAGGAGCCCAGAGCTGGATGCAATATAATAGGAAAGGTCTCAGCAGGGCAGAGCAGAGGAGGAGCAGAACCTCCCTGGCTCTGCTGGCCACACTCCTCTGAATGCAGCCCAGATGAGGGTTTAGATCCTAAGCAAACCAGGTTGGTGTTGGTCTCTTCTCCCTTGTAGCAAGTGATGCAATGGGAGGAAATGGCCTCAGATTTCACCAGGGAAGGTTTAGTTTGGATATGAGAAGGAACATCTTCACTGAAAGGGATTCCAAACAGTGGAACAGGCTCCCCAGTGTTAAACCCCCATCCCTAGAGCTGTTTAAGTGATGCAGAGATGTGGTGCTGGGGGACATGGTTTAGCATTAGACTTGGGAGTTAGATAATGCTTGGACTCCCTGATCCCTCTCTGCTCCACTCTGGTGAGCCCTGACCTGGAGCACTGTGTCCAGTTCTGAAGCCCTTAGTACAGGAAGGATCTGGAGGTGCTGGAAGGTGTCCAGAGAAGGGCCACGTGGAGGGCTGGAGCTGCTCTGCTGTGAGGACAGACTGAGGGAGTTGGGGCTGTGCAGGCTGGAAAGGAGAAGGCTCCCAGGAGACCTCATTGTGGCCTTGCAGGATCTGCAGGGGGCTCCAAGAAAGCTGGGGAGGGACTTCTGAGGGTGTCAGGGAGGGATAGGACTGGGGGGAATGGAGCAAAACTAGAAGTGGGGAGATTGATATTGGCTGTGAGGAAGAAGTTGTTGCCCATGAGGGTGGTGAGAGCCTGGCACAGGCTGCCCAGGGAGGTGGTGGCAGCCTCCTGCCTGGAGGTGTTTGCAGCCAGGCTGGAGGTGGCTGTGAGCAACCTGCTGCAGTGTGAGGTGTCCCTGGCCATGGCAGGGGGGTTGGGACTGGCTGATCCTTGAGGTCCCTTCCAAGCCTGACACTTCTGTGATTCTATGGTCTTAAAGGTCATTCCACCAGAATGGTGATATGGATCTGTGACTGCAGCTCACCCTCCACAGCACTGCTTGGCAATGCTGCCACATTTGGAGAGTTTAGGCTAAGTAAGACATCTCACTCAGCACCACCCTGGCTAGAAGGCATTTCTTTACAGGCTAAAGAAGCCAAAAGTTTTTCCATGGGCCTTATTTCCCAGCAGAGGAAATGTTAGGCTCCCTCAAGCTTCTGCCAGAGCAGGCAGAATTAAGTGGGTCTCATCAAGCATGCTATGTCTACACAGAATCTTAATTTTCTTGGGAGCCTACTCTGCTCTTAAATTGATTTCACTTTAGGAGTCTGTTATTCAGCCTGCCTGAGTCTTTTTTCTCATGTATTCTCATTAACTAATATTGAAAAGGGATAAAGGGAGGTGCTCTGGGATATAATATACAGGATTGCCTTCAAATCCTTCAACCATTAATATCTGAGGAAAATCTCTTCATTTATTTTCCCCCCATAATAAAAATGGATTTATTTTGGCTGAGATTCCATTCTCTTTTAGGTTCTTGGTAAAAGAGTGCTTCCAAGGAATGTTTATCAATAGGCTGAGAGGCTCTTCATGACCATCAATAGAAACAAGCCATAAAGTCTGCTGGGTTCCACACATTGGCCACAGCAACCCCAGGCAGAGCTACAGGTTGGGGGCAGAGTGGCTGGAGAGCAGCCAGGCAGAGAGGGACCTGTGGGGACTGGTGGACAGCAGCTGAACAGGAGCCAGCAGTGTGCCCAGGGGGGCAAGAAGGCCAAGGGCATCCTGACCTGCATTAGGAACAGTGTGGCCAGCAGGAGCAGGGAGGTCATTGTGCCCTGTGCTCAGCACTGCTCAGGCCACACCTTGAGTCCTGTGTCCAGTTCTGGGCTCCTCAGTTTCAGAAGGACATTGAGAGACTTGAAGGTGTCCAGAGAAGGGCAACAAAGCTGGGGAGGGGTCTGGAGCACAGCCCTGTGAGGAGAGGCTGAGGGAGCTGGGGTTGCTTAGCCTGGAGAAGAGGAGGCTCAGGGGAGACCTCATTGCTCTCTGCAACTCCCTGAAGGGAGGTTGTAGCCAGGTGGGGGTTGGTCTCTTCTCCCAGGCAGCCTGCACCAGAACAAGAGGACACAGTCTCAAGCTGTGCCAGGGGAGGTTTAGGCTGGAGGTGCAGAGAAAGTTCTTCCCAGAAAGAGGAATTGGCCATTGGGATGTGCTGCCCAGGGAGGTGGTGGAGTCCCCATCCCTGGAGGTGCTCAAGAAAGGCTTGGATGTGGCACTTGGAGCCATGGTTTAGCAGTCAGGAGTTGTTGGGTGATAGGTTGGACTTGATGATCTCTGAGGTCTTTTCCAACCTGGTTGATTCTGTGATTCTATGAAATCAATTCTTTTCTTCTCTGATCTCTTCTCTGCTTGCTTCCCTCACAAGAGATTGATCTGCTTCTGGCTGACCTTGGCTGTGCTGTTTTGGTGAAGTCTAACCCCTGCTTGCTCTCTGCTCCTTTCTCTTTTGGGACAGGGGGTGGGGGGCAGTGGAATGGCCTCCCTGGTCTCTGACCAGGGCTTTTTATATCTTGTTAGCTAACTGTAAGTATCTGTACAGTATTGTAACTGCTCTGTATTTGGTGCACATTCACTGCACTCCGCTGTAGAGTGCAGTTCTGCCTGTAAATACAGCTTCCAGTCGCTTCCAACTGAGTTGCTGTGGCAAAGTTAATGTTGGGGGGGGAATTCCCACCCACTAGAGATGGACTGGGTGAGCTTGCCAGGTCCCTTCCAACCCCTAACATTCTGTGAAAGAACAAAATCACTCCTTGAACCTCATAGCTTTTGGGTTTTTTTCTCTTGTCTTTCCAGCAATGAACTCCTTCGGTGTGAGAAGTCCTGGTTCCCTGCTGGTGCAGAAAGCAAAGGGCCTGATGCTCTCCTGGGTCTTCTGAACAACATGTAAGTGCACTGCTCTTCCTGCAACAGCCCTTCCAGGTTCAGAGCTGCTGCTCAGTGTGATCTGATTTTTAAGCCTTTTGTTTAGAGATGTTCCTTGATCTGTTTCCACCCTGGCAGCAGCGAAGACACCGTGACAGATTGTGGCTGAGGTCACACCTTCCTGAAGGTGTTTTCTGTCCCCTCCTTCTAACTCTGCACATTAATCTCCATCAGACTCTCCTTTGCTCAGGGAAGTCCATGGCAACACAGCTCAGGGTTGATGATGATTGATAAGCAAAGCTCTGGGAAACAATGATGCAAATGTGGAGGACCAAGCTGGTCAGCAGAAACTGCTCTGCCAGCAGGTCAACTTCTTTCTCTGTCAGCCTCCCCTAAAAGAGAGCTGCAAAAATAAAAGCAGCCTGCCCAATGGCTGACAAAAAAAGATTGGATGAGAGGAAGAAGTTGTTGCCCATGAGGGTGGTGAGAGCCTGGCACAGGTTGCCCAGGGAGGTGGTGGCAGCCTCCTGCCTGGAGGTGTTTGCAGCCAGGCTGGAGGTGGCTGTGAGCAACCTGCTGCAGTGTGAGGTGTCCCTGGCCGTGGCAGGGGGGTTGGAACTGGCTGAGCCTTGAGGTCCCTTCCAACCCTGCCAGCTCTGTGATTCCATAAGCATTTCTTGCCTGTCAAAGGTCCAGCTCTCCAGATTGATGTTGGGTCTCAGAGTATTCCTGTGACTTCTGAAAGAGGAATTGATTCGCTTAGGCTCGTGACGTCCTTTCGGTGGGGATGAATTTCTTTGCTCTGGTGTTTGGGGATTGAACATCTGTCATGCAAGTAGTCATGGCCTCACCCAGAAGGAGGATTTGAGCAGCCTGTTGTTGAGGATTTTGAGCATGGTTCTTGTCACTGGTCTTAGAAAAGCTTCCAGTCCAGGAGCGGAAATGATAGCAGCAGACCGAGGTGCTTGTGGGTGCTGGCCAGGGACAGTGTGGCCAGCAGGACTGGGGATGGAATCCTGCCCTGTGCTGGGCACTGGTGAGGCTCCCCTCCAGCACTGGGTGCAGCTCTGCAAGAGAGATCTTGAGGTGCTGGAGCAGATCCAGAGGAGAGCAACCAGCCTGGGGAAGGGACTGGAGGGAAAGGCTGATGAGGAGAGGCTGAGGGAGCTGGGGGTGTTCAGCCTGGGGGAGATGTAGAGGGGACCTTATCAGTCTCTGCAACTACTCAAAAGGAAGTTGAAGTCAGGTGGGGGTCAGGCTCGGCTCCCAGGCAGCTTGTGACAGGACAAGCAAGAGGGCATGGCCTGAAGCTGTGCCAGAGGAGGATTAGGTTGGATGTTAGGAAGAGCTTCCTCACAGGAAGGCTGATTAGGCACTGGGATGTGCTGCCCAGGGAGGTGGTGGAGTCTCCATCCCTGGAAGTCTTTAACAAAAGCTTGGATGTGGCTCTTGGTGCCATGGTTCAGCTGATGTGGTGGTGTTAGGTCATGGGCTGATGAGAGGTCATGAGATGATCTCAGAGGTCCTTTCCAGCCTCAGTAATTCTGTGAGTCTGTGATTCTGTTGGTGTCATCTACCAGGTAACTGATGATAGGATGAGAGGAAATGGCCTCAAATTCAATCAGGTAAGGAAAATTCCACCAGTTCTGGGAAAGTTATGACCAATACACATCACCAAAGCAGATCAATACACCTGTGGAGAAGCTCCCTGCTGATTCAGGGCTACTGCTTCCAGTAATGAAGAGGAAGCTGAGAGATGAAACCTGACAGCCTGCTGGAAGCCTAGAACCAAAAGCTGCCTTGAAAGGGTGGAACTTTGCTTTGGAAAACCAAACTGAACCTTTTGAAAGGCCAAAATGAAGCAGAGCAAATTCCCCTTAGCTGTGGGCAGTGTTCTGGATCTAGGGTCAGTGACTGCTGCTCAAACCCAGTGTGGAAAAATGGTCTCACAGCAAAGGGACTGGGATTTATTTCTTCTGCACCTGAGACAATTCTGTTCTGTGATTCTATACAGGGACTGGAGAGAGCCTGAAGGTGAAGGTGGTTCATGTGAAGTGGCCCAGCAGCTCTGACTGAAAATTAAACTGGGGGTTGGTGACAGTGACAGAAGGAGAGGACACAGCCTCAAGCTGCAGCAGGGGAGGTTTGGGCTGGGTGCTAGGGAGAAACTCTTCCCAGACAAAGAGATTGGCCACTGGGATGTGCTGCCCAGGGAGGTGGTGGAGTCACCATCCCTGGAGGTGCTCAGGAACAGCCTGGATGAGGCCCTTGGTGCCATGGTTCAGCTGATTGGATGCTGTTGGGTGGTAGGTTGGGCTGGATGATCTCAAAGGTCTTTTCCAGCCTGGTTAGTTCTGTGGCTGTGTCTCTGCTGCTTTTCCCTGGAAGCCCTGCAGTCTGATCCATTGTTCCCAGCAGGCTGCAGCACTCCTGCAGACTGAAATCTCCCAACAAGAATTAAGCACAAAAAGCTGATTTCCCCATCAATAAGTTTCTGAGCAGTAGCTGTCACTGACCAGTGGCTCTGATGGCACAGAAGATACTTCAGCATCAATGCCCACTCCTGAACAGCCAGCACAGTTCTGCCTGTGGCTTAGGTTGTCTGATGTGTCATGAGGCATTAGCAAAGAACTCTTTGCTGCCAGAGTGGTCAGGGACTGGCACAGGCTGCCCAGGGAGTCCCCATCCCTGGAAGTGTTTAAGAAGAGACTGGATGAGGACTCAGTGCCATGGTTTAGCTGATTGAATGGTGCTGGGTGACAGGTTGGACTGGATGATCTCAGAGGTCTTTTCCAACCTGGTTCATTCTGTGCATCTCTGCTCACTGAATGAAAGATGATAGGTTTAGAATCACAGAACTCTCCAGGCTGGGAGAGACCTTTGAGATCAAGCCCAACCTATCCACTGAAGGAAAGAGTGGTTTGAATCTGTCACTAGTCACCAGTGGTGTGCCCCAGGGATCAGTGCTGGGCCCCATGCTCTTTAACATCTTCATTGATGATCTGGATGAGGGCATTGAGTCCATCAGCAGTAAATTTGCAGATGACAGCAAGCTGGGGGCAGGAGTTGATCTGCTGGAGGGCAGAGAGGCTCTGCAGAGGGACCTGGACAGGCTGGGCAGATGGGCAGAGGCCAAGGGCAGGAGATTGAACACATCCAAGTGCCAGGTGCTGCACATTGGCCACAGCAACCCCAGGCAGTGCTACAGGCTGGGGTCAGAGTGGCTGAGAGCAGCCAGGCAGAGAGGGACCTGGGGGTGCTGGTCGATGGCAGACTGAACATGAGCCTGCAGTGTGCCCAGGCAGCCAGGAGGGCCAATGGCATCCTGGCCTGCATCAGGACCAGTGTGGCCAGCAGGAGCAGGGAGGTCATTGTGCCCCTGTACACTGCACTGCTTAGGCCACACCTTGAGTCCTGTGTCCAGTTCTGGGCCCCTCAGTTTCAGAAGGACATTGAGAGACTTGAAGGTGTGCAGAGAAGGGCAACAAGGCTGGGGAGGGCTTTGGAACACAGCCCTGTGAGGAGAGGCTGAGGGAGCTGGGGTTGCTTAGCCTGCAGAAGAGGAGGCTCAGGGGAGACCTCATTGCTCTCTCCAACTCCCTGAAGGGAAGTTGTAGCCAGGAGGATGTTGGTCTCTTCTCCCAGGCAGCCAGCACCAGAACAAGAGGACACAGTCTCAGGCTGCACCAGGGGAGGTTTAGGCTGGAGGTTAGGAAGAAGTTCTATACAGAGAGAGTGATTGCCCATTGGAATGGGCTGCCCAGGGAGGTGGTGGAGTCACCATCACTGGAGGTGTTCAGGAGGAGACTTGATAGGGTGCTTGGTGCCATGGGTTAGTTGATTAGGTGGTGTTGGAATGGCTGATGGGTTGGACTCGATGATCTTGAAGGTCTCTTCCAACCTGGTCTATTCTATGCAATTCTATGTCTGTTCAACCGGAGCTTAGGGCAAGCTTAGGCAAACCCCATGGCAGGGGGGGTGGAACTGGCTGAGCCTTGAGGTCCCTTCCAACCTGAACAGTTCTATGACTGCATGATCTTTAATGGTCCTTTCCTACCCAAACAATTCCATGATTCCCTGGGCAAGCTGTTTGGGTCTGATAAATTCCTTTCTTCCTGTTGTTGGAGCAGAGGCTGCGAACAGTAAGAAGCATTCCAGGCTGCACTGTTGCTTGAGTGCTCTGCTGCAAAAGGCTCCAAGAAGGCAGGGAGCAATGAATAGAATAGAATAGACTACATAGAATAAACCAGGTTGGAAGAGACCTTCAAGATCATCATGTCCAACCTATCATCCAATACCACCTAATCAACTAACCCATGGCACCCAGCACCCTATCAAGCCTCGCCCTGAACACCTCCAGTCATGGTGACTCCACCACCTCCCTGGGCAGCACATTCCAATGGGAAATCACTCTCTCTGTAGAATTTCTTCCTAACCTCCAGCCTAAACCTCCCCTGGTGCAGCCTGAGACTGTGTCCTCTTGTTCTGGTGCTGCTTGCCTGGGAGAAGAGACCAACATTCATCTGTCTACAACCTCCCTTCAGGTAGTTGTAGAGAATAATAAGGTCACCCCTGAGCCTCCTCTTCTCCAGGCTAAGCAACCCCAGCTCCCTCAGCCTCTCCTCACAGGGCTGTGTTCCAAACCCCTCCCCAGCTTTGTTGCCCTTCTCTGGACACCTTCCAGCAAGTCAACCTCCTTCCTAAACTGAGGAGCCCAGAACTGGACACAGGACTCAAGGTGTGGCCTAACCAGTGCAGTGTACAGGGGCACAATGACCTCCCTGCTCCTGCTGGCCACACTGTTCCTGATGCAGCCCAGGATGCCATTGGCCCTCTTGGCTGCCTGGGCACACTGCAGGCTCATGTTCAGCCTACCATCCACCAGCACCCCCAGGTCCCTCTCTGCCTGGCTGCCCTCAGCCACTCTGCCCCCAGCCTGTAGCACTGCCTGGGGTTGCTGTGGCCAATGTGCAGCACCTGGCACTTGGATGTGTTCAATCTCCTGCCTTTGGCCTCTGCCCATCTGCCCAGCCTGTCCAGGTCCCTCTGCAGAGCCTCTCTGCCCTCCAGCAGATCAACTCCTGCCCCCAGCTTGCTGTCATCTGCAAATTTACTGATGATGGACTCAATGCCCTCATCCAGATCATCTATGAAGATGTTAAAGAGCATGGGGCCCAGCACTGCTCCCTGGGGCACACCACTGGTGCCTGGCTGCCAGCTGGCTGTGGCACCATTCACCACCACTCTCTGGGCTCAGCCTCCAGCCAGTTCCTAACCCAGCTCAGAGAGCTGCTGCCCAAGCCAGGGGCTGACAGCTTGGCCAGGAGTTTGCTGTGGGGGACTGCACTCAAGATGCCCTGTTCCTTGCCTGGCACTGAGGTCAGGCTGACAGGCCTGGAATTTCCTGGCTCATCCAACCTGCCCTTCTTGTGGGTGGGCACCATGCTGGATGAGTGACAATCCATGAGGGGAGTGTGTGCCACAAACCACACAGCTTCAGCCCAGGGGCCAAATCCTATCATTTAGCTGTGATAATAGAAATTAGGTTTCAATCAGCCTGCTCTTTGTTATTAATCCATTTTCCTCTCCTTTCATCTGAAGAGGTCCTAAATAACATGTTAGACAAATCATGCTCTTCCAGATCTGAGCTGGAATGAAAGTGCTTTTGAGTCCTTGCCATTTGAGGCCTGCATTTTGTAATGATAATAATGACAATAATGATAATAATGATAATAATAATAATAACAACAACAATAATCACACTTTTCCCTTGCTGCCAATGTATTGCAGCAGGCCCCCAAGCATGCACCACACTGTGCTTTTCTTTCTTCATCCAAGCAGGTTGCTGAGGATGATATGATGGGTCCCATTGAAGCAAATGTTGGGAGGCACCTATGGGAGGGAAGGTTGAATTTGAAGGCTGAAGGTAGTTATCAAATGAGAAGGGCTGCTGATGAAGATGGAAGGTTGGTAGCCTAGCTGCAGCTTGTTTTTCCTCTCTCTGGGCAAAAGGAGTGGTGTTGTCTCAGAATCACAGACACACTCAGCTTGGAAAAGAGCCTCAGGGTCACCAAGGCCAACCCAGAACCCTGCTCTGCAAGGCTCAGCCCTAAACCACAGCCCCAAGCACCACAGCCAAACCACCCTGAGACACAGCCAGGCTTGGGGACTCCACCACCTCCCTGGGCAGCACATTCCAAGCCCTGACCACTCCTGACAGGAAAAAATCCTTCCTACTGTCCAGTCTGACCCTCCCCAGTCACAGCTTGAGGCCATTCCCTCTTGTTCTGTCACTAATGACCTGGGAGCAGAGACCAGCACCAAGCTCTCCACAACCTCCTTGCAGGGAGCTGTAGAGAGCCAGGAGGTCTCCCCTCAGCCTCCTCTCTTTCACACTAAGCAGCCCCAGCTCCTTCAGTCTCTCTCCATCAGCTTCCTTCTCCAGGCCCTTCCCAGCTTCCTTGCCCTGCTCTGCCCTGGCTCCAGCACCTCCACATCTCTCTTGTGCTGAGGTGCCCAGAACTGGAGCCAGCACTCATTTATTGGACAGGGGCATTGGACTCTGTAATCTCGAGAGATGCCCTCCACCCTTACTGTTCTGTGATTCTGTGTACTGGGACCAGGCTTGTTCAACATCTGTGTTGGTGCCATGGACAGTGGCACTGAGTGCAGCCTCAGCAGGGCTGCTGATGGCACCAAGCTGTGTGGTGCTGCTGACAGCTGGAGGGAAGGATCCATCCAGAGGGACCTGGACCGGCTGCAGAGCTGGGCCCAGGACAACCTCAGGAGGTTCAACAAGACCAAGGGCAAGGTCCTGCAGCTGGCTCAGGGCAATCCCAGGCACTGCTAGAGGCTGGGCAGGGACTGGCTGGAGAGCAGCCCTGAAGCAAAGGCCTTGGGGGTGCTGGGGGAGGAGAAGCTGAAGAGGAGCCAGCAGGGAGCACTTGCAGCCCAGAGAGCCAAGCAGAGCCTGGGCTGCAGCAAGAGAAGTGTGGCCAGCAGGGCCAGGGAGGGGATTCTGCCCCTCTGCTCCACTCTGCTGAGACCACAGCTGCAGCTCTGGGGCCAGTGCTGGAGCCTCTGTGCCAGGAAGGATCTGGAGGGGCTGGAAGGTGTCCAGAGAAGGGCCACGAGGAGGAGCAGAGGGCTGGAGCTGCTCTGCTGTGAGCACAGACTGAGGGAGTTGGGGTTGTGCAGGCTGGAGAGGAGAAGGCTCCCAGGAGACCTCATTGTGGCCTTACAGTAGAATCAACTAGGTTGGAAGAGACCTTCAAGATCATCTGCAGGGGGCTCCAAGAAAGCTGGGGAGAGACTTTTGAGGGTGTCAGGGAGGGATAGGACTGGGGGGGATGGAGCAAAACTAGAAGTGGGGAGATTGAGATTGGCTGTGAGGAAGAAGTTGTTGCCCATGAGGGTGGTGAGAGCCTGGCACAGGCTGCCCAGGGAGGTGGTGGCAGCCTCCTGCCTGGAGGTGTTTGCAGCCAGGCTGGAGGTGGCTGTGAGCAACCTGCTGCAGTGTGAGGTGTCCCTGGCCATGGCAGGGGGCTTGGAACTGGTTGAGCCTTGAGGTCCCTTCCAACCCTGACAGTTCTGATTCCACGCTCCAGTTGCTGCCTTTGTCTTTGAATGCTAATTGCCTGTTCAAACAATTGGTGAAAGCAGTGGTGTGACAATGTTGAGCTCTGCTTGATTCCTATTGCCTGGAAAGTGTGAAAGAGGAGCCTGTGGTTGCCCTTTTGCTGTATTAGCACCATTTGAGTCCATTTGCTTCCCAGCTGTCAGAGAAGCATTCGGCCAGAGAGGGCAAGAAGGGCTCAGAGATAGGAGCAGCAAACCCTCTCTCCCTGTGCTCTCTGTGCTCTCCCTGCCAAGCCAGAGCAAATGTTTATGTGCTGCTCCTCAATCAGCAGCAGAAACAAACCCCAAACAACCAGGGCAGCAGATAGAGAAAGAAGTCATTCTGGGTTAGCTGGAGTTACAGTTCCTGTTGTCCCTGGGATATGCTTTCTGCTTTCCTGATGCTGTTGTCCCCCTCAAGTGTCTTAAAGCACTTTATGGAACACCACAGAAATGCTTTGCTGCTGAGGGTGGTGGAACACTGGAACAGGTTGCCCAGGGGGGTGGTTGGGGCCCTGTCCCTGGAGATATTCAGGGTGAGGCTGAACTGGGCTCTGGGCAGCCTGATCTAGTGGAGGATGTCCCTGCTGATGCAGAGGGGATGCAGAGGGGATGCAGAGTACAGAGTACAGCATTAGCCAGGTAGGAAATATCCTCAGAGATCATCCAGTCCAACCTCTCACCCAGCACCAGCCAATCAACTAAACCATGGCACAAAGGGCCTCATCCAGGCTGTTCCTGAGCACCTCCAGGGATGGTGACTCCACCACCTCCCTGGGCAGCACATCCCAATGGCCAATCTCTCTGGCTGGGAAGAATTTCTTCCTCACCTCCAGCCTAAACCTCCCCTGGCACAGCTTGAGACTGTGTCCTCTTGTTCTGGTGCTGGCTGCCTGGGAGAAGAGACCAACCCCCACCTGGCTACAACCTCCCTTCAGGGAGTTGTAGAGAGCAATGAGGTCTCCCCTGAGCCTCCTCTTCTCCAGGCTACACACCTCCAGGTCCCTCAGCCTCTTCTCACAGGACTGGATGATCTTTGGAGGTCCCTTCCACCCCAGACCATTCTATGATGCTGTGCTGACTCAGTTGTGATGTCCTTACCTCACAGAATCACAGAACCATAGAATGGAAGGCACCTTAGAGCTCATCTAGCCTCACCCACCCCTGCCATGGGCAGCAACACCTCCTCCCAGACCAGGCTGCTCAAGAAAGACACCATCCAACCTGGATTTCAACACAAGGCTTGGAGCCTCCACAACATCTCTGTGCAACCTGTTCCACTGCCTCACCACCCTTATGGGGAAGAGATTCTTTCTAATCTCATGTCTAAGCTATCTCCTCCTCCATCTCATAGACATTTTCTCCTGGTATTCTGAACAGAGATCTGGACAGGCTGAGAGCTGGCTGCAGGCAAACCTCAGGAAGGTCAGTAAGGACAAGTGCTGGGTCCTGCATCTGGGGAGGAGCAACAGCAGGCACCACAAGAGTTTGGGGGTGGCCCTGATGGAGAGCAGCTCCATGGAGAAAGACCTTGGAGTGCTGGTGGGCAGCAAGTTCTGCATGGGTCAGCAATGTGCCCTGGGGGCCAAGAGAGCCAAGGGGATCCTGGGGGGCAGCAAGGAAAGTGTGGCCAGCAGGGCTGGGGAGGTTCTGCTCCACCTCTGCTCTGCCCTGCTGAGACCACAGCTGCAATCCTGTGTCCAGTGCTGGGCTCCCCAGAGAGACAGAGAGCTGCTGGAGAGAGTCCAAGGGAGAGCCAGGAGGATGCTTAGGGGACTTGAGCATCTGCCCTGTGAAGAGAGACTGAGAGCCCTGGGGCTGTTTAGTCTGGAGAAGAGAAGGCTGAGAGGGATCTGATCAATGGCTATCAATAGCTGAGGGCTGGGGGGCAAGTGGAGGGGGCCAAGCTCTTGTGGGTGCTGCACAGCAATAAGCCAAGGAGCAATGGAGACAAACTGGAACAGAGAAGGTTTCAGCTCCCCATGAGGAGAAACTTCTTTGGTGTGAGGGTGAGAGAGCCCTGGGGCAGGCTGCCCAGAGAGGTTGTGGAGTCTCCTTCTGTGGAGCCTTTCCAACCCCCTCTGGATGCATTCCTGTGCAGACTGCCCTGGGTGATGCTGCTCTGGCAGGGGCTTGGGCTGGCTGATCTCTGGAGGTCCCTTCCAAGCTCTGATGTTCTGTGATGCTGTGATTCGATTTTGTGTTCAGAAAGAGCTCTTGCAATGGCCAGCAGTGTAGGAGTGACTCCCATGCACACAACCAAAAGCCATACAAAGAGATGAAAAGGGACTCCAAAAGTCTATCCAGGGACATTAAGTTGCAACTGACCCCTCAGGAAGATAAAACTCTGGCTGATGCAGCAGTGATGAAGATGTGTTGCACCACACAGCCAGAATCTGTTTCTCTTTGCCTCCTTTCTGCCTCATTCAGAGCATGTGCTGTGATTTTACTCCTGGAAAGGCCTTGCAGCCCTCTTCTCTGTTTGAACAGAGTAATGGGTGTTTAGAACTGTGATATTTGCACTTTCTTTACCAAAAGCAAACCCCACATGCCTGAAAAATGCTTCAGGTTTATAAAAGAATGGAAGCCAAGCATCACACAGTGCCAGCTCCTCATCTACAGAATACAGAACACAGCATGGACCAGGTTGGAAAAGACTTCAGAGATCATCCAGTCCAACCTAGCACCCAGCACCATCCAATCAAGTAAATCATGGCACTGAGTGCCTCAGCCAGGCTCTTCCTAAACACCTCCAGGGATGGTGACTCCACCACCTCCCTGGGCAGCACATTCCAAAGGCCAATCTCTGCCTGGGAAGAATTTCTTCCTCACACTCAGCCTAAACCTCCTCTGGCACAGCTTGAGACTGTCCTTTGACACTGTCCTCCACAGCAAACTGCTGGCCAAGCTATCAGCCCCTGGCTTGGGCAGCAGCTCTCTGAGCTGGGTTAGGAACTGGCTGGAGGCTGAGCCCAGAGAGTGGTGGTGAATGGTGCCACAGCCAGCTGGCAGCCAGGCACCAGTGCTGTCCCCCAGGGATCAGTGCTGGGCCCCATCCTATTTAATATCTTCATTGATGATCTGGATGAGGGCATTGAGACAGTCATCAGCAAGTTTGCAGATGACACCAAGCTGGGAGCAGATGTTGGTCAGTTAGAGGGCAGAAGGGCTCTGCAGAGGGACCTCGACCCACTGGACAGATGGGCAGAGGCCAACAGGATGGCATTCAACAAGTCCAAGTGCCAGGGGCTGCACTTTGGCCACAGCAACCCCAGGCAGAGCTACAGGCTGGGGTCAGAGTGGCTGAGAGCTGCCAAACAGAGAGGGACCTGGGGGTGCTGATTGACAGCCACCCAACACTGGACCCAGCACTGGAGGTGTGGCCTGCCCAGAGCTGAGTGCCAGGGGACAATCCCCTCCCTGCTGCTGCTGGACACAGCATTGCTGACCCCAGCCAGGAGGCCTTTGACACCATTAGTGGCCAGGCACCATCTAGATCTATCTCCAGTAAATTACCAGTGTGCCAGCAAGAGTGAGGAAAAACCTTTTCCCTTCCCCCCCAAGTTTGGAAACCACTCAAAATCCAGAGAGTGCTGAACCTGTTTGCATTTTTCTGCTTCTTTTCTTCCTCTTTCCTCTCTCTAAAAATCATTTTACTTGTTGTGTTTTTGCAATGAAGCCACTGTGATTTGTAGCTTGTGCCTGGCTTGTGCTTGCCTGCTTTGCAGGCCCTGCTCTCTGATTCTCTGTGATCTCTCATGGATGCTTTTGCTGACATTACCCCTGACATTCCCCCTTTTCATTTCATCCTCCTTGACCTAAAAAAATATCATCCCCACAGCTTGCTGGCATGCTTGTGCTCACTAAAAATAGTTGTTGTGCCACTGCTCAGGAGCTGCACATGAAGCAGCAGAGAAGGAAGCTGCTCAGGAGGGACAAACCGAGGTTCAGAGCTTCTTTTCCCTGCAGGAGTAGACAAACCTTGCCTGCCTGCCCTGTGAAAATCAAGGTCTGTCTGAAAAACAAAAGTTCTCCTAAAGGGAGGGAGGGCTCTGGAGCCCAGCAAGCCTTGCCAGGAAAGAAACACAGCTGTCAGCAGTTCCTGCAAGCTTTCATTTCAGGAGTAGCATTGGCCCTCTTGTTGCAAACCAAAGACAAGGAGAAACTGCAGAGCCCTGAAGAGCCCCCCAAGATGGTGTACAAAAATACCTCCTTGCTGCTGCTTTTCTTGCTGAATTCCCCAAGCTTCCAACTGCAGTTTCATTTCCTCCCAGAGTTATTGCTACAACCTGTTTGGTTTGCTGTTCCCATGGCACTTCCTCTGCCTCAGCTTCCACCACTGCCCCTGGTGCTGGCATTGGGCATCCCCCAGCAGAGCCTGGCTCCAGCCTCTGGGCACTGCCCCTGCACAGCTTTAGCAAGGAGCTCACCCTCAGGCTCCTCCTCTGCAAGCTACAGTCTCACAGTCTCACAGTATCACCAAGGTTGGAAGAGACCTCAAAGATCATCAAGTCCAAGCTGTCACCACAGACCTCATGACTAGACCATGGCACCAAGTGCCACATCCAATCCCCTCTGGAACACCTCCAGGGATGGGGACTCCACCACCTCCCTGGGCAGCACATCCCAATGATAAATGACGCTCTCAGGGAAGAACTTTCTCCTCACCTCCAGCCTAAACTTCCCCTGGCACAGCTTGAGACTGTGTCCTCTTGTTCTGGTGCTGCTTGCCTGGGAGAAGAGACCAACCCCCACCTGGCTACAACCTCCCTTCAGGCAGTTGGAGAGAGCAATGAGGTCTCCCCTGAGCCTCCTCTTCTCCAGGCTAAGCAACCCCAGCTCCCTCAGCCTCTCCTCACAGGGCTGTGCTCAAGGCCTCTCACCAGCCTTGTTGCCCTTCTCAGGCTCTCCTCCTATGGAAGATGTTCTATTCCATCACTTTGTGGCTTTGTGCTGGACTCTCTCTAGTACCTCCCTGTCCCTGTGGAACTGAGTGGCCCAGCTCCCTCAGGCTCTCCTCATGAGGAGAATGTTTCACTGTCTTCATCATTTTTGTGGCTCTCTGCTGAACTCTCTCTAGCACTTCCCTGAGGTCCTTCCCTAACTGAGGGGCCCAGAACTGGACACAATCTTCCAGATGCAGCCTCAGCAGGGCAGAGTAGAGGGGGAGGAGAACCTCTCTCCACCTACTAACCAGAGGCATTCTAATCCATCCTAGAACACAGCCCTTCAGAATACCCCTTTTAATCCACCTCTCATCCCTGGAGGTGTTCAGAAAAGGATTGGATGTGGCACTTGGAGCCATGGTTTATTTAGTCAGGAGGTGTTGGGTGACAGGTTGGGCTTGATGATCTCTGAGGTCTTTTCCAACAGAACTTGGAGGATGGCCAAGGGCTCAGGCCCAGCCAGCAGGGATTTAGGAAGGGCAGGTCCTGCCTCTCCAACCTGATCTCCTTCCATGCCCAGGGGACTGCCTGGGGGATGTGGGGCAGGCTGTGGATGGAGTCTGCCTGGACTGCAGCAAGGCCTTTGACACTGTCCCCCACAGCAAACTGCTGGCCAAGCTGTCAGCCCCTGGCTTGGACAGCAGCTCTCTGAGCTGGGTTAGGAGCTGGCTGGAGGCTGAGCCCAGAGAGTGGTGGTGAATGGTGCCACAGCCAGCTGGCAGCCAGGCACCAGTGGTGTGCCCCAGGGAGCAGTGCTGGGCCCCATCCTATTTAATATCTTCATTGATGATCTGGATGAGGGGATTGAGTCAGTCATCAGCAAGTTTGCAGATGACACCAAGTTAGGAGCAGATGTTGGTCAGTTAGAGGGCAGAAGGGCTCTGCAGAGGGACCTGGACAGGCTGGGCAGATGGGCAGAGGCCAAGGGCAGGAGATTGAACACATCCAAGTGCCAGGTGCTGCACATTGGCCACAGCAACCCCAGGCAGTGCTACAGGCTGGGGTCAGAGTGGCTGGAGAGCAGTCAGGTGGAAAGGGACCTGGGGGTGCTGGTTGATGGCAGGCTGAACATGAGCCTGCAGTGTGCCCAGGCAGCCAGGAGCGCCAAGGACATCCTGGCCTGCATCAGGAACAGTGTGGCCAGCAGGAGCAGGGAGGTCATTGTGCCCCTGTACACTGCACTGGTTAGGCCACACCTTGAGTCCTGTGTCCAGTTCTGGGCTCCTCAGTTTAGGAAGGAGGTTGACTTGCTGGAAGGTGTCCAGAGAAGGGCAACAAGGTTGGTGAGGGGCTTGGAGCACAGCCCTGTGAGGAGAGGCTGAGGGAGCTGAGGTTGCTTAGCCTGGGGAGGAGGAGACTCAGGGGAGACCTCATTGCTCTCTACAACTTCCTGAAGGGAGGTTGTAGTGAGGCAGAGGTTGGTCTCTTCTCCCAGGCAAGCAGCACCAGAACAAGAGGACACAGTCTCAGGCTGCACCAGGGGAGGTTTAGGCTGGAGGTTAGGAGGAAGTTTTACACAGAGAGAGAGATTGCCCACTGGGATGTGCTGCCTGGGGAGGTGGTGGGGTCGCCGTCGCTGGGGGTGTTCAGGGCGAGGCTTGACAGGGTGCTTGGTGCCATGGGTTAGTTGATTAGGTGGTGTTGGGTGATAGGTTGGACACGATGATCTTGAAGGTCTCTTCCAACCTGGTTTATTCCATTCTATTCTATTCTATTCTATTCTATTCTATTCTATTCTATTCTATTCTATTCTATTCTATTCTATTGTTTTCTATTCTATTGTTTTCTATTCTATTGTTTTCTATTCTATTCTATTCTATTCTATTCTATTCTATTCTATTCTATTGTTTTCTATTCTATTCTATTGTTTTCTATTCTATTGTTTTCTATTCTATTCTATTCTATTCTATTCTATTCTATTCTATTCTATTCTATTCTATTCTATTCTATTGTTTTCTATTCTATTCTATTCTATTCTATTCTATTCTATTCTATTGTTTTCTATTCTATTCTATTCTATTCTATTCTATTCTATTCTATTCTATTCTATTCTATTCTATTGTTTTCTATTCTATTGTTTTCTATTCTATTCTATTCTATTCTATTCTATTCTATTCTATTCTATTCTATTCTATTCTATTCTATTCTATTCTATTCTATTCTATTGATGCTATGCTATGATTCTCTTTGTGCTACCTGCACATCTTCATCAACAGGAACGAGGCCACCCCTCAGGTTCCTCCTCTCCAAGCTAAGCAGCCCCAGCTCTCTCATCCCTTCCTCATCTGAGAGCCATTTCAGTCCCCTCAGCACTGGGCTCTCTCCAGCAGTTCTTTGTCCTTCTTGAGCTGGGACGCCCCGAACCGCACACAGTCCCTCAGGTGGGGTCTCACCAGCTCTGCTTCTCTTTGGCCTCACTACAAACTTGGTAGAAATACCCCCCCAAAAAAAAAGGATAAAAAAAGGAAACAAAGTTTTCCTCACAGCTCATTAGTTACTTTCTGAGCCCCTGGGGTGCAGCAGGTTATTGTTTTCTGGTGAGACTTCCTTGCAGCACAACATTCCTGACCAGTTTTGAGTGAGAGCTGGGAGTTAATGCTGTTGCTAATAGATGAACTGAGAGAGCAGAGCTGCTTGGCTTTGCTTTGTCTCCTCCTTACCCTTCCCCAGCTGCCTGCAGCAGGTTATGATCAATCCTGGTACGAACTGGAGTTTAGGTTGGGTATTATTTGTTCCCCCCTCCCGATGCTATTCCCTTCAG
Organism: Dryobates pubescens; assembly: GCF_014839835.1. Taxonomy (NCBI): domain Eukaryota; kingdom Metazoa; phylum Chordata; class Aves; order Piciformes; family Picidae; genus Dryobates; species Dryobates pubescens. Next base: position 5,883,293 of record NC_071648.1, on the reverse strand, counting down.
CCTGACAGCTGCTCCCTTGACATCTCCCCAAACCAGCCAGACCTCCGAAGTAAATAATGACAGGCAAGGGAAGCACAGCAAGGGATTTATCTCTTCCCCCACTGTCTCTCATACTGACAATCATTTTTCATTCCCCAAAGAGACTGTCAGTTTCTTGGATGACCTCTTATGCTGCTTGGACTGCAGCCCCATTTGGGCTTTTTTTTTTTCCCCCCTTTGGTTGGTTTCTTTTTTTGGAGGAGCTCAGGAGATGGCAATGTGAATGGAGTGACCCTTCTCATTCTCCCTCCTGAGAGAGCAAAATACAAACAAAGCAAAAGAACTGAATGAAAAGGACAAACTTATTCCATCTTGGCATAAACTTTGCATTTTCTTTGCCTTTCTTCTGCCAAGCCACTAAAAACCACAGCCATGGAATGTGAGGGGCTGCGAGGCACCACGGATAACCTCAGAGATCATTACTCTAACCCCCTTGCCATGGGCAGTGATGGCTCCCAGCTAGGCTTGGCTGCTCAAGGGCCACATCCAACCTGGCCTTGAACACCTACAACCTCCCTGGGCAGCCTGCTTCAGAGTCTCACCATCCTAAGAACTTCTTCCTAAGCTCCAGTCCGACCCTGCTCTCACAGACCCACAGGATGTGAGGGGCTGGAAGGGACCTTCAGAGCTCATCCAGTCCAAGCCCCCTGCCAGAGCAGGAGCACCCAGAGCAGCTCACACAGCAACACAGCCAGGCAGGGCTTGAAGAGCTCCACAGAGGGAGACTCCACAATCCCCCTGGGCAGCCTGCTCCAGGCTTCTCTCACCCTCACAGGGGAAAAATTCTTCCTCCTCTTTCCATGGCACTTCCTCTGCCTCAGCTTCCACCACTGCCCCTGGTGCTGGCATTGGGCATCCCCCAGCAGAGCCTGGCTCCAGCCTCTGGGCACTGCCCCTGCACAGCTTTAGCACCAGCAAGGAGCTCACCCTCAGGCTCCTCCTCTGCAAGCTCCAGAGCCCTCAGCTCCCTCAGACTCTCTTCCTAAGGAAGATCTTCCACGGCCTTCAGCATCTTTGTGGCTCTGTGCTGGACTCTCTCAAGCAGTTCCCTGAGGTCCTTCCTGAACTGGACACAAGATTCCAGATGTGGCCTCAGCAGGGCAGAGTAGAGGGGCAGGAGAACCTCTCTTCACCTACTCACCACAGGCATTCTAACCCACCCTAGAATGCACACCTCCAGAACACCCCTTCCAATCCAAAACTCTTTAAGCTACCTTTGTCATGACAGAATTTCCATAACTCCAAAACACTAAAACAAAACCCCAAAACCCAAGAGTTTGAGAGTGCTGTGTCAAATCTGTGCTGATCCATTATTTCATTCTTCATGTTCCAGTGAAAGAAAAATGCTTTCCAATTCTGCTCTAACCAAAGCCCCACATTTATCCCTAACTCCAGGGCTGCCTTTGATTTTTCTCCTGGAATATTAAGTGCCCTAATCCTTGCCTCCACTAAAGCTGTGGTGGATGCTCTCATTATGAACTTTACAAGTCTAATCCCTCTCTGAATACCTGACTGCTGGGATAGCCACAATTGTATAGATTATTCAATTAGCCATGCAGAAAGCACAATGGCATTTCCCTCTTAAAGATGTTCCTCCCCTCAGTTTAGCATCCACTACCAACAGTGCACAGGCTCACAGGATGTTAGAATAGAATAGAATAGAATAGAATAGAATAGAATAGAATAGAATAGAATAGAATAGAATAGAATAGAATAAGAATAGAATGGAATGGAATGGAATGGAATGGAATGGAATGGAATGGAATGGAATGGAATGGAATGGAATAGAATTAACCAGGTTACAGCCACACTGGGCCAACTACCACCTACTTCCAGCCCTGGGGCTGTTTAGTCTGGAGAAGGCTGAGAGGGATCTGATCAATGTCTATCAGTAGCTGAGGGGTGGGGGTCAAGTGGAGGGGGCCAAGCTCTGTCTGGACACATTCCAACCCCCCCTGGATGCATTCCTGTGCAGATTCCCCTGGGTGATGCTGCTCTGGCAGGGGGGGTTGGACTGGGTGATCTCTGGAGCTCCCTTCCAACCTCTGATGTTCTGTGATTCTGTGTCTTTGTGGTCAGCTACAGCCCATAGCTACAGCCACACTGGGCCAACCACCACCTAACTTCCATCCTGGACAAGAAGATGGCACTAATCCATTTCCTTTTGTTGCTTCAGCTTGGTCTCTTCCAGCACAAAGCCTGAGGAGTGCATCATGCCAAAGGAGCTACCTTCACAAGGATCATAGGATCCTAGAATCAATAAGGTTGGAAAAGACCTCAGAGATCAAGCCCACCCTGTCACCCAGCAGCTCATGACTAACTAAACCATGGCTTCACAAAACATCTGTTTGCTCTCCCTAACAGTGGAAAAGTTGCTTTTAAATCAGGACACAGAAAGCATCTATGAAAACCAACAGCAAAAGAGAGACTTTGCTAAGGGCTGTGTGGAGACTTTAGTTTTCCCTCATCTGATGGAATGGAATGGAATGGAATGGAATGGAATGGAATGGAATGGAATGGAATGGAATAAAATAGAATGGAATGGAATAAAATAGAATGGAATGGAATGGAATGGAATGGAATGGAATGGAATGGAATGGAATAGAATTAGAATAGAATAGAATAGAATGGAATGGAATGGAATGGAATGGAATGGAATGGAATAGAATAGAATAGAATAGAATAGAATAGAATAGAATAGAATAGAATAGAATAGAATAGAATAGAATAGAATAGAATAGAATGGAATGGAATGGAATGGAATAGAATGAATTAGCCAGGTTGGAAAACACCTCAGAGATCATCCAGTCCAACCTATCACCCAGCACCATCTGATCAACTAAACCATGGCACCAAGCACCTCAGCCAATCTCTTCCTAAACACCTCCAGGGATGGGGACTCCACCACCTCCCTGGGCAGCACATCCCAATGGTCAATCTCTCTGTCTGGGAAGAACTTCTTCCTAACATTCAGCCTAATAGGTGTCAGAGATCTTTCATGGTCTGCCACAGCATCCTCCCAGCTAAAGTGATGCAGTGTGGTCTCCATGATCAGGGGGTGAGGTGGATAGGAAGTGGTTGAAGGAAAGAAGTCAGAGAGTTGTGGTCAGTGGGTTGGAGTCTTGCTGGAGGCCTGTGTCTAGTGGAAGGTCTTTTCCAACCTGGTTAATTCTCTATTCTGTATATTGGGAAAGCAGCAGAGCAGCTTCTCTGCAGCCCAGACAGGATGATTCACAGTGGTGGCACGGCTTAAGCTGCATCACAGACTAAAATGAGAGATGGCACCAGGTGTGTTTGAATAAATAGATTCCAGGTGGTCCTTACTGAACAGTGGTGGAAAGGACTGGGCACTCCTAGCATCAGAAGCCAAATTCCTGTTGCCAATGAGCACAATTATTGTTCTACTTCCTCATTAGTTTTGCTCTTCTCCACACACTCCCTCATCAGAGCCTTTCCAGAAGAAACTACAGACTTGGGAATAAGTTTTCTTCTACAGCTGCATGGCAGAAGGCACTTAAAACCCTGTGCACCTTCATGGAAGTCTTTTGGCACCTCATAGAAACTCCCTCTGCTGAGACATGATGACAGGGTCACAGGATCACAGATCCCAGGATGCTAGGGGTTGAAGGAGACCTCTGCAGATCTTCCAGTCCAACCCCCTGCCAGAGCAGCACCATAGAATCCAGCACAGGTCACACAGGAACACATCCAGACAGGGATGGAAAGGCTCCACAGAAGGAGACTCCACAACCTCTCTGGGCAGCCTGCTCCAGGGCTCTGGGACCCTCACAGGCAAGAAGCTCCTCCTCATGTTGAGCTGGAACCTCCTGTGCTGCAGTTTCCATCCACTGCCCCTTGGCCTATTCCAGGGCACAGTGAACAGAGGCTGTCCCTGGCCCTTCCTTCCTGACCCCCAGCCCTCAGCTCTTGATAGACATTGATCAGATCCCTCTCAGCCTTCTCCTCTGCAGACTGAACAGCCCCAGGGCCCTCAGCCTCTCCTCCCCAGGCAGTGCTGCAGTCCCTTTAGCATCCTTGGAGCCCTCCCTTGGCCTCTCCCCAGCAGATCCCTGTCCCTCCTGACCTGGGGAGCCCAGAGCTGGATGCAATATTCCAGGTGAGGTCTCAGCAGGGCAGAGCAGAGGGGGAGAGGAACCTCCCTGGCTCTGCTGGCCACACTCCTCTGAATGGAGCCCAAGATCCCCTGGGCTCTGTGGCCAATGGCATCCTGGGCATGAACATCAGAAGTCATGTTTCAAAGGATCCCATAAAAAATTCCTCCCATGAATGAGATTTCTCTTTCACATGCTTGAAATTCAGATACCACAGAAACTGTGAACTACACAGTGCTGGATATAATGCCCATCCTCAATCCAGTTATCACAGACCTGCAGAACCACAGAGTCCTTTGGGTTGGAAAAGACCTCTGAGATCATCGAATTGCTCTGTTTGGAAGAGACTTTTGAGATCATGAGGTCCCATCAGTAACCCAGCAGTGCCAGGTCACCCTCATGGCCCTCAGCACCACATCTCTGAGGCTTTTATATACACTGTGAGAGTGATTGCCCATTGGAATGTGCTGCCCAGGGAGGTGGTGGAGTAACCATCCCTGGAGGTGTTCAAGAGGGGATTGGATGTGGTCCTTGGAGCCATGGTTTAATTGTCAGGAGGTGTTGGGTGACAGGTTGGACTTGATGATCCTTGAGGTCTTTCCCAGCCTTATTGATTCTGTGATTCCATGGTTTGTCTCTCAGCATGGCTGTTTCCTGGCTAAGAAGAGGCAATAGCACTAATGATCATGCCAGCAGATAATTTAAGGTTGATTTTTGTGTTGGTTTTTTGGTTGTTTGGGTTTGGTTTTGTTTTTTTTTTTCCACCTTTATTTTATTTCCTCTTCCCCCCCCACAGGGTAAAATGGTTGAGATATTTCCCTACCTGGCAAGCAGTCACACAATATTTTCCACCCTGACAGCCCTCCGAGCACTTCAGCACTCCGTAATAATAGAATCATTCCATTTGCTGCTGAACTGCAGCCAGCTCCAGAGACAGCACGCAGCAGTGGCTTAACAGCACAGATGAACACTGTCAGCCCTTTAGAAGAGGAGGGAGATGGAAATATCTTCCCCATTTAAAAACCACAGGGTGCTCTGAGGCAGACAGGGTGGAATTAGCCCAGCTTCTGAATAGCAAAGGCTCCAGAAATAGTCTTCCCCCACTTCTTCGGAGGTGGATTCCGTCGGTTTCAAGCGTGGAAACAGCAGGAAACATTACCAGGGATGCATGAAAGCAGATGGATCCTTATTCCAAACGAGTATTGGATGGGACCTGAGTTTAGGCAGAGTGAATTCCATCCATGGAACTCATCCTAGGCTCCCCCTTTGACGGCCTGCAGCTGAATGCGGTTTGGCCAAACCTGCCTGCATTAGTTCCGATCCCAGCTCAGACATACATTACTTCTTAATGTCCTTCAGTGAAGCTTAAGTGACATATACAGGGTATTTAACCATAGAGGGCTCAATCTGTTGCTTAAATATAACCATCTAATGCTATTTGACACACTCCAGGATTAAGGGAGACGGTGTCAGGAGCCTGGCAGACAGCACAGGATCTCCGGGAGGCTCACGGCCGTCTGCACGGACAGCTGGGGGCTAGGTGTAGGCAGCTACATCAAGTTTCCTCTGCAGACTCTTCTGAAGCAGCAAGCTGCTGCTCCATGCAATGCTTCTTGCCTGCAGTTTCTGCTGCCCTGTGCCAGGCACACAAATGAACACAAAGCAAAGTTGGCAAAGAGGCAAAGTACTGAGTAGGACTTCCTGCAAGTGCCTCCCCGCAGAGCCAGCCAGGCTGGAAAAGACCTTTGAGATCAGCCAGTCCAAGCCAGCACCCAGCAGCATCCCATCAGCTCAGCCATGGCACCAAGGGCCTCATCCAGGCTGCCAGGGATCAGTGCTGGGCCCCATCCTCTTTAACATCTTCAGTGATGATATGGATGAGGGGCTTGAGTCAGTCATCAGCAAGTTTGCAGATGACACCAAGTTAGGAGCAGATGTTAGTCAGTTAGAGGCCAGAAGGGCTCTGCAGAGGGACCTCGACCGACTGGACAGATGGGCAGAGTCTAATGGGATGGCATTCAACAAGTCCCAGTGCCAGGTGCTGCACTTTGGCCATGGCAACCCCAGGCAGAGCTACAGGCTGGGGTCAGAGTGGCTGAGAGCTGCCAAACAGAGAGGGACCTGGGGGTGCTGATTGACACCTGCCTAAACATGAGCCAGCAGTGTGCCCAGGTGGCCAAGAGGGCCAATGGCTTCCTGGCCTGCATTAGGAACAGTGTGGCCAGCAGGAGCAGGGAGGTCATTGTGCCCTGTACTCTACATTGGTTAGGCCACACCTTGAGTCCTGTGTCCAGTTCTGGGCCCCTCAGTTTCAGAAGGATATTGAGAGACTTGAAGGTGTCCAGAGAAGGGCAACAAGGCTGGGGAGGGGTCTGGAGCACAGCCCTGTGAGGAGAGGCTGAGGGAGCTGGGGTTGTTTAGCCTGGAAAAGAGAAGGCTCAGGGGTGACCTCATTGCCCTCTACAACTACCTGAAAGGTGGTTGTAGCCAGCAGGGGGTTGGTCTCTTCTCCCAGGCAACCAGCACCAGAACAAGGGGACACAGTCTCAAGCTGTGCCAGGGGAGGTTTAGACTCGAGGTGAGGAGAAAGTTCTTCACTGAGCGAGTCGTTCGTCATTGGGATGTGCTGCCCAGGGAGGTGGTGGAGTCCCCATCCCTGGAGGTGTTCAAGAGGGGATTGGATGTGGCACTTGGTGCCATGGTCTAGTCGTGAGGTCTGTTGGGACAGGTTGGACTTGATGATCCTTGGGGTCTCTTCCAACCTTGGTTATACTGTGAGACTGTGAGACTGCGATATAGATATAGACAGATATAAAGGACAACAGTAAAGTGTAAACACCATTCAGAGCAAGCACTCTAAGGGGCCACACAATATTTCTAGGGAAAGAGAAGTTAATAATGGGGGGGGGGGAAATCAAAGCAACAAAAAAATTGACAGTGACTGCACCACCTCCCCGGGCAGCCAAGCATTATTTGTGTTGCAGGACAGCACTCTCCTGGGCAAAGCTATGGCTAAAAGAGAATCACAGAACTGTTGAGGCTGGAAAAGACCCTCAGAGATCATCAGTTCTGGCCTGTGACCTGACACCACCACAGCAGCTAAACCGTGGCACCAGGAGCCACAGCCAAGCTTTTGTTGAAGACCTCCAGGGATGGAGACTCCACCACCTCCCTGGGCAGCACATCCCAGTGTCTGCCTCTCCTTTCCCTCAGGAAGTGCTTCCTAACATTCAACCTAACCCTCCCCTGGCACAGCTCGGGGCCCCTCAGTTTAGGAGAGATGTTGAGATGCTGGAAGGTGTCCAGAGAAGGGAAACAAAGCTGGGGAGGGGTCTGGAGCACAGCCCTGTGAGGAGAGGCTGAGGGAGCTGGGGTGCTTAACCTGGAGAAGAGGAGGCTCAGGGGAGACCTCATTGCTCTCTCCAACTCCCTGAAGGGAGGTTGTAGACAGGTGGGGGTTGGTCTCTTATTCTCCAGAACAAGAGGACACAGTCTCAGGCTGTGCCATGGGAACTTTAGGATGGAGGTGAGGAAGAAATTCTTCCCAGAGAATTGGGATGTGCTGCCAGGGAGGTGGTGGAGTCACCATCCCTGGAAGTGTTTAAGAGGGGACTGGATGAGGCCCTTGGTGCCATGGTTTAGTTGATCAGATGGTGCTGGGTGGTAGGTTGGACTGGATGATCTCTGAGGTCTTTTCCAACCTGGTTAATTCTATTCTATTCTATTCTATTCTATTCTATTCTATTCTATTCTATTCTATTCCATTCTATTCTATTCTATCCTATCCTATCCTATCCTATTCTATTCCATTCCATTCCATTCCATTCCATTCCATTCCATTCCATTCCATTCCATTCCATTCTCCTGTCACAAGTTGCCTGGAAGCAGATCCTGATCCCCACCTGACTGCAACTTCCTTTTTGGTAGTTGTAGAGCGTGATAAGGTCCCCCCTTGAGTCTCCTCTTCTCCAGGCTGAACACCCCCAGCTCCCTCAGCCTCTCCTCATCAGCCTTTCCCTCCAGTCCCTTCTCCAGGCTGGTTGCTTTCCTCTGGACCTGCTCCAGCACCTCAGGATCTCTCTTGCAGGGAGGGCAGAGATCTGCACACAATGCTCAAGGTGAGGCTTCACCAGTACCCAGTGCAGAGCAGGATTCCATCCCTGCTCCTGCTGGCCACACTCCTCCTGATGCAGGCCAGGATGCCATTGCTATTCTGTGCAGCACTGCCAGGTCCCTCTCTGCCAGGCTGCTCTCCAGCCACTCAGCCCCAGTCTGTAGGCTGCATGGGGTTGTTGTGGCCAAAGTGCAGGACCCTGCCATTGGCCTTGTTGAATCTCACCCCACTGGCCTCAGCCCATCGTCCCAGCCTGGCCAGGTCCCTCTGCAGCATGCTCCTAGCCTCCAGGAGCTCCACACTCCCTGCCAACACGTGTCCTTGACAATCAGGCATCAGAAACTTAGTCTGCATGTTAATTAGGCATCTCTAGTCTCATCATTAGCAGGGACAGATTAATACTGCACTGGTATTTGTCATCTGGCAGATGTTGCAAGCTTCAGCTGGTGAAGTAATCCAGCCAGGAGCACTGCTGGGGGCTGAGCACCACCAGACTGGAGATGCCTTTCACTGTCTTCAACCGTTCTGCAGAGGCAGCTGAAGATGGATTATGACTAATGCAGGAAATGCAATTCATATTCTCCAGCTCTGTGACAGTTTTAAGAGAGGAATGTGGCTAAGCTGAAGACAATCAAGGCTGGAGGGGAGCTGGCAGCCCATCCTGCCACCACGCAGCTTGTGGTGTGCAGGATGAAAGAACAAAGTAGAATCAAAGAATCAAGGAAAGGCTTTGGTTGGAAGGAACCATTGAAGGTCATTGAATCTTAGAATGTTAGGGTTGGAAGGGAGCTCAAGGCTCAGCCAGTCCCAAGCCCCCTGCCATGGCCAGGGACACCTCACACTGCAGCAGGTTGCTCACAGCCACCTCCAGCCTGGCTGCAAACACCTCCAGGCAGGAGGCTGCCACCACCTCCCTGGGCAACCTGTGCCAGGCTCTCACCACCCTCATGGGCAACAACTTCTTCCTCACAGCCAATCTCAATCTCCCCACTTCTAGTTTTGCTCCACCCCCCCCACTCCTATCCCTCCCTGACACCCTCAAAAGTCCCTCCCCAGCTTTCTTGGAGCCCCCTGCAGATCCTGCAAGGCCACAATGAGGTCTCCTGGGAACCTTCTCCTCTCCAGCCTGCACAACCCCAACTCCCTCAGTCTGTCCTCACAGCAGAGCAGCTCCAGCCCTCTGCTCCTCCTCGTGGCCCTTCTCTGGACACCTTCCAGCCCCTCCAGAGCCTTCCTGGCACGGAGGCTCCAGAACTGGCCCCAGAGCTCCAGCTGTGGTCAGCTTCTCCCCCCCAGCACCCCCAAGCCCTTTTCCTCAGGGTTGCCATTTAGTAGCCAGGCATGACACTCCTTCCCTGTGGAAACTCTTCCCAAGCGTTTCAGCATCACAGCACCTCAAGTGCCCCCTGGACACAGAAATTCAGGGTAGCTTTGGCTAACCAGGGCTGCATTTGACGTGGTGCAGGCAATGAAACCAACAGCCCAAGCAGCACACCAAGCAGCTGCCATCAAAGGCCACTTTTCTGCTTTGAGGAACTTTTTAATTAGGAGAGGTCTCAGTGAGATCTCAGTGCTGGAGCCAGATGCCAGCAGACTGAACAACACAGAGCACCATAAAGAAAAAGCCTCTTCAATGCCTAACAAAATCTTCCACTTAAGGCCTGCTGCTGGAGAGCAGAAGGAGAGATGATTCATCCCTCCAGTGGTTGCCCCCCAGTGCAGTGGGCAGTGTTCAGTGGGGCCACAAAGCCTCCCCAGCCCCCTAGGAAGTGCATCTGTGCCTGTGCTTTCATCTTCTGCACAGCCAGAATGGCATTTTCCACAGAAAATGTGGGTTGGTTCTGATTTTTTTTGTTGCTTTGATTTCCCCCCCCCCCATTATTAACTTCTCTTTCCCTAGAAATATTGTGTGGCCCCTTAGAGTGCTTGCTCTGAATGGTGTTTACACTTTACTGTTGTCCTTTATATCTGTCTATATCTATATCACAGTATCACAGTGTCACAGTATAACTAATGTTGGAAGAGACCCCAAGGATCATCAAGTCCAACCTGTCCCAACAGACCTCATGACTAGACCATGGCACCAAGTGCCACATCCAATCCCCTCTTGAACACCTCCAGGGATGGGGACTCCACCACCTCCCTGGGCAGCACATCCCAATGACGAACGACTCGCTCAGTGAAGAACTTTCTCCTCACCTCGAGTCTAAACCTCCCCTGGCACAGCTTGAGACTGTGTCCCCTTGTTCTGGTGCTGGGTGCCTGGGAGAAGAGACCAACCCCCTCCTGTCTACAACCACCTTTCAGGTAGTTGTAGAGGGCAATGAGGTCTCCCCTGAGCCTCCTCTTCTGCAGGCTAAGCAACCCCAGCTCCCTCAGCCTCTCCTCCCAGGGCTGTGCTCCAGACCCCTCCCCAGCCTTGTTGCCCTTCTCTGGACACCTTCAAGTCTCTCAATGTCCTTCTGAAACTGAGGAGCCCAGAACTGGACACAGTACTCAAGATGTGGCCTAACCAATGCAGAGTCCAGGGCACAATGACCTCCCTGCTCCTGCTGGCCACACTATTCCTAATACAGGCCAGGATGCCCTTGGCCTTCTTGGCCCCCTGGGCACACTGCTGGCTCATGTTCAGGCGGGTGTCAATCAGCACCCCCAGGTCCCTCTCTGTTTGGCAGCTCTCAGCCACTCTGACCCCAGCCTGTAGCTCTGCATGGGGTTGCCGTGGCCAAAGTGCAGCACCTGGCACTTGGACTTGTTAAATGCCATCCCATTAGGCTCTGCCCATCTGTCCAGTTGGTCGAGGTCCCTCCTATCTATCTACCTATCTATCCTATCTATCTGTCCTATCTATCTATCTATCTATCTATCTATCTATCTATCTATCTATCTATCCTATCCTATCTACATATCTATGTACCTATCCTATCCCATCTGTCTACCTATCTATCCTATCTATCTATCTATCCACCTATCCTATTCTATCGATCTATCTATCTACCTATCCTATTCTATCTATAATATCTAGCTTATCCTATCTGCCTTATCTATCCTATCTATCTATGTATACTATCTATCTACCTATCCTATCCTATCCTATCCTATCCTATCCTATCCTATCCTATCCTATCCTATCCTATCCTATCCTATCTATTTACCTATCCTATTCTATCTACCTATCCATCCTATCTATCTATAATATCTATCTATCTATCCTATCCTATCTATCTACCTTATCTATCCTATCTATCTATCCTTTCTATCTATCCTATCTATCTATCCTATCCTATCTATCTATCTACCTATCCTATCTATTGATCTATCCTATCTATCTATCCTATCTATCTATCTATCTACCTACCCTATCTATCGATCTATACTATCTATCTATCTATCTATCTATCTATCTATCTATCTATCTATCTACCTATCTATCCTATCTATCTATCTACCTATCTACCTATCTATCTACCTACCTATCTATCTATCCTATCTGGTGTTCAGGAGGAGACTTGAGGGGTGCTTGGTGCCATGGCTTAGTTGTTTTGGTGGGTTGGATTGGTTGATATGTTGGATGCCATGATCTTGAAGGTCTCTTCCAACCTGCTTTATTATTATTATTATTATTATTATTATTATTATTATTATTATTATTATTATTATTATTATTATTATTATTAATCCTATCTATCTATCATATCTATCTATCTATCTGTCTATCTATCTCTCTGTCTATCTATCTATCTATCTATCTATCTATCTATCTATGTGAATCAATGAATCTCTGAGTCATTTTGGCTGGAAAAGATCTTTAAACTCAATGAGTCCAACCCTTACCCCAGCACTGCCAGGTCACCACTAAACCATGGCCCTCAGCACCACATCTACAAGCTGGGGGCAGGAGTTGATCTGTTAGAGAGTAGGAGAGCTCTGCAGAGGGACCTTGCCAGGCTGGGCAGATGGGCAGAGCCCAACAGGATGGCATTCAACAAGTCCAAGTGCCAGGGGCTGCACTTTGGCCACAGCAACCCCAGGCAGAGCTACAGGCTGGGGTCAGAGTGGCTGAGAGCAGCCAGGCAGAGAGGGACCTGGGGATACTGGTGGACAGCAGCTGAACATGAGTGAGCACTAGGGTAAACACTGTGCTTTTAGCTTCCCTATTGATTTTTACAAGCCTGCTAGTCTGAGCTAAACTTCTTACAGTCCCAATCTGTAAGGCTACAGGCATCTGAGCATCTTCTCTTCATGCAGCTGCTAAAGAATTGATGCCACCAAGCTGACCTCATGCTCAGGAATGGGAAGGTTGTGAGTTCAAGCCTGCAGTGGGCACTAGTGTCCTCCCTAGTCTAGTCATGAGGTCTGTGGTGACAAGTTGGACTCGATGATCTTTGAGGTCTCTTCCAACCTTAGTGATACTGAATACTGATACTGAATACAGGTGGCCAAGAAGGCCAAGGGCATCCTGGCCTGCATCAGCACTAGTGTGGCCAGCAGGAGCAGGGAGGTCATTGTGCCCTGTGCTCAGCCAGGGAGGCATTCCATCATTGGAAGCAATTCCCCCCCTCCCCCCCCCCCCCCAGCTCCTGTGTGTGAAGTTAAAGCCTTCTGGGTGAACACCATTTCCACTCAGGGATTTCTGCATGTGTTTACTGACAATTTGCTGGTTGGAGGTTACCTTCTCTTCAGTCTTCCTCCACCTACCCCGCAGCATTCTGTGCAGCCCATAATTATCCCCTTCGTTTCTACCTCCTGGTACTTAATCACACTGAACAGGCTGCTGTGTAGTGAAGCCAGCTAGAGGAATGGACAAATCTCTCTACACTGCTGTCCTCTCTTGCTTTGTAATTTTAAAGCCCTCAGAAGACATTCCCAGGCTCACAGGGTGTCAGGGGTTGGAAGGGACCTCTGGAGAACTTCCAGTCCAACCCCCTGCCAGAGCTGGGGCAGAGAATCCAGCACAGGTCACACAGGAACACATCCAGACAGGGCTGGAAAGGCTCCACAGAAGGAGACTCCACAGCCTCTCTGGGCAGCCTGCTCCAGGGCTCTGGGACCCTCACAGGCAAGAAGTTCCTCCTCATGTTGAGCTGGAACCTCCTCTGCTGCAGTTTCCATCCATTGCCCCTTGGCCTATCCCAGGGCACAGTGAGCAGAGGCTGTCCCTGGCCCTTCCTTCCTGACCCCCAGCCCTCAGCTCTTGATAGACATTGATCAGATCCCTCTCAGCCTTCTCCTCTGCAGACTCAACAGCCCCAGGGCTCTCAGCCTCTCCTCATAGACAGTGCTGCAGTCCCTTCAGCAGCCTTGGAGCCCTCCCTTGGCCTCTCTCTGGGGAGGTGGTTGAGTCACCATCATGGGAGGTGTTTAGGAGGAGACTTGATAGAGTGCTTGGTGCCATGGGTTAGTTGTTTAGGTGGTGTTGGGTGATAGGTTGGACTTGATGATCTTGAAGGTCTCTTCTGACCTGGTTTATTCTATTCTATTCTATTCTACCTGTTGCAGGGATAGGACTGGGGGGGATGGAACAAAACTAGAAGTGGGGAGATTGAGATTGGCTGTTTGGAAGGAGTTGTTCCTCATGAGGGTAGTGAGAGCCTGGAACTGAGGCCTCAGCAGGTCAGAGTAGAGGGGGAGAACCTCCGTGGCTCTGCTGACCACACTCCTCTGAATGCAGCCCAGGACCCCATTGGCCTTCTTGGCCCCCAGGGCACATTGCTGTCCCATGCAGAGCTTGCTGCCCACCAGCACTCCCAGCTCCTTCTCCTTGGGGCTGCTCTCCAGCAGATCCCCTCCCAGCCTGTCCTGCTGCAGTTTATTCTTCCTCCCCAGCTGCAGGACTCTGCTCTCATCCTTGCTGACCCTCATTAGCTTCCTTCCTTCCCAGCTCTCAGTCTGTCCAAGTCTCTGGATGGCCTCACAGCCTTCAGGTGTCTCAGCCAAGCCTCCCAGTTTGGTCTCCTCAGCAGCAATTGCTGAGCAGACTCTGTCTGTCCCCTCATCCATGTCATTGATGAAGATGTTGAACAAACTTCAGTCCTAAAGGAACTGCACCTAAGCTATGTATAAAGCAGTCAGTTCATCCTACCAATACACAATTCCAACCCCAAACACTTTCATCAGCCCCTAATTTCTTCCTTGCCCCCTCTGCTCAGTCTCATTCTCCTCCAGTAAAAGGAAGTACCAGCAAAACATGCAGTAACTGAAACTGCAGATTACACCCCCCTGACATGTCCTGCTCACTTGATTTAGGTAAATTGAGGAGTGTTGTCTCCAGAAAGCAGCATATTCTGAGCTATAATAATAGGGGAGAGGGAGATGGAACTAGCTGGAACAGAGAGAAATTAAGCCTTATCCTTCTGCTTCTCTGAAGCAAATCTGTGTCCCAGCTATAACCTTGCAAATGAGCTGCACTGCTTCTCCTCTGCAACTCATTCCCAGTTACAGAAGCTGGTTTTGGTTGGAAAAGTCCTCTAAGAGCATCAAGTCCAACCATCAACCTAACACCCCCATGGCCATTAAATCATGGCCCCAAGTGCCATGGCCACAGGTTCCTTGAACACCTCCAGGGATGGGGACTCCACCACCTCCCTGGGCAGCCTGTGCCAGTCCCTGACCACTCTTGCAGCAAAGAAATTCTTCCTAATCTCTAACCTAAACCTGCCCTGGCACAATGTGAGGCCATCTCTCCTCCTTGCACCACCTAGATAGGCCACACCTCGAGCCCTATGTCCAGCTGCGTGCTGCACATTGGCCACAGCAACCCCAGGCAGTGCTGCAGGCTGGGGTCAGAGTGGCTGAGAGCAGCCAGGCAGAGAGGGACCTGGGGATACTGGTGGACAGCAGCTGAACATGAATGAGCACTAGGGTAAACACTGTGCTTTTAGCTTCCCTATTGATTTTTACAAGCCTGCTAGTCTGAGCTAAACTTCTTACAGCCCCAATCTGTAAGGCTACAGGCATCTGAGCATCTTCTCTTCATGCAGCTGCTAAAGAATTGTAGTCTCCTCTGATGCCACCAAGCTGACCTCATGCTCAGGTGGCCAAGAAGGCCAAGGGCATCCTGGCCTGCATCAGGAACAGTGTGGCCAGCAGGAGCAGGGAAGTCATTGTGCCCTGTGCTCAGCACTGCTTAGGCCACACCTTGAGTCCTGTGCCCAGTTCTGGGCTCCTCAGTTTCAGAAGGACATTGAGAGACTTGAAGGTGTCCAGAGAAGGGCAACAAGGCTGGGGAGGGGTCTGGAGCACAGCCCTGGGAGGAGAGGCTGAGGGAGCTGGGGTTGCTTAGCCTGGAGAAGAGGAGGCTCAGGGGAGACCTCATTGCTCTCTCCAACTCCCTGAAGGGAGGTTGTAGCCAGGTGGGGGTTGGTCTCTTCTCCCAGACAGCCAGCACCAGAACAAGAGGACACAGTCTCAAGCTGTGCCAGGTTTAGGCTGGAGGTGAGGAAGAAGTGTTTCCCAGCCAGAGAGCATGGCCATTGGGATGTGCTGCCCAGGGAGGTGGTGGAGTCACCATCCCTGGAGGTGTTCAGGAAGAGCCTGGATGAGGCACTTGGAGCCATGGTTTAGTTGATCAGATGGTGTCTCGGTCTGGAGAGGGAAGGAGACTCAGTTCTTTTGAATATTCCCGTGTTGTGAAATTAAAGGCACAAGCGAAGCCAAAATATCAACAGCTAGACTATTTATTACATAAATAAAATGGAAATAAGAAGGGGAGAGGGAGAAGACAAGAGAGGGAGAGAGAGAAGAGAGAAAGAGAAGAGGAAAAGAATCATATTACCACACCCCTCACCCACCCCAAGACAGTTTGAGTCTGTGGAGGAAAGATGCTGGGTTTGTAGAGAAAGGGTGCTGAGGCTTTGGCTGGAGATGCGATGTGATCCCTCTGGGCAGCCTGGGTCTGTAGAGAAAGGGTGCTGAGGCTTTGGCTGGAGAATAGATGAGGTCCCTCTGGGCAGCGTGGGTCAGCTCCATGAGTGGCAGCAAGCGGGACTTAGGACACGGAGAGAGGGTTCAGTCTGCTTCCTTCCTTCTCAGCGGCATGGTCCTCCTTCAGCGTTTTTCTCTCCGCGTTTTTCTTCCTCTGCGGTTTTCTTCCTACTAAGCCAGTAGTGGTCAAGTCTTTTATACAGTTTTTAGTCCTTAGGTATCATTGTCCCTCAGGAATTCAGGAACCAGGAAATCATAAGTATCCAGATATCGTTCCCCAGGAAGTCTTTCTGTGTATTCATGTGAGTTTGGACAGTGGTCGGGATGGAGGGGGGGGCCTCCGCCTCCTTCCTCTCCATCTCCCTGCCTACCCACTTATCACACATCAGGAGACAGGTGGAGAGTCCATTGACTCATCACCCTCCCTTCCTGGGGGTATCTGATAGCTGTCTTGAAGGTGTGTTGGCTGGGTCCTTGGGTCATTGTTACAGGCCAGCTGCAGTCCAGTGTTATCACGATGCAATCGCAAGGTGATTTGCATCCAGGATTGGTACTGTCTGGGCAAGCAGCAAGTGATTTTATCTTTGTTGAGTCACACCAGGAGCAGACTCTTACAGATGGCACTGGGTGATAGGTTGGACTGGATGATCTCCGAGGTCTTTTCCAACCTGGCTGATTCTCTGTTCTGATACTATGAAGACCAGACAGACTCCCACCTCACTGCAACCTCCATTCAGGGAGCTGTAGAGAGCAATGAGGTCTCCCCTTCAGCCTCCCTTTCTCCAGACTAAACACTCCCAGCTCCCTGAGCAGTTCCTCATAAGCCCTGCAAGTTGTGTAATCAATACCTCCACCACACTAAGATGGTCTCAGTTTGCCCTGGCAGGCACAGGGAAGTTTGCTTTCCTTTGGGCTGCTGAAAATCTCCCCTAGAGCAGGAGGCAGATGCACTCCCAGGCTGCTGCAAATCTCCCCTAGAGCAGGAGGCAGATGCACTCCCAGGCTGCTGCAAATCTCCCCTAGAGCAGGAGGCAGATGCACTCCCAGGCAGCTGCAAATCTACTCTAGAACAGGAGGCAGATGCACTCGAGGCTGCTGCAAATCTACTCCAGAGCAGGAGGCAGATGCATTCCCAGGCTGCTGCAAATCTCCCCTAGAGCAGGAGGCAGATGCACTCCCAGGCTGCTGCAAATCTACTCTAGAGCAGGAGGCAGATGCATTCCCAGGCTGCTGAAAATCTACTCTAGAGCAGGAGGCAGATGCACTCCCAGGCTGCTGCAAATCTACTCTAGAGCAGGAGGCAGATGCACTCCCAGGCTGCTGCAAATCTACTCTAGAGCAGGAGGCAGATGCATTCCCAGGCTGCTGCAAATCTACTCCAGAGCAGGAGGCAGATGCATTCCCAGGCTGCTGCAAATCTCCCCTAGAGCAGGAGGCAGATGCATTCCCAGGCTGCTGCAAATCTACTCTAGAGCGGAGGCA
This sequence comes from Dryobates pubescens, assembly GCF_014839835.1. NCBI lineage: Eukaryota > Metazoa > Chordata > Aves > Piciformes > Picidae > Dryobates > Dryobates pubescens. The sequence goes on along the minus strand of NC_071648.1, from coordinate 5,865,623 downwards.
GATGCATTCCCAGTCTTTTGCAAGTCTCCCCTAGAGCAGGAGGCAGATGCACTCCCAGGCTGCTGCAAATCTACTCCAGAGCAGGAGGCAGATGCACTCCCAGTCTTTTGCAAGTCTCCCCTAGAGCAGGAGGCAGATGCACTCCCAGGCTGCTGCAAATCTACTCCAGAGCAGGAGGCAGATGCATTCCCAGGCTGCTGCAAATCTCCCCTAGAGCAGGAGGCAGATGCACTCCCAGGCTGCTGCAAATCTACTCCAGAGCAGGAGGCAGATGCACTCCCAGTCTTTTGCAAGTCTCCCCTAGAGCAGGAGGCAGATGCACTCCCAGGCTGCTGCAAATCTACTCCAGAGCAGGAGGCAGATGCATTCCCAGGCTGCTGCAAATCTCCCCTAGAGCAGGAGGCAGATGCATTCCCAGGCTGCTGCAAATCTACTCCAGAGCAGGAGGCAGATGCACTCCCAGGCTGCTGCAAATCTCCCCTAGAGCAGGAGGCAGATGCACTCCCAGGCTGCTGCAAATCTCCCCTAGAGCAGGAGGCAGATGCATTCCCAGGCTGCTGCAAATCTCCCCTAGAGCAGGAGGCAGATGCATTCCCAGGCTGCTGCAAATCTACTCCAGAGCAGGAGGCAGATGCACTCCCAGGCTGCTGCAAATCTACTCCAGAGCAGGAGGCAGATGCACTCCCAGGCTGCTGCAAATCTACTCCAGAGCAGGAGGCAGATGCACTCCCAGGCTGCTGCAAATCTACTCCAGAGCAGGAGGCAGATGCACTCCCAGGCTGCTGCAAATCTACTCTAGAGCAGGAGGCAGATGCACTCCCAGGCTTCTGAAAATCTACTCCAGAGCAGGAGGCAGATGCATTCCCAGGCTGCTGCAAATCTCCCCTAGAGCAGGAGGCAGATGCATTCCCAGGCTGCTGCAAATCTCCCCTAGAGCAGGAGGCAGATGCACTCCCAGGCTGCTGCAAATCTACTCCAGAGCAGGAGGCAGATGCATTCCCAGGCTGCTGAAAATCTACTCTAGAACAGGAGGAAGATGCATTCCCAGGCTGCTGCAAATCTCCCCTAGAGCAGGAGGCAGATGCACTCCCAGGCTGCTGAAAATCTCCCCTAGAGCAGGAGGCAGATGCATTCCCAGGCTGCTGCAAATCTCCCCTAGAGCAGGAGGCAGATGCATTCCCAGGCTGCTGAAAATCTACTCTAGAGCAGGAGGCAGATGCACTCCCAGGCTGCTGCAAATCTACTCTAGAGCAGGAGGCAGATGCACTCCCAGGCTGCTGCAAATCTACTCTAGAGCAGGAGGCAGATGCACTCCCAGGCTGCTGCAAATCTACTCTAGAGCAGGAGGCAGATGCACTCCCAGGCTGCTGCAAATCTCCCCTAGAGCAGGAGGCAGATGCATTCCCAGGCTGCTGCAAATCTACTCTAGAGCAGGAGGCAGATGCACTCCCAGGCTGCTTGCCCTCCAAAGCTTGCCTTTGGACTCTCAGTGTCAGCAATATTCCTTCTGACCTTGCTGGAATGAGGTAGTGATGAGAAATTTGGGGTGACAGAACAATGCCCTCCCCAGCAGTCACAGACCTCAGTACTTGTGGAGGGAGATGACAACTCTGGAGGCACCAGCACCGCTCCAGACCTCATCTCTTTCCTGCCCCAGCTCTTCAGCTTTGCCTTTGCCAGTTGCTGACAGAGTTCCAGAGCAAGATGTTCCTCTCAGCTCTACAGAGCTGTTTAATGAGCAATGAAAGCTGATAATGGAAATAATTGTGATGTCTGCTGCTCCAAAAGTGACAGAAGAAACACCTACAAGCATTATAATCCTCTACTCTCTCCCAGGAAATACAAAGGTACATTAAGAGCTTGCAGGTTCTTCTACTGTGCACAGCTATCATCTTCCTTTGAGCATAATAATGGTTGTGTATCCCTGTAATTAGAGATAATTATAGACCATAACTGTTCTGCAGCAATTAACCAAAACCAAGATGATGCTCTGTGCTGCCAAGGCAAAGATATCCATCACTGAAGTTTCTCCCTCTCCTAGCTGGAATTTTTCCCCCATTCTACCACAGAATCAGAATCACAGACTCACAGAATGTGAGGGCCTGGGAGGGACCTCCAAAGCTCACCCAGTCCAACCCCCCTGCCAGAGCAGGAGCACCCAGAGCAGCTCACACAGCAACACATCCAGGCAGGGCTTGAAGAGCTCCACAGAGGGAGACTCCACAACCCCCCTGGGCAGCCTGCTCCAGGCTTCTCTCACCCTCACAGGGAAAAAATTCTTCCTCCTCTTTCCATGGCACTTCCTCTGCCTCAGCTTCCACCACTGCCCCTGGTGCTGGCATTGGGCATCCCCCAGCAGAGCCTGGCTCCAGCCTCTGGGCACTGCCCCTGCACATCTTGATCACACCAGCAAGCTGAGGTCACCCTCAGTCTCCTCCTCTGCAAGCTCCAGAGCCCTCAGCTGCCTCAGGCTCTCCTCCTAAGGAAGATCTTCCACTGCCTGCAGCATCTTTGTGGCTCTGTGCTGGACTCTCTCAAGCACTTCCCTGAGGTCCTTCCTGAACTGAGGGGCCCAGAACTGGACACAAGATTCCAGATGTGGCCTCAGCAGGGCAGAGCAGAGGGGGAGGAGAACCTCTCTCTACCTACTCACCACAGCCCTTCTAACCCACCCCAGGCTGCCCTTGGCCTTCTTGGCCACCAGAGCACATTGCTGGCTCATGCTCAACCTCCCATCCCCCAGCACCCCCAGGTCCCTTTCCCCTTCCTTGCTCTCCAGCAGCTCAGTCCTCAGCCTGTACCGACACTGTCTGGTCCTCCTGGAAGACTCACCTTTGTGGTTCTGAAAGTCATCCTGCCATAACAAGAGTGCAGGTGACACTTCAGCTGGAATGCTGAGGGTCCTGCAGGACAGCAAAACCACTGCTAGCCAGGAAGCACAAGGGCCTCCTTGCTGGCACCTGGCTGCCTGTGCAGGTCTCTGAGGAGAAGGTGCAGACAGCAGCACTCCCTGGGCATTGCTGTTGATTTTTGTTTGTTCCTCTCCTTCCTGATCTCCTGGAAATGTCTGGGTACACAGAGTCTCTAGGAGGTGACTACTTGCAACTAATGAATAGCTGTGAGTGTCTGAAGAGCTTTTTCTCTTGTCCCTCTGGAAATTTGGACTCAGAGGCTGTTCTGAATTGGCAGTAGCCCTGCTGAGTGTGAGCTAGTGTGGGATCATATCAGGAGAAGCAGAGCCAGCAGGGCCAGGGAGGTGATTCTCCCCCTCTACTCTGCTCTGCTCTGCTCTGCTGAGACCCCACCTGGGGCTCTCTGTCCAGTTCTGGAGCCTCTGTGCCAGGAAGGCTCTGGAGGGGCTGGAAGGTGTCCAGAGAAGGGCCACAAGGAGGAGCAGAGGGCTGGAGCTGCTCTGCTGTGAGGACAGACTGAGGGAGTTGGGGTTGTGCAGGCTGGAGAGGAGAAGGCTCCCAGGAGACCTCATTGTGGCCTTGCAGGATCTGCAGGGGGCTCCAAGAAAGCTGGGGAGGGACTTTTGAGGGTGTCAGGGAGGGATAGGAGTGGGGGGGATGGAGCAAAACTAGAAGTGGGGAGATTGAGATTGGCTGTGAGGAAGAAGTTGTTGCCCATGAGGGTGGTGAGAGCCTGGCACAGGCTGCCCAGGGAGGTGGTGGCAGCCTCCTGCCTGGAGGTGTTTGCAGCCAGGCTGGAGGTGGCTGTGAGCAACCTGCTGCAATGTGAGGTGTCCCTGGCCATGGCAGGGGGCTTGGGACTGGCTGAGCCTTGGGGTCCCTTCCAACCCTGACAACTCTGTGATTCTTTGAAGCCTGTGCCAGATGCAGTGTAACTCATTGCTTTGTGGAGTGAATCTGTCTGGTTAGAAAATACAAATAGGCATAAAAGAATCCCACCCACACTGTCCCTTCTGTGCTCTGTCAGGGGCTGTTTGCTCTGAAGGGAGGTTGGAAGGTTTCTCAACACTGAACAGTGTTACAGATGACACAGTACTAAGCCTAAAGCCTATTTTCAGAGTTAATAAAAGTGCTGGGAGAGGTTTTGCTTCACCTGGAGGTTCTGCAAGTTAAACTATTTGCTGCTTTTCCCTTCCCTTCCCTTCCCTTCCCTTCCCTTCCCTTCCCTTCCCTTCCCTTCCCTTCCCTTCCCTTCCCTTCCCTTCCCTTCCCTTCCCTTCCCTTCCCTTCCCTTCCCTTCCCTTCCCTTCCCTTCCCTTCCCTTCCCTTCCCTTCCCTTCCCTTCCCTTCCCTTCCCTTCCCTTCCCTTCCCTTCCCTTCCCTTCCCTTCCCCTTTCCTTTCACATCTCCCCTGTGAAGAGAGGCTGAGAGCCCTGGGGCTGTTGAGTCTGGAGAGGAGAAGGCTGAGAGGGATCTGATCAATGTCTACCAAGAGCTGAGGGCTGGGGGTCAGGAAGGAAAGGTCAGGGACAGCCTCTGCTCAGTTGTGGTCTGGGATAGGCCAAGGAGCAATGAATGGAAACTGCAGCACAGGAGGTTCCAGCTCAACATGAGGAGGAACTTCTTGCCTGTGAGGGTCCCAGAGCCCTGGAGCAGGCTGCCCAGAGAGGCTGTGGAGTCTCCTTCTGTGGAGCCTTTCCATCCCTGTCTGGATGTGTTCCTGTGTGACCTGTGCTGGATTCTCTGCTCCTGCTCTGGCAGGGGGTTTGCACTGGAAGATCTCCAGAGGTGCCTACATCCTGTGAGCCTGTGAGGAGTGGGGGGAAGATTAGTGATCATTTATTTTATTACCTTCCTGTGATGTGGTTGGTAATAAATGAAGTCAAGTCCCTGAGCTGAATTGCCTGTGATGGCAGCTGCTGAACCATCTCTCCCTGTCCTTGCATCAGCCCATAAGCCTTTCATTACACATTCTCTCCCCTATCCTGTTGAGAAGGGGAGTGATGGAGTAGCTTTGGTGAGCACCTGGCCTGTGGTGGCTCCACAATCACCTAGAGCTCACAAACAGGTAAAGAACATGCAGCCACCTCTCCAGGGCTTCCTATTTAGCAGAGAGTTGTGTGAATTCTCAGGGTGGCTCTAAATGATGACTGGCTGGTGGCTGTTCCTAACTCATCACACCACAGGCAGCCTTGGTGATGAAGAATGGTCCCCCAGCACAAATTGGAGTGAGGAGAGTACAGCACAGACTGAGATGCATGTTGCCACAAGTCACTGCTTTCAACAGCCATTGGAATTCTTCAAGGGCTTGGAGGTGACAAGCTAACAGAATAGAATAGAATAGAATAGAATAGAATAGAATAGAATAGAATAGAATAGAATAGACCAGGTTGGAAGAGACCTTCAAGATCATCGTGTCCAACCCATCAACCAATCCAACACCACCTAATCAACTAACCCATGGCACCAAGCACCCCATCAAGTCTCCTCCTGAACACCTCCAGTGATGGTGACTCCACCACCTCCCCAGGCAGCCCATTCCAATGGGCAATCACTCTTTCTGTGTAGAACTTCTTCCTAACATCCAACCTAAACCTCCAGCCTAAACCTGGCACAGCCTGAGACTGTGTCCTCTGGTGCTGGCTGCCTGGGAGAAGAGACCAACCTCTGCCAGTCTACAACCTCCCTTCAGGTAGTTGTAGACAGCAATG